>NC_057861.1:483213167-483523849 GCF_019393635.1 Dromiciops gliroides
CTTACTGTCCCCCAGACAAAACTTCCCCCCTCTCTGTACTCAGATCTACTGACTCTAAATCTAAGCCTCTACCCTTCATCTGTTGACGCAGAGTTGAGCTGATGATGGAAAGCCACACTGATAAAATAGAAACTCCTTTGCTTGATATTTAAAACCTTTCACCACCCGACTTCCTCTGCTCTTCCAAACTTATTTTGCAGTTCTTCCCTACTCTGCCCAAATTGGTGATCCCTGAACTGGACATTGTATCATCTGTTTCAAAGCCTCAGCACAAGTTTTCCCTCTTGCATAGAATATACTCCCAAATCACCTCTCTCCCTGTTGGAATTCCTAGATCCCAGCCCGGTTTCCAAATGATCCAAGGGGAAAGCATTCCTGAGTTCCCCATTAGAAAGCACTTCTCAGCTGTGTGACCCTGGGCAAGTCACTTGACCCCAATTGCCTCACTTTAAAAAAAAAAAAAAAGCACTTCTCCATCATCTCCCCCTTTAGAATCCCTAGCTTCCTTCCAGATTTCCTCAGATGCTACCCAGGGAGAAACTATTCCTGAGTTCTCCATCTGTCAATCCTGTCTCCCCCCTCAAATGACCTCAGATTTACTTATTTACATGTTGTATCCTCCCAGGAGAATGTAATCTTCTGGAAGATAGGGACTGTTTCCTTTTTTGCCTCTCTATCTCCAATGCCTAGCACAATGACCTTCCATATAGTAGGTACTTATAGATGTTGTTGAATTGAATCCCCTCTACTCCCCTTAACTTAGGAATTGTCCACACTAACGAAACCATCTATACTGCTTGGGGCAGGCATCACTTGCTCTTATATATGCTAGGAATTCTCTTCTAAGTGTGCTTATTAGCACATTATTTGGTATGAATGATGTCTCAATTATATGTTTTTTAGAAAGATGTAGGGGCAGCTAGGTGGCGCAGTGGATAGAGCACCGGCCCTGGTGTCAGGAGTAGCTGAGTTCAAATCTGGCCTCAGACACTTGACACTTACTAGCTGTGTGACCCTTGGCAAGTCACTTAACCCCAATTGCCTCACTAAAAAAAAAAAAAAAAAGATGTAGTGCTTTATTGACTAGGATAGAATAAGCTTTTTTGATTCAACCCAAGCATCTCCATCTGGTAACCAAGGAAATCTTCTATCCCCTAACCCTAACCCTAACTTTATCATCACATTTGGGGGGGGAGGGGCAATGAGGGTTAAGTGACTTATCCAGGGCCACACGGCTAGTATGGGTCAAGTGTCTGAAATTGGATTTGAACTCAGGTCATCCTGAATTCAGGGCCGGTGCTTTATCCACTGTGCCACCTAGCTGTCCTCTAACATCACATTTTGAAAGAAATCTCTTAAATGTACAGGTATGGTCAATCTCAATGACTTCCAAGAAGAATAAACCTAAAGGGAAAAAAAAATATAAACTTACTTTAAACTTCACACAAGTAGGAAGAAGAATGCATACATCTCATAAATGTATGAGAAATTACTGGCATTTCAAAAATAGAGTTTGATTTGAAATGTAAGAACCTATAGATAGTGCTAAACAACAATGGGAAATTAATACTCATTAATCTGACTTTGAAAAGCACAGGTTGAAATACAAATCTTAGTTGCTTAGCTAACGTGATAAGCCTAAATGCTTAATGAGATTTTTTTAGCCCTATATGAGAGTAAGCCAACTTGTGGGCATAATGAATAGAGTACTGGTTCTGACATCAGGAAGACTGATCTTCCTGAGTTCAAATCTGGATTTAGACAATTACTAGCCGTATGACTCTGGACAAGTCACTTTACCCTGTTTGCTTCAATTTCCTCATTTGCAAAATGAGCTAGAGAAGGAAATGGCAAACCAGTCCAGTATGTTTGCCAGGAAAACCCAAAAGAGGACCACAAAGGGTCAGATACAGTACAACAACAACATCATATAAGACTGACCAATTAGATGAATCTGGCCTATGGGCCATAGCTTCCCTACCTCTTACCTTCACATTAAGGCTTCTAAATCTGGTGGTACCTTTCTTCTTTCCTCTATGATATACTCACTGCTCTATAAACCACTGCCAGGGAGCTATTTTAATTATGTAAGCAGTGGTATCATCATTTCTCTTATTAGTAAGTCAGCCCACCAGATAGGGGGCTAATGACCATCCATTTGCATGCTGGTAGTTATTGATCCTCTAGGAGTTTAATTTAGAATAAAACCTTTTATGTGTCAGTCCATCAATTGGAATCCCCTATTATCTGGGCACCTGAACACTGCTTTAATGGCAACCTGAGGCAAATGCAAGCTCCTAACAGGTCTTCAGAGTCATCAGAGAAAGATTAAATGAAGCTCAGCCTCGTTGGTAGATGGTATATTTTAAGAATTCTAATATGAAACTTGTTCATCCAGATATGGTAAATTGCTGAGGTAGAGCACCCCATTCCGTGACCATAATAGAGAATTATGTTTGACCTCTCTGAGATAAAGTTCTGTTGTAATAACAACTCGCCATTGCAGAGCGCTTTAGAGTCCACCTAGTACTTTCCTCACAGAAACTGTGAGCAAAGCAGTGCCCCCATTTTACCGCTGAAGAAACCAAAGTTCAGAAGAGTTAAGTGACTAGGCCATGATCACAGAGCCAGCGAAGCCAAGACTCAACCCAAGTCTTCTGGCTTCAAGTCAAAGACCTCTGTGAATTGCTTTAATCAAGAACCAAATCAAGACATCTCCATTCCTTCTGAGTGTACCACCTTTTACTTCTTTAGCAGCTCCTCTGTCAGTTGGAAGCCCACCTTAATCTTCCACCTGTTATTCTCTTTGAAAGAATAAGGGGAAGGAAGCAGTCACGTATTAAACACCTGCTGTATGCCAGGTATCGTGCTAAATGCTTTACATTGAATGCTCCTAACAGCCCAGTGAGGAAGGTGCTACTATTATCCCTGTTTTGCAATTGAGGAAACTGGACCTTTTTTCAGATGCGCTAGTCTGAGGTAAGCAGATTCCAGGCATCTTTTGAATCTACCATTTATAAGCTAATCAAGCACACAGAGATTGGTAGAATTCCTTTGGTGTCAGGGTTTGTACTCATAGATTCATCAGTCCTTCATCTACCTTTTTGCTGTCAACCTGTCCCTTTTCTAATTCCTTGGGTCAATAGGAATTGAATGGTATGTGGAGGGAAATAAGATGTAAGAAGACCAGAAGGGGCTGAGGAGGGAGTTGGACACCCAAAAGAGGACTTTATATCTGATCTGGGAGGTAATATGGAACCCTACTGGAATTTACTGAATTGAGGAATGACGTAGTCACATAATAAGACAAAATGTTCTTAAATTTCATGAGAAAGATGGCCTATCATGCAAGTACTTTTTAGAACTTTCAAAATTGTTATAACATTACAGATGCTATTCTTGATATTTCTTATTTCTGTAATTCTATTCAAAGCTGGGCCCTTTAAGTAGAGTTTGGAAAAAATTGCAGCTTGATGTCATATTTGTTGAAGTGTCCTATCCATGAGATTGTGATGAAGCGATTCTTAGAATCTCAGAGTGGGAAGGGACTACTGAGGTTACTTTGTCTGATCCAGACCTGAACAGAAATAAACACCCTCAACTAGTGGTCAATTAGTCTCTACTCAAAAAAGAAGTAAATGGGGATTCGCTACCACCATACCACATAGCCATTCTTATCCCATTCACGGCCAAGGAGTGAAAGTACAAAAGAGTAAAGGGAAAGACATGGATTTCCTTGTGTGTAAACTCAGTTGTACTTCCTGCCTCCTGAGTCTTCGGTCCTTCTGCCTCTTTGGCCAACAAGAAGATCCCTTGTCACCACTCAGTACTACTATCCCCATAACCCTGTAGTTACACATCGTTGGGAGTTAGCTTGCCCAGCTTCTGCATATTGGACTGGCACCATGCAGGGGACATTTAATATCCTTTATAACCTAGGAAGTGGGCAAATCCAAGCATGCTCTAAGCAGTGGGCCTTCATGGGTCAGTCTCCCCCTTACACAGAAAGGGAAGGTCATATTTGGAATCATGCTGACAAGTCAAAAAACACTGGTAGAAACAATGAAAAAAGAGATTTTCTGCAGGGCAAGAAAACTGATTAGGAAAAGATTAATTAGTCTTTGATTCAGTAATTAATCTTGTGGAAAGGCAACTACATTGCACCACTCAGGCAGTCACAGAACTGCACATGCTTCATTGCCATCTCCATGAAAAAGAGGAGGATTACTGCAGAGCAGAATAACAAGGTAGCTCATGATTCAGAGAGAGACACCATGGCTCCTCCAGCTAAGGATGAAGCCTAGAAAGTAGTAATGAATGGTAAAGTTAGACTGGAACTCCTGGAATATTTCCTCAATGGGGTTAGGAGGTACTGGCACGCCAACAAGGGTGGGATCTTTTCAGAAGGCCGCTCACTACTTAGAGATCTGGCTAGAAAAAGACCATGGTGCTCAACAAAGGAAATCCAGGGAACAAGAACAAAAACCATACCGGTCTATGTATGGCCTATTCTTATGTGCAAATTCTGCCCGCACCCACCGAGACTTCTATTGATTTACCCTGTATGCTGTTAGTGGGATTGAAACACCTACCCTCTGGCTTTCAGCTGAGTAGAGGAATAACAAGGATGCATACAATAAAACAGAATAGAAAAATATTGCCATGGGAATTGCAATATGAATTATCCTTGTAGCTTAATGATCAAAATATATTAAATCATTAAAATGAATGATTCTTATTAAATTTTAAAATATTTAAAAATATTTTTTAAAATACTTTTTATTTTTTAAGTGAGAAAGTCTATAAAATGAGCCTTTGTAAAGAGATACATGTATCTGTAATTCCAGTAGACCCATCGTTTTCAATGTTAACATTTTCATCCAATTTTCAAATCTCTCTCTCTATCTCTCTCTCTATCTCTTTCTCTCTCTCATTCTAAATGTAAATACTTTCCCCATATCTTGTTTTGTCCATTTATGTTACTGAGGTCTATATCCCGGTGCTTTTAAATCTTAGGTGAATGCTTTTCTAGTTTCTCCTGCTATTTTTTTCTAGTTAGAACATTTTCTTCATTAAATCTAAGAAGAAGCTATCTAATTTACATATCTCTTCCTCTCCAACTGAAAAAAATATATAAATGTATGATTAAATGCCCTATATACATTGCTTTGTCATCTGTTGTTTTACTACCATGAAATTCTTCTGCTATGTCTTGATTTCCTGAGAATTAAAATTATCTTCATTTTTATTATTTAGTACAGTGGTCTCCAGCTCAAATAGAAATGGGGACCACTGATCCATAGATAAGGATTCCTGCAGGCCACATATCGACAGTTTTAAAATGTAATATTATCTATGTTGTATTGTATTTTTTTTATTTTGTCAAATATTTTTCCCAATTACATTTTCATTGGGTGGGAGAGGGGGCACTTAGGAGTGTTGTGGGCTCCATGTAGCCTACAGGCAGAGAGTTGGACACCCCTTACTTAATGAATTTCTGGCATCTTGATCCATTATATTGATTTTTTTCTCTGATTTACAGTTTCACTGCTCTGATTTTGTGCTTAATTTCTCCCTCCCCCCACCCCAAACAGCTTAAAGAATAATAGAATGAGTTCATAAAAAAGGGCTTAAATATTAAAATATTAATTGTTTGTATTTCTTGAAAAACCCCTTTTCCTCTTTCAGGTGTGAATCTGGTTATACTGGACAGCACTGTGAAAAGACAGATTTTAGTATTCTCTATGTGGTTCCAAGTAGACAAAAACTGACCCACGTCCTTATTGCAGCCATCATTGGAGCTGTACAGATTGCCATTATCGTTGCAATTGTCATGTGCATAACAAGGTAGGTAATGATGCCAGAAATGTTAACTTGACGTTAGGGGCTGGTCACAGAGGGGGCACAATTTATTTCATTCCTCCCTCATTTTTTCCCATGCTACTTTCAAATTCAGTCCATTTGTTAAACCTCCTCGCTCTCTGTCTCATGTAAGTCATAGAATCTGGTCAAGAAAATTGGCCAGACCAAGTAAATGTTATAGGCAGGCTTGAGGAGAACCTGAGATTCTTTTTTTAAATAATATTTTATTACCACCCCCTGCCAAATTACACATAAAAAACCAATTTTTAACATATGGTTTTGTGTCTGTGTGTTTTTTGAGTTTTGAGTTCCAATTTTTATCTCTTTCTCCCTTACCTCCCCCCTCCCTGAGATGGTAAGCAATCTGATATAGGTTGTACATGTACAATCATGTAAAACATATTTCCATATTAGTCATTTTGTGTAAGAAAACTCGAACCCCAAAAAAAGAAAGTGGAAAACAGTATCCTTTGATCTGCATTCAGACTCCATCAGTTATTTCTCTGTAGGTGAATAGCAATTATTATCATGAGTCCTTTGGTATTGTCTTGGGTCATTTTATTGAGAATAGCTAAGTCATTCACAGTTGTTCATCATACAATATTGCGTTTACTGTGTACAGTGGTCTCCTGGTTCTGTTCACTTTACTATATATCAGTTCATATAAGTCTTTCCAGATTTTTTTGAGGTTATCCTGCTTGTCATTCTTATAGCACAATAGTATTCCATCACAATCATATACCACAACTTGTTCAGCTATTCCCCAATTGATGAGCATCCCCATAATTTCCAATACTTTGCTACCACAAAAGTAGCTGCTATAAATATTTTTGTATGAATAGGTCCTCCCCCCCTTTTTTTTTTAAAAAAGAAACTCTGGGATACAGACCTAGTAGTGGTATTGCTAGATCAAAGGGTAGGCACAGTTTTACAACCCTTTGGGCATAGTTCCAAATTGCCCTTCAGAATGTGAACCTAAGGTTCTTGAATAACAAGAATGTCAGGTCCAGGTTGGGTTCACATCCCCATATTTCCACCAGGATGCATAGGAAGGTTCTGAGGAAAGGTTCCCTCAGTTTGTAATAGGTTATATTACATATTGTAGGCTCATCTTCAATTAAATCTGGGAGGGATCTTGGAGACCATTGAGTCTAATACCTTCATTTAATAGATGAAGAAACTGAGGCTGAGAGTAAATGACTTGCCCAGGGTAATACAGCTAGTTAGCATCTGAGGGCAGTCCATAAACCCAGTCTTTCTGACTTCAAGGTCAATAACACTTTACCCTCTCCCTACACAGTCCCATTCAAGTACAGACAAGAGCTCATTCCCAGGGCTATAGATGTTTCTGCAGACCAGAGTTCTCACCTTCAATGGTTTACAGAAAGCTGGGGACTTTAAAATAGGGTGCCATCTTTTATTGCTCTGTCCAGGGGCAAGACTAGGGAATGGAAGAGATACAGAAGAATGACCTACATATGCATGGAGAGAAGCAGCCTTACAGCCCCCTTATAGAATTTTTTAGCTCTTTCTAAGTGAATAGTATCCTATACCCTAAGATTCCCATTCTCTCTCTCTCTCTCTCTCTCTCTCTCTCTCTCTCTGCGGGGCAATGAAGGTTAAGTGACTTGCCCAGGGTTACACAGCTAGTTAAGTGTCAAGTGTCTGAGGCTGGATTTGAACTCAGGTCCTCCTGAATCCAGGGCTGGTGCTTTATCCACTGCACCACCTAGCTGCCCTCAAGATTATCTCTTAAATGGGGATAATAATGAATGGGCTAATAATGGGGATTATAATTGGACCTATCTCCCAGGGTTGAGATAGTATTTGTAAAGTGCTTTACAAACCTCAAAAAAGCACTTTATAATACTAGCTATTACTGATATTGTTATTATTGTTACCACTTAAGTGAGTTACCCAGAGTCACACAGCTAGTAAGTATCTAAGGCTGGATTTGAACTTAGGTCTTCCTGCTTTAGGTTCAACACCATATCCACTGCACCACCAATTACCTCTGTCATACAGGCCTAAATAAATGCATTTGGTGTTAATGGCATAGCCAGTTTGGCTTCTGGGCAGCAGAATCTCATAATGTAAGTAAATGGAAGTACCTGTTTTGGACAAGAACATGTTTGAAGGTGAGCAGGGAGTTCTGCTCAGGATAATAGGAAAAGCATCAGCTTCCACATAGTATTAAACCTGAAAAGAGCCCAAGCAAATCTAATTTAAGTTGGTTCTTGTTTTTCCTAACATAAACTATTTCTTTCCTTCCTCCCTCACCTTTTCCCTGCTATTTTTGGTTTCGTTTCATTTGTTAAATACCTTCTAACTTGAGTAATAGACTTTAACCAACAGAATTGGAAGACCAAGTAAATGCAGGCAGGCTTTCATTGCAGGTGACAAATTTGGCCACTCCCCACTTCTTTGTGTGTTTATCTGATCTTCATGAGAACACTCAAAAACCCTCTGAGTTGTGCGTTTTTTTTTTTTTATTTAAGTCAATCAAGAAACATTTATTAAGCACCTACTATGGGCTCAACTCTGGGGATACAAAAAGAGGCAAAAGATAGTCCCTGCCCTTCTTGATAAAGACTAAGAAACATTTCCATCAAAAATGTTTTTAAATAAAAATGTTTTACTGCCCTGTTTTGACAGAGCCACATGTTTGTTTTTTTAAATTAAGAAATCATTACCTATGCTCAAGAAAATAAGCTGATTTATCATCGAAGTAGAATATTTCTATCATCTAAACCAGTGGTTCCCCATCTGGGGAACATATATTTCCAGGACAAGAAATACAGGGGAAATTTGATTAAACCACTCCCCCCAAAAAACCCTTTATCCTATTTAGATTACTCTCTTTGTCTTATTTCTTACGTACATATACATGTTAAACTTTAGGACTTCCTTCCATATTGAATAGGAGGAACAGGAAAGGGAAGAAACAGAACAAGCATGTTTATAGCTCCTACTATGTGCCTGGTGTTGTGCTAAGTGCTTTATGCAAATATTATCTCATCTGAACTTTAAAATAACTGTGTGAGGGAGGCACTGTTATCATCCCCATGTTACAGTTGAGGAAACAGAAGGTAGGTGATTTGCTCAGGGTCATACAGTATCTTAGGTTGGATTTGAACTCAGGTTTTCCTGACTCCAGGCTCACCACACATGCATAGTGATCTCTAGAATTTATTCCCTTTTCTGTTGAATAGGAGGTAGTGGAAGGTTTACTGAAAGCCAAGGGACACAAAACCAAAAAAGGTTGTGAACTCCCAATCTAAACATCGTCATAGGATGTTAATCGGCATGGCTATCTTCATCATTCTCACACTGAGCATTTGTATAATTTGTTATAGTTTACAAAGTACTTTTGTGATAGGAGACAACCTTTGGGGTGGGAGAGTGTTGGCCCAGGGGTGTGAGGACCTCAGGTCCTCATGTGACCTCAACAATTCATTTCATCCCTCTCAAAGCTTCACTTATCTCTTCTGGAAAAAAAAAAAGAGGAGGACTGAATCAATTATCTCTTAGGTTCTTTTTTTTTTTTTTTGCCTCTGACATTCCTAGGATTCTATTCCTCTCATTTGATTGCCATAAGAACACTGTAAAGTGGGCAGGGCAGGTATTAGTACCGTATTTGTACAGAGGAGGAAACTGAGGCCCCATTAGTTACCGATGGCAGGACAAGTGTTGAAACTCAGGTCTTTAGATTCCAAATCCAGGGTTATTTCTACATTCAATATTGGGGGGGGGCAGGCCACAATACCCCTCTTATCTAGAAATGAGCCTCCAAACAAATTAAAAAAGTAAGAAGCAAATTGAGGTCTCTTTACTCCTTAGAAGAAGCAGGTGCCCTTAACCTAGACAAGCATGTGTAAAATAAGATTGTGAGATTACAATCTGGAACATAGTGTTAAAACAAGAAGTGACACATGATAGCAGGGAATGAAGAAGGGAGGAAAATGCTCTCCTTTAAGCATAGAAACGTGAGAACATAAGCGTGCAAGGGACATGGGCTGGGCTAGAGCTCGCTGTACCCTTTGCATGCCTAAGAATGTGAGTGTAATGACAATGATTTCAATTTACATAACAATGCCAAGGGTATCACTTTACCACAGCTTAGCACAATAATATGTATTTGGTTTAATTAGTTAGTTAATTTATCCTTTATTTTTTAAAAAAATTTGAGTTCCAATTCTCTCTCTCTTTCCAGCCCTTCCCTTACCCATTGAGAAGGCAAGCAATATGATACCCAAGTAATGGGTATTTATAAGGAAAATATGATTATATGAGCTTAACAATCATCTGGGCCGACAACCCTCATTTTACAGGGGCAAAAACTGAGGTGCAGAGAGGTCAAGTGACTTGCTCAAGGTTATACAGGAAATAAGTGTCAGAAATGATTTTGAACCTCAGTTCTCTCAGTACTCTTTCTACTTGATCATGTGTCATCCATAGGCATCAAGAAAAGGCTGTATGTTTGGTATAGCCTATTCAAGGAAACAGGGAAGGGAATAATATGGTTGAAAATGATTTCTGTTCAAAAATGGAGTTCACAAAAGTCAGATAATTTGAATCTTTGAAGAGACTTCAACAATAATTGATATTAATATAGTGCTTTAAGGTTCTAGCCTCACAATAGGCCTATGATATACTTAATCTAGGCATTACTTGCCATATGTTACAGATGGTAAAACTGAGGCTCAGATAGGTTAAAAGATTTTCCCAGGTCACATAATTAGTAAAAGTCAGAGGAAAGATTCAACTCAAGGTTGTTCCTGATTCCAAGCCCAGCATTCTTTTGACTGCATTGCATTGCCTCCTAGAAGAAACCTATTTTTTTTTCCTAGAAGAAACCTATTAACAGAACTTACAAAAAGCTGTACAAAGGCTAACAATATGGGAACTGGTTTTGCTTGACTATTTATTGCAAGAGTTTTCTTTTTCTTTTTAATTGTAGAAGCAGTATGAGGGAGAAAAAAATAATGTTAATTTTAGAAAAATAAAAATTTAATAAAAAACATTTAAGCAGCTAAGCCTTAGTCATCTGAAAATTTTATTTAAAATACCTCGTTTCCAACTGTTGTTGGATATTTGAGATATTTTTTATTCTGGGGTATTTGTTGTTGTTGTTGTTATCTCTTTATGGAATGGGATCATAGAATCTTAATCTTGGGAGGTACCTTATAGATCATCTAGTCCAACTGAAGAAACTGAGGCCTAGAAAGAAGTGACTAAGGCTGGGCCATACAAGTACTAAATGGCTGAATCAGCATCAGTCACAGAATCTCAGTGTACGAAGGAACATCAGAGTCTGTCTAGTTCAATTTGAACATGAAACAAATCATCTCATTAGATTGTAAATTCCGGAACTTTCTTTTCTTTTCTTTTCTTTCTTTCTTAAATGGGGCAATGGGGGTTAAGTGACTTGCCCAGGGTCACACAGCTATTAAGTGTCAAGTGTCTGAGGCTAGATTTGAATTCAGGTCCTCCTGAATCTAGGACCGGTGCCTTATCCCCTGCGCCACCTAGCTGCCCCCTTATTTCTTTTTTATATCCCTAGTGTTTAGCATAGTGTCCAGCACATAGTAAGCACTTAATAAATGTTTATTGATCGATTGATGGACCTCTTCAACGTCTCCAACAGGATTTTATCCAGGCTTTGATTAAAGACTTCTAGGAGGGGAGCCCACTTTCTCTCAAGCAGCACATTCCATTTTTGATTACACCTAATTTTTAGGAAGTTTTCCTTTAAATCAGGGGCTCTTAACATCCTTTTGTGTCTTGGACCCTTTTGGAAACCTGGTGAAACCTATGGACCCCTTCTCAAAATAATATTTTTAAGTGCTTATAAAATAAAATACATAGGATTACAAAATAAAGCAATTACACTGAAATTCAGTCATCAAATATTAATAAATACAAGTTCACAGACAGCAGATTAAGAACCCTTGCCTTATGTAGAGCTGAAATCTGCCTTTCTGCAGCTTCTAGTTACTGTTCCTACCCCTGCCTTTTAGAGCCAAAGCAGACTGAATCCCTTTTATACCTGACATCTCTTCAAATACATGAGGACAGCTAGGATAGATAGGTAGCTGGGTACATAGGTAGGTAGGTAGGTAGATAGATAGATAGATAGATAGATAGATAGATAATTTGTCCTTCAATTTCAAAGAGGACCATGACATCGGGGTGAGGTCATGATCTGCAATGAATTGTTTTTGAGTCAGGGCTGTGCAAAGTCACCAACCTCACTCCTCCACAGCCCTCTGGGTCCAGTGTCAAGATATATATCAGGATGACTGGGGATGGCCCTGGATGTTTAAGGCAATTGGGGTTAAATGATACACCCAGGATCATGCATCTAGTAAGGGTTTGCGGTGAGATTTGAACTCAGATCCTCCCAACTTAAGGGCCAGTGTTCCATCCACTGTGCCACCTAGACAGACAGACAGAACAACAGAGAGATTCCTCTTGTCTACCCTAAGTCTCTCTTCTCTGGATGAGATATCACCAATTCCTTCAACTCAATTCTTATGTGACATGGTCTTGAGACTTTCACCATCCTGGTTCTCTACTATGGATGCTTTTCTGCTGATTAATATCCTACCAAAATGGGGCCAGAACTGACCATGGTACTCTAGATCTGGTCATAGGATTGAATCAGGGCATGAAAGAAAGAGTATTAGATTTGGCATCAGAGGACTTCCCTAGGCTTAACCTAGAAGTTAATTTCACCCATGGATTTCTCAAGTTGGAAATGCCCTTCCTTCAGACCTGTAATATCTCCCTTTTATTGGTTGTCCTCCTTCCAGAACCTCTTATTTTCAGGAGGATGGTCAAGTCAACCATTTCTTCCTTCCTCTTCAGGCTGCACTCCTGACTCTATCTGCTCTGTCCATAGTCGTTGCCTAATAAATCCTCGTTGACTTGTTTAAATTCTAACTCTCCTAAGTACAACTTGTGCAAACTTGGGTAACTTACTTGACCTTCTGGGACTCAGTTTCCTCTACTGTAAAATAAGAGAGTTGTGCTAGATCAGGGGTTTTTAACCTGTGGGGCTGTAAATTTTTTGATAATTGCATTTCAGTATCATTGGTTTCTTTTGTAATCCTATTTTATGCATTTTAAAATACTATTTTGAAACCCTCAGCACCATGGTTTTCCTGTCTTCAACATACTTTAGCTTGTTCTTTAGCTCTTTCAAAAATGTGGCCACAACTGACCACAATATTGTAGATCTGGTCTGAAACATAAAAAACAAGCAAAAAAAGCCTTAAAAACCCCATAATTTTTATGGGGAAGACAAAAAGTAAATCATTATCCTGAGAACGGGTCCATAGGCTTCTCCAGACTGCCAGAGGAGTCCATGATACAATAAAGGTTAAGAACCCTTTTGCTAGATAATTTCTAAAGTGCCTTTGAGTTCTAAATCCTGTAACTGTATGAAAGCTGTTGGAATCCAGAAAGAGGGCACAGGAGGGTGCAGGATTTGCTCTCCCTTTGTGTGTGAGGAAGGAGAAAGCGTGGAAATTGTTCTGGCGTGCTCGGCATGGAAGTTGAGAGACCAGAAATGCAATCCTATTTACAGGCCTAGACACGCTACCCCAGGTTAGCAAGTGGAACACTCCTGGGCTTCCAAGAGATGGAGGAGGTGAGACAAGTTCCAGGAAAGGGGAGGAGACAGACAGCAAGAGAATGAGGTTTGTCAGAGAGCATCAGTCAGGGCTAGTAATGTGCACCTCCTTATCCCCTATAATGAAAGTACTGATTCCCCCCCTCCCTACCCCGATGCCTGGGAACTGCTTTTTAGTTTCTGTAGGATGCTGCTTGCTTTCTCTGCTTGAAGGTGAAATCAGGAATGATTATCTCAATCTTCACAGGCCACCTCACCCACCTTGTATGGGCAGCCCTCACCTACTCACCCACATATTACTTTTTTTGTGTGTGGGGGACAATGAGGATTAAGTGACTTGCTCAGGGTCATACAGCTAGTGTCAAGTGTCTGAAGCCAGATTTTTTTTTTTTAATTTTAGTGAGACAATTGGAGTTAAGAGATTTGGCCAGGGTCACACAGCTAGTAAGTGTCAAGTGTATGAAGCTGGATTTGAACTCAGGAACCTGAATCCAGGGCCAGTGCTCTATCTACTGCGACACCTAGCTGCCCCCACCCACATATTATTTTTTTTTAGTAGTATTTTATTTTTCTCCAGTTAAACGTAAAGACAGTTTTTAACATTCATTTAAAAATGTTGAGTTACAAATTTTCTCTCTCCCTCTCTCACCTCTCCCCATCCCTGATACAGTAAGCAATTTGATATAGGTTATACATGTTCAATCATGCAAAACATATTAGCATATTAGTCACCACATATTACTTTTATTTATTTATTATTTTTTTGGTGAGGCAATTGGGGTTAAGTGACTTGCCCAGGGTCACACAGCTAGTAAGTGTTAAGTGTCTGAGGCCGGATTTGAACTCAGGTACTCCTGAATCCAGGGCCAGTGCTTTATCCACTGCGCCACCTAGCTGCCCCCTACCATGTATTACTTTTAATGAACTTTGGTGAGTAAATGAGATCTATGCAGCTACTAAAAAGCTTAACCCCAGTGGAAAGTGTTATCTTGTTTGTCAATTTTTCCTAGAGCCCTTTGTTTGGATCTCTGATTTGCTCCCAATAAGCTTCTCTGCCTTGTATTAATCTCTGTGAATGTGAGAGGCTAGGTAGATACCTTCTCTCACTAGCAGCCTATCATTCTTTATTTTTTTTTGAGCCACAGTGCAGAAATAACAATGATAACAACAACAATAACAGCATTCACATAGTGCTTTAAAGTTTACATAGCACTTTACATACATCATGTCACTTCATTCTCACAATGACCCTGGGCAGTAGGTGCTATTTTCATCTCCATTTTACAGTTGAGAAACTGAGGCATCAGAAATTAAGTGACTTGCTCAGGGTCACACAGCTAGTAAGTTTCTGAGGGTGGATTTGAACTTAGGTTTTTCTGACTCCAAGGCTAGCACTCTATCTGCTATGTCACCTACCCAATACAATTTTCAGATACTATCTTTTTGGGGGTGGGGGGCAATGAGGGTTAAGTGACTTGCCCAGGGTCACACAGCTAGTAAGTGTCAAGTGTCTGAGGCTGGATTTGAACTCAGGTTCTCCTGAATCCAGGGCCGGTGCTTTATCCACTGTGCCACCTAGCTGCCCTATCAGATACTATCTTCATAAGCAGCTTTATTTTTACTTATCAATTCTGCCTTTCTCTTCTTAAGCTTTGCCTTTGATTGGTTTCAGTGATGAAAAACACCACCTGTGCCCCTACAGTCTTCATTTCCCTGATCAAGACTTAATAGTATTTAGCAATACTGGCAGTATGATTTATGCCCACATAAGTCACCAGAAGTGAATAGTAGTCATCCAGTTTGACAGGTCTGGGAAGGTTCCCTGGCATCTCCTAGATGCATGCCCCACAAAAAAATAGCTGACTTCTCTGTTATCATCAAACAAATAGCTGTGTCAATAACCCTGGGTAGGAAATCACCAATCAGCATTCATTCCTTTAACCCTTAATGGATTATGTTTTACCTGATAGCAACTGAAGGTCAATACCATCCCTCCTAGTAGTACAATCAGCAAAGGTTTCAGCTCCCTCTAATGAGAAACCTCCTATCTGTTGTTTTGTCATTTAGTGTTCATTGGTCTTTCTTCCCTTTCTCCTCTGTCACATTCTTTTGCCCTCCAATGTCCTGACTTAGGTCAGAATTTCCGTCAGCTTCTTCAGATCTTTTTCTTCTTTGTTTTCAAGTGGAAGCCATTCTTTACTTTTTTTTTTTTAAGGGAACCCCTCAGTCCCCTTGATAACCTATAGAATGTTGGGATATTCCTCCAGGCCCTTCACCTTCTCAGCCTGGATTCTGAGCATAGGTAACAATCTGTTGGCTTTGGCAGAACTACAAACCTTGCAAGTTTCATGGTCTTTGCTATCTAATTTACTGAAAGTATATGTGGTTTAGTGCTTATCATTCCTTTCTGTTTTTTTTTAAATTAACTTTTTTCAATGAATGGAAAGAAATTTTCTCTCCTTCCAATCTTGCCACCCATTGAAAACAAAAGAAAAACAAACCCTCGTAGCAAATACACACAGTTGAGCAAAACAATTTTCCCAGAACGCTTAACATTCTTACTAGTAGCTTCCCTAGAGAAGGACTGTGGCAAAAGGTTCTTCTTCACTGATTTTGTGTAATTCTGGATCTTAGTGAGGAAGTCCTTTCATATTGTGGGATTTGATGCAATTAGGAATATATCATCTGCAAATAGGAGCTTCAGGAGAACTTCAACATCTATAGGTCATCCTTCTTCTGTTTGGCTCTTCCCAAGGCCATCTTCTGTGATCATAATAAGCACCTGTGGTTGAGCGTATAACTTTTTATGTCTCACTTTTCCATAATGATCAGAGGATCCTTCCCTGTGGTTGCATTTATCAAAAAATCTCAGCATATATGTATGAAAGACTCTTTATTGCAGTTTTTAAAGCTGCAGTTTGCTCTGAGTTGAATGCTTTTTTAAAATTAAAATGTTATTTTTATGTTCAGTTTCACAATCTCTCCCATCCATCTTCCCTTCCATTGAGAAAGCAAGAAATACAATACCCAATATACAATAAAGCTATGCAAAACACATTTACCCATTAGCCATGTTCCAAAAATTAAAGAAAGCAAGAAAAATAAAAGAAAAAACAATATGCTTCAATCTGTACTCTAAGTCCATCAGTTTTCTTTCTGGAGGTAGATAACATCAAATGCTTTTCTGTAACCAACATACGTTTTCAGTGCCTTTCAATCAATTGTTCAACTCCAAAGATGTGTTCAGATGCAGAGAATCATTAGTAAATTCTATTTGTTCCCTCCTCATATTTTCATTTTGGAGATATAGAGCACTAACAGAAAGATTTTATAAATATGAAAAAGTAGAGATGTGGGTCTGTAGTTAAACAATATTCTTGGGATCCTTTTTTGAGCATTAATACTGCCTGGATTTTTCCTGTTCTTTTGGTAGTTTTCTCTCCTTGAAAAATAATCCCCCAAGGCTTTCAAGATTTGTTTGTTTTTGTTTGTTTTTGTTTTTTAGTGGGGCAATGAGGGTTAAGTAACTTGCCCAGGGTCACACAGTAAGTGTCAAGTGTATGAGGCTGGATTTGAACTCAGGTCCTCCTGAATCCAGGGCCAGTGCTTTATCCACTGCGCCACCTAGCTGCCACTTTTTTGTGTCCCCTAATGCAGGGAACCCACCTTCCAAGGCAGTCCTTCCCACTTTGAATATCTCAAATTGTTAGAAAGTTTTCCCCTAAATTAGAGGTTCTTAACTTCTTTCATATGACAGGTTCCTTTGGCAGTCCAGTGAAACCTATGGATACCTTGTCAGAATAATGTTGTTTAAATGCATGAAATAGGGGCAGCTAGGTGGTGCAGTGGATAAAGCACCGGCCCTGGATTCAGGAGTACTTGAGTTCAAATCCAGCCGCAGACACTTGACACTTACTAGCTGTGTGACCCTGGGCAAGTCACTTAACCCCCATTGCCCTGCAAAAAACAAAACAAAACAATAAATGCATGAAATAAAACACATAGCATTATAAAGGAAACCAAAAGACTTCCTCCACGTCTATTTGGTCTGGTTTGGCTGCTCTTCCCCCAAATGTAAAGTAGCTATATATAAGAGATATTGCAAATAAAATAGAAACATAATTCAGAGAGCAGGAAACAAGGATATAAAAAATTTAGAAATCCGAATGATATAAAAGGAATTGGGAAGAACAAAGTTAGACAATGACCTGAGCCAAACTCCAATGTGTGTCTGAAGGATTCATGAGAGGATGCCTCATTTCTGAACTGGAGCATTCTTATGACATGAGATGCAGTCTACTGAGTAGTATATACCAGAAATGTAGGCCACACTTATCTCTAGATCTGTGCTGCCAGTGCCAGTTCCTTCCGTATGGATTTCCTATCATCTGCCGTCTCAAGAACCTGAGTATGGGCTCTGTGTAGCACTAGCATTTCCTGCTAAGCAAATTATGTTCCACATACTCTCTCAGCTCAGCTTTCCACTCATGGCAGCTCAGAAATATCCCAGGATTTTTCTTCCTATGGAAGTTCCCTAGAATGGCTTCCATCTTTTCTCTAGTGGGGTCTTCTTTGCCCAGGTTTGGGTCCCCTGAGACAATCTTTGTATCCTGGTGTGAGATCCCATAAAATTCTGACATCCTGTGACTCTCTTCCAGTGAAGAAGCATCCTCTCACCTCACTATGTTGGCTATGTGAAGTCTTGCTAGGGAGATCCCATTAAGAATTGACTTGTGGGGCAGCTAGGTGGCTCAGTGGATAGAGCACCGGCCCTGGATTCAGGAGTACTTGAGTTCAAATCCAGCCTCAGACACTTGACACTTACTAGCTGTGTGACCCTGGGCAAGTCACTTAACCCCAATTGCCTCACCAAAAAAAAAAAAAAAGAATTGACTTGTGTCTGTTAGCCTTTGACCTATGTTCAGTGTAATACTATCAGCAGCTTATACAGTTATCCCTTCCACATTGTGGAGGTTAGGTGCACAGTGCCCCTGAGATCTAGAAAATCCATGTAAAAATGTTTGGCCCTCCATTCATACCTGGGAAATATTGTGGTATTAAAAGATAAAATATATTAATATTATACAGCACCATACTTATAGTTTAAGCATTTCTGAGTTTCTAAACTTTTTCTGTGTCATCTGTTGGCCTTTACACGTCATCTGTGGCTTCTGAAAAATCCTCCCCCAATTCCCATCTAATTTCTTATGCTCACCCACACTATATGGAAACTTCAATGGGGAAAGTCATGATGTGGAAAAGCTAACTTGAATCATAGCTTACATAGACATTACAGTGCACTTTGACCTGCATTTTAAGTGCCTAGATGTGTAGATGCTCTTAGTTATCTTTGGTTTTGGCCATCCTGTGTACATTTTATTTCTCTTTGTTCCTGTCTCTCACTCATAAGTCTATCATTCACAGTTCTTTTGATTGTTAATTAATTCAGAAGATTTTTTAGTGTATCATTCCCCTTGTACCTCTGCTTGCCCAATACAAATGGTCTTGTGTATATACTTAAATGGTCTTGCTAAGGTTAGATCCTGGGGGTGGCAATTCAAACTCTGTGATTTGACTCCAACTTTATTGCCATCAAGAATTAATTTCTTCTGAGATTAGACCTTGTTTGCCTCAGTTTCCTCATCCATAAAATGAGCTGTGGAAAGAAATGGCTTGCCAATTCAATATCTGCCAAGAAAACCCCAAATGGGGTCACAGGGAATCGGATAAACCTGAAATGACTGAAAAAATATGCCCCGCCCCTCTGCTCCCAAATCTATCGAATGATGGAATCTAGAGCCATACTGATACCTTCGTTTATCCTGAACATCACATTATTTCCCACACACACTATGATGCATATCTTTCTTTGTGTGTGAAATTAGGGTATCTTGAAAAACTTTTGTAATTTGCTAAATGCAATAATTACTTTCTTTTTTCTTTTTTAAAAAACAGAAAATGTCCTAAAAACAACAGAGGACGTCGGCAGAAGCAGAACCTAGGCCATTTTACATCGGACACATCATCCAGAATGGTTTAATTTGATGAATTTTATATGTACACCAACCATGTGATAAACATTTTATTATGTCTTTTTTTAAAGAATAGAAATATTTATTTCAGAGGCCTTATTTTTGGACATTTTTAGTGGAACACTGTCGGCTTGTATTTAGAAAAGCATCAACTCTAACAATTATGGAGTTTCTGTTTTGCGTTTTTAAATACTGAATTTCATTTTCTGTATCTGTAACACATGGTTATATAAGACTTGTACTTTACACATGGAATGTAATATTTTTGCAAACCCAGATCACTTCACAAATGATTATAGAGTCACACACACACACACACACACACACAAAATCACAAGAATCAAGCATGAACTAAAGGTAAAAGATGTTTACAGATTACTTTTCATACAACCCCCCCCCCTAGAAGACACTGTGTTTAAATAGATATTTAAATGTTTTTGAGATTTAGTACCTGATTTTTTTAGACACTGCTTATCGCATGAATTGTGAAGTTGTATATGTGTGTAGCTGTAAAATACTGATAAAATGTTTGGATTGTAAACTGAGCACTACTCTTTGCAAAACACTTCTAACATTTGGAAAAGGATCTTATGGTGCTGATGGAACAGATCCATAAAAAGTGGGCCCTGATAGATTTAGTTATCGAGATCATTGACTTTAAAAGGCAAAAGATTGGAATCAAGCCTACTTTTTTCATTGAGACCATTTTAATACTCAATCACTTTTTTAAGGAAAATACTTGTTTTAACACAAAAAATAAATTGATTGTATTAGTGTTTGTGATTAAAATGCAAAAAATAAGATCATTAACAAGCTGTGTTCTTGAAGAGAATATGCCAAGAGCTTAAAGAAAAAAAAAAACCCTCTCTCCAAATTAGACTTCTGGTTATAGTTATATTAATAGATTGTTGATGTTTGGAAGATCTGAAATGTGAGTAGGATGTATTCAGCTGTTTAACATGTAGTTCAGACTTTCAGAAGTATGCATGTAGAATTTAATAATTTGTTGACAATAAACAATTGATTTTAATATTTGGTTTGGAAAGCATGTTAAAATACAATGTTTTCACTATATATGGCCTCTGTTTTAGTGTGTCTGTTACTTGTCTTAATATTATTTGGTTGGTAGGTTTTAAAAGCAGCAGAAGTATCAAGTTATAAATTATTGGTTTGCTTTTTTTAAAAAAAATTACCTGAAATTATCCAAAGGAAAAATGAGTCAATGAAATAGGGGTAAAAATTTCCAGGTTGCTTTTTTCCCCTCATGTGATAAATGAATAACCTGGAATTCGAGTGACCCTATTTTATGTTTTCCTCTTCTGGTGTTACTGTCGTCTTTGAGTCACTTGGTGTGTCAACAGACAATTTTAGAATACCCACTGCATGGGAAGCTCGATGCCAGACTTCTTGAAGGGTTTCATGTTGCAGAACAATTGCATATGGATATTTCTAGTTATAAATACTTGACCAACCTCCAGGGGTGGAGTTTTCCTACCCTTTAAACCTCTTTGTGGCCAGCTGTCAAGCTAACTTTTTTGCTCTAAGTGCCAGAATTAATTGTAGGGAAAGTTACATTTCAGCCACTATATAGATAAGCCTGAAAAAAAAAAAGAGAAGCAAAATGGATCACAATGAATCAACCACTAATGCTGACAAAATCCATCAGAATCGGCTGTCAAGCGTTTCAATAGATGAAGACCAAGATGCAGCGTTGACAATTGTGACTGTCCTAGACAAGGTGGCTACAATAATAGACAGTGTCCAAGAGAGTCAGAAGAGAATAGAAGAGAGACATCGGACAATGGAAAATACAATCAAATCTGTCCAGATTGACATGTTGAAGCTTTCCCAGGCACACAGTAACACAGGCTACATAGTGAACAAGCTGTTTGAGAAAACCCGGAAAGTCAGTGCTCATGTGAAAGAAATAAAAGCACGTGTGGAGAAGCACGGCCTAAGCGTGAAGAAGGTAGAAACCAAGCAAGAGGAAGTGCTAAGAAAAAACAAATTTCGAGTGGTCATATTCCAGGTGAGCTTGCTCTCAGATTTATTTTCATTTGCCCGAGTTCCTCCCAGACTTTCATTATCCTACAAAGACCTTTCAAAGGAAAGAGGTTATTCTTTGTATTAAAGACCTTAATAATTTATAATGTGGGATAGTGGAGGCATCTTGGGATAGGGAAGAGAGTGTTGTATACTTAGAATAAGAGAATGGGGATACAAAGGCCAACCCTGCCACTTACTACTTACTTAATGACCTTGGGCAGGTTACATGAAGGGCATCAGTTTCTCTTCTATAAAGTGAGGGGTCAAAATAAATGACCTCTAAAGTCCCTTCTAGCTCTCAAATCGATGACACTGTAAAATGAATCTTGGTTTCCAAAGGTGTCTCAGTACAAAATCCTCCTGATGGGAACCAACGGGCTATTATTAGTACTCCAGGCTTCTCAACCATTAAGTGTAAAATGAACTGTGGATCAGTCAAGGCTATTTCTTGCCTGTGAAATGCAATATGAGGCAGGATTTCTCAGCCCATTAGCCATACATGACAATCATCTCTGCTGCTTTTTACTTTTTTAACCTCATTAGGGATGGACCAAAATAATACAAATTCTATTTATATAACCTTCACGTATAGGATTTCTACTAATGTTGAAAAAAATGTTGGCAATAGCAGGAAGAAGAGACATCAGTATTTCTGGGTTGGAGAATTAAAAGGAAGCAAAGTTATAGCTGATATACTGCTGTACTTTAAGTCAAGAGGTAGTAGGTTGAATCCAGCCTCAGACAATTAGTAGCTATGTGACCCTGGGCAAGTCACTTAACCTCTCTTAGCCTCAGCTTCCTCATGTGTAAAAGGATGGGGTTAGACTTGATTAGTTGTAAGGTCCCTTTGGGCTCTGAGTATATGATTCTACGATTCTGCTCTACTTTCTGAGCTACATTCTCTATTGAGACTAGTGGGAGGCAGAATTATATAATAGATGGAGGGCTGGCTTTGAAGTCAGGAAGACCTGGATTCAAATCCTGCTTCAAAAACATACTAGCTCTGTGACCCTGGGCAAATTAGTTTGCCTCTTAACTCTTATAGGCAACTATTTAAAATTCTGTTAACAGAATTGCTGATCTATATCGGCATAAGGAGTTTCCACACAGGGAAGTTCCCCACATAGAAGAAGCTAGAGGTCTGGATCCCCCTCCCACCATCCCACCAAATAAGTGAAGTATTTGAACTATTTTTTGCTACACATCCTTGATCTTTAAAATAGACAGCAGAGTTGGACTGTATAGATAGATGAGTTGTTGGGCATCTGTCAAGTGGTATAGGTGGCTATAGTGGAGGCAAGAGGTTATAGGCCACAAGCAAAGACACGGGACCCAACAACTAACTCCCAGAACTGTATTTTTAAATAGCAATCTTTGGCAAGACTTTCTGATAATGATGCAACCACTGACGGGCTACATGCCATCAGCACCAGTATTTTGTTTACAAACCCTTGATGAAGCAGGAAGGGGGCATCAAAGCTCCAACTGAGGCTGGTTTTTCATGTAGGCTACTTGACTCTCATCTGAATTGATCGGTCATTGCTGCCAAATAAGTAGCTGGATAATTGCCATAAGCATCTCATGGGTATCCCTGCTTCCAGGCTCTCTCCCCGCCCCCCACAATCTATCTTTCACTCAGTTACCAAAGTGACTTTTCTGGAGTATCGATCTGGCCACGTCACACACGCCCCTACTTGTTAAACTCCAGTGACTCCCTATTACTTCCAGGACCAAATCTAAAGTCCTCTCTTTGGTACTGAAAGCCCATCACAACCTGACCTCTTCCTAACTTCCTAGTCTTCTTATATTTTATTTCCTTCCACATGCTCTGCAATTCAACTCTACTGCCTTAGTCACTGTTCCTTGCACAAAATGTTTCATTTCCCACCTCCATGCCTTTTTGCTGGGAGGAATGAAGAAAGGAAGGAAAGAAGGAGGGAGAAAGGCAGGCACAGAAGGAAGGAAAGAGGAAGGGAGAGAAGACGGGAGGGAAGGAAGAAAGGGAAGGGAAGGAGGGAGGGAAATAGGGAGGAAGAAGGAAGGAAGGAACTCCTTTCTCATGGAAATACAATAAATTATCACTAAATCCACAATCTTTCAAATTTGATTCAAATTTGTAAGTACTTCCTATGGGCAATGTATTCTCTACTAAGCACTAGGGGGTACAAATATTCAGTAATAATATTCAGTTACTTTATAGGGAGCGATTTACCATAAACCGTCATCACTTTTGATTCTCGCACCAGCTTTGATAAAGAGTTGTGCCATGGTTAGACATTTATTAAAAAATTATTTAATTTTTAATATATGGAATAAAATAAGCATTTCCATAGCATAGTATAATAAAAAAGATCATTGCACATAAAACTGTAGATGTATTATGAACAACTTCATGTTTAGACATTTTGCAGATAAGAAAACTGAGGAACAGGAACATAATCCAACTTTCCTAAGTACATATATGTGTACCTAGCAAATTCAGATTCAAGTCCCGATCCCCGGACTTCAAATCTAATGCTTTTTTTTCTGTTACGCTATTCTGCCTCCTCAAATTAAACCTAGCTACTGCTCCCAAGAAACATTACATGCTTGTATATACACACAAATGTACACGTGTTTATATATGACACACACGTTATATGTATTATAAATTATGTATGTGTATTCATGTCTATATGTATATCTAGATGGGTGTCCTACCTTCCTCCTTCTCTCTCCCTTTCCTTCCTTCCTTCCTTCCTTTCTTCCTCCCTCCCTTCCTCCCTCCAAAGAACAGTGATTCCATCACTGTGTGTTCCCTCTGTTGACACAGATTATAACTTCTCCACATCTTGGGAGACCATATCATGATTTGCTATGGCCAAAAACTTTCTATCACTTTGCGTACCAACCTTCTCACGGTGAGTCTCTTTGGTCTTATCTAGGCTTATACTCAGACTATAGACACAATCTATGGCCAGGCGCATCCTGCAGCTCTGTCTAGCTTGGTAAGGATGGCCTTTAAGAACAAAGGGCCAATTGGGTGAAGCTTTGGAACTTGAGTGTCTTTTCTTCTGTTGAGTTGTAAAAAATTAAATGGCAGGGACTGTGTTCCTGGTTTTTCTCTCTAATTCTCCATTGTATTCTTCACGAATTGTTTAGCCCAGCACTGATATCTCCTCTAGTGGCCAATGTTTGAATTTTTTAATTGAGTCCATGAATGTGATATTACTTAGTACATCATTGGTATAGGCCCTCTAACCCACACCTCTCATTTTACATGTAAAGAAACTGAGGCCCCTAGAGGTAAAGTGATTTGCCCAAGGTCACATACTAAGCAGCAAAACTAAGATTTGAACAGTTTCCCTTATTCCAAATTCAGTGTTCTTTCCATTATACCATACTGCCTACTTAATGTAAAGTTAAACACCAGAAGAGAATAGAAGTTCTATAAAAGTAATATTTTACTCTTCCCTTTAACTTATAGAAACATGTAAAGCCAAACCTGGAAGGGACCTTAGAAATCATAGCATTCGGGGGCAGCTAGGTGGCGCAGTGGTTAGAGCACTGGCCCTGGATTCAAAAGTACCTGAGTTCAAATCCAGTCTCAGACACTTGACACTTACTAGCTGTGTGACCCTGGGCAAGTCACTTAACCCCCATTGCCCCGGAAAAAAAAGGGGGGGGGAAATCATAGCATTCTATCCCCTAATTTTGTAGAAAAGAAAATTGAGATCTAGAAACATGTTGTGATTTACTCAAGATTATATGATTAACAAAGCTGACAAGCACCCAGTTCTTTTGAATCTCAGCCTACTTCTATTTCTGTTATTTATTGTTCAGACTTATTTATTTATTGTTCATTTGTTTCAATGGTGACCAACTCTTTGTGACCCCATTGGGGGTTCTCTTAGCAAAGATACTGGAGTAGTTTGCCATTTCTTTCTCCAGTTCATTTTACAGGTGAGGAAACTGGGACAAACAAGATTAAGTGACTTTCCCAGGGTCACACAGCTAGTAAGTGTCTGAGTCTGGATTTGAACTCAGGTCTTCCTGACTCCAGGCCCAGTGTTCTGTCCCCTGTGCCACCACCTTCTATTTCTACTGTTTCTATTTCCTCTATTTCTACTGGATGCTAATTTCCTCCTGATTGTTGTCCATCATCATCATCATTGGCATTTTACTGAGCCCTCATGTATAAAGTTGATTTTCCAAGTGTGATGGTGCTTTATGACAGGCATAGAAGTTCTTAAAAATGGAAACTTTATAGCCAGACCTAAGCGTAGCAGAATTTCTGGACCTCAGTTTCTTTATCTGTAAAATGAGGGAGTTGGGAAGAGCAGAGGTATCAATCTCATGACCAGTGGGCTACAAGGGGTCACAGAAACTTCTGTGTGAGGCTGAACCAGATTAAAATGTAATTGGGGAATGTTTAACAAAAATAAATAAAAATACATTACAACATAGATAATGTTAATTTGTGGTTTTCTAAGTCAATATATGGGAATCTGTCTCTATTTGAGTTTGACTACATGTCCCCTACTCTCTTTTCCAGCTCTAGTCTCTCTGATCCCATGAGTCAGACAAGAGCATGGCAATCCCACGCCTGCCCACGCTGGCATGTCAGTGCAGGCGGGGAAAGGGATGGGTTGGGAATACCAACAATTTCCCTGAAAGGACTGAGGCTTTGGGGAGACAGGTGGCTCTAGATAAATGTTTAGCTCTTCCAAATTCCTTGAATTTTTTGCCCCAGAGTCTATGTAATATTGACTTCCTGGCCTGAATCCCTGTTCTAGCAACTGGTTTCCCAGTTAGCATGAGCCATGCCTCAGAAAAGATGTGATACTCTGAATATTAAACATGATTTCCCCATATATGATATATGTACACACATACCCCCATGTTCTAGGCATGGTGACATATGATACACTACCATTATACCCTTATGATAGGCATGTGATATTGTGAGGAAAATCTAAATTTGTCTTGGGCCAGCAGATTCAAGATTTTTTAAAACTGCTACAGGAATTCATGAACCAGAAAATTCAATTAAAAATCACTTTGATATAGCAAGGTAGGGCAATGTCTAAGGCACTGAACCTGGAGTCAGGAAGGCCTATGTCCAAATCCAGCCTCAGACATTTACTATCTGTGTGACCGTGGGAAAGTCACCTCTGTGACTTTCATTTCACCTTCATTCGATCATCTGTAAAATGGGGGTAATAATTGGCACCCACCCTAAGGGTAGTTGTCAGGATAAAATGAGATAACATTTGTAAAGGACTTTGCAAACCTCAAAACACCATATAAATGCTGGCCATTATTATTCAATGATTTTTTAAAATTAAAAGTGCAGGATCCATGAATATATATATATATATATATACATACATACACACATATATGTGTATGTATACACACACACACACACAATTCCCCTTTCTGCAGTGATCAGATCAGAAATTCAAGAAAATGACTATGCATTTGGAGCTCAGGAAAAGACCTCTGACAAACCCAGGCCCACCAATCTATAGTTCAGACCGTGAGGTGTGTGAAACCCCAGGCAGGGCTGAGCAGGGCAGATGGACCACTTGAGCCTGGGAAGTCTGCTCAAGCTTCTACCACACTTTCCCTCAGAGAACTTATCTTCTGAATGGGAAATGAAATGTATGCACAGAAGTAGATGATACATACACACATGGAATAAACACAATGTTATTTCAATAAAGGAAGCTCTAGCAGCTGGGAGGATTAGGATTCATATAAGAGGTGAGCTTTGAAGGAGTCTGAGTGGTAGAGGAGAGGGAAGAAGTGCTTCACAGGTATGGGGGTCAGTCCAGGGCAAAGACACAGAGACTGGAAATGGAATGTTTGGGATGAGAAACAGCAGAACCAATCTGGCCGAGTGATAGAGAGAGAAGTCCTAGTTCTGATATTATATAGTTGACCCAGAACAGGTTATCATCTTTCTCTGCCTGTTTCCTCACCTGTAATATGGATATGTTAATACATGGACTATTTACTCCATGAAATTGTCCTGAGCAAAGCTGTTTAAAGCTGAGAATGAGAGGTCTCATAAATGAGAGTTGACAGTTTTATGTCAAAACCTTGGGGGTATGGAGAAATATAACTTTGGTTTGTTTAGCTGAAGAAAAAAGTGTGACCATCATCAATTGCCTAATATGAATTTTTTAGTGAAAAAAGTCAGTGTTTGGCTTAGTAGAAATCTCATTATTGACAGCTAGATTAAGATAATGGGTAAACAAAAAAAGTAGAGAGAAGTCTAAATTTAATCCTCCTTGGCCTTCCTTACTCCAGGCTCTTCCTGAAAATTCCCTTTCCTGCTCCTACATCAGCCTACTTCATTTTTCTTTTGAAGACTCATTTGTTACTTTTTTCACTTAAATTTGATTTATGTATTTCTTCCTCATTCCTTGATATTGTCCCACAGGGAGAGTAAATATACATACCCCTGTAGCAACTCTCACATAGTTCCACACTAGTTCTTGTACAAGCCCAAACAGACAAACACACACACATCCCTTTAGACTTTGAAGCATTTCACGAAGCAGAACGGTAGAGTGAGAAAAGCATTGATTCCAGAATAAGAAGGCTAGGGATCAAACCCTGCTTCTGACAACCAGGAACTTTATGACCTTGGGCAATCTGCATCCCCTTGGACTTCAGTTTTGTCTTGTGTAAAGTTAGGGAGTTATACTAAATTGGGCCTCTTGAAGACAGAGACAGAGAGAACACAGAGAGAGACACTGACAGAGAAAGAAATAGAGACGATGAGAAATAGTGAGACATAGAGAGAGGGGCCAAGGGGAACCCCCACCATGCTGGGGGGGGGGCATGAACGTCTTTGGAGCACTCACTACATAACCATCCCACCTTCCTTCCAGAGCATACACTGCCTCAATGATGTCTTTTATCCCCCTTCTCCTATGGAAGATAACATTGTTGATAACATGCCATGACCTATTTATAGTAACCATTTGTCTTCCCATTGCCACACACTTTCATGCATGTATTTGAAATGATGGGTAAATAAAGGAGAGTGAGTCTGTGGCTTGGTGAATGAGAGAGATGGAGACAGAGAATTAGAGACAGAGAAGGGTAAGAACAAGAGAAAGAAAAGTAGGGAAAAAAGAGAGCAAGAGCAAGGGTGCGGGGGAGAGAGAGACAGACACAGAGACAGAGACAGAGAGAGACAAAGAGAGACAGACACAGACAGAGAGACACAGAGAGAGAGAGAAGCTGTACTCTTCAGGTTGGGATTTTTTGGGTTTTGTGGTCTTCAGTTATTAGTTTTTCATTCTTCTCTTCCCTGTTGTACTCTGAGTGCAGATTGAAGCATTTTTCCCTTTTATTTCTTGCTTCCCCCCAAAATGGTTAATATGGTTAATATTGATTAACATGGTTAATATGGAAATAGGTTTTATATGATTTCATATGTATGACAGGTATCATATTTCTTGCCTTCTCAGTGGGTAGGGGAGGGAGGGAGAATTTGGAACTGAGAACAAAAACACATTTTTTTAAAAGGAGGCAAAAAACCCTTCTCTTCCCCTCTCAATCTCATACTCTTAAGTCAGACCTTCCCACTGATAGTGCAGCCTGTGGCTACAGCAGGTGTTAGGAGTGAGGAGGAGTTATAAGGTATTTGATCCCTCCCACGACTACTGATTCATCAGAGCAACAAGGTGCCTACACATATTTCTTTTTACATTTATAATCCCTGTGCCCAGTGCCAGGGAATTTTAAGTAACAAAAAACAACAAAGATGTTAACAAAATAAGCAGAACAGAAGTATTAATTAACTTGCTACTGCTCTCCCTCCAGCCTTTGGAAAGTGGCTGGCTATGTGTTTGTTTTGCTTAGCTATATTCTTTTTTTTTTTTTTTAACAAGGGAGACCTGATATTTGGGATGGGAGACAGTTGGTGGGTAGCTAGAATGTTAAAAAAAGGAGTGTCAATAACACCTTTTCAATTCACAGAAGTGAGCAGAAGTTCAGAGGGATAGACTGATGAGCAGGGCAGTTTTGTTGCCGTCATGTTAAACTATTAGACATACCTTGGAGATATTTTGGGTTTGGTTCTAGACCACCACAATAGAATCAATATCACAATAAAGTGAGTTATGAATTTTTTGGTTTCCCAGTGCATATAAAAGTTATGTTTATACTATACTGTAGTATATTAAGTATGTAATAGTATTATGTCTAAAAATGTGCAATTAATTAAAAATACTTTGTTGTTAAAAGAATGCTAACCATCATCTGAGCCTTCAGTGAATCATAATCTTGCCTCAGACCTTCTGTATGACCCTGAGCAAGTCACTTAACCCCAATTGCCTTAAACATCTGGGGCCTTCTCCAGTCATGCTGATATAGATCTTGCCACCAGACCCAGATGGCTCTGGAGGAGAGAATGAGCTTGGTGACCTGCCACAGCCTTCCCTAACTTAAATCGAATTCACTGCAAGTGACGTCGCCCTGATGTCACGGTCCTCTTCAAGAATGAAAGACAAACAATAACAATTGTTAAGGGCTAAAATTCTAGCTAAACTGTCTAAAATATCTAATGAGTGGTTGCCAATAAATTATAAGCTTTAGAAAGAGTTAGACTTTTAAGCATTTATTAAGGAGAATAAGAATTTGGTAAAGAGAGAAGGAAAGGCCTAGATTCCTATCTATTAAAGGGAGAGCACATTTCTAGCTCCGCTCTCCACCGGAGTCCTCAGGAAAGAGCGTGAGTCAGAGCACCCAGCTCTTCCTTCTTTCTCCCACTAGCCAATGTCACTTCCTGATGCCAAAGAAAAGACTCGTGGTCTTGCCCTCAAAGACCTTCGCTTCATGGGCAGAACTCTTCTACAGTAAGTCTCCAGCAGGTGGCGTCATTCCAATCGTTACACAATCCTTTTGCTAGTGAAGGGTCTTGCCTTGATATTGGTGGCTGCTGACGGATCAGGGTGGTGATTATTGTAGGTTGGGGTGGTTGTGGCAATTTCTTAAAATAATACAACAATGAAGTTTGCTGCATCAATTGACTCTTCCTTTCACTTGAACATTTAGAATCTATTGTAGGGCTATTAATTGGCCTAATTTCAATATTGTTGTGTCTTGGGGAATAGGAAAGCCCAGAAGAGGGAGAGAAATAGGGAACAGTCCCTCAGTGGAGCAGTCAGAACACACACTTATCTATTAAGTTTGCCAATTTTGTATGGTTGTGGTTTGTGGCACCCCACCAATTACAATACTAATATCAAAGATCACTGATCACAGATCAGCATGACATAAAGTTAAAATGAAGTAGTTTGAAATATTGCTAAAATCACCAAAATGTGACACAGAGACATCATGTGAGCACATGCTGTTGGAAAAATGGTGCTGATAGACTTACTCAACGCAGCATTACCACCAACCTTCAATTTGTAAAAAACACAATATCTGTGAAGCACAATAAAGCAAAACGCAATAAAATGATATATGCCTGTATACACTTTAAAAGAAAACTAGACATAATATAAGTTCGGAGTTACATATACCATCATCCTTTCTGTTTTTCTTTAATATTGAAGTGCTAATGTTTGTTAATATTTGTTAAGTTCATAGGGAAAAGAAACTTCATATTAAAAAAAAGAAATTGGTCGGTCAGCTTGTTGGGCAAGTTTTTCCCCCCGTTATTCTTTCTTTAATTTTAATTTGTTAAACTGATTTAATATGACCTGAAATAGGATTATAGAGTTTCTTATAAGAATTGTTACTTATCAGTCAGTTCTAGATCCTATACTTTTTTTTTTTAGATCCTATACTTTTAAAAGTCTTGTGTGATTTTAAAATACCCTTTCTTTAGTATGAGGTCTTGGATGAATCTCTTTAACACTTGCTTGCTTTTCACTTTTTTGAGATGGTCTTTTGTGTAACTGACATTTTTGGGGAAGGAGGTAAGACAACAGATGTAAGCTTGGATTACCCTCCCTCTTTAAGGGATGGCAACTTGGAAAGTGGCTTGAAACCAAAATAATTGTGCCTCTAGGACATCAATGGGGAGAGTCATACAGATGCAATTCTAGTCTGATACCCATCTTTTTAGAGCAGAGACTTGTGGCTCTTGTTGCCCTTGTGGTTCTTTCTCTTCTACCCCTCAGGGCAAGAATCAGTCACCCTTGGAGAGGGGTGGCAAGATTCCAGAGATTTCTATCCATGCCTCCCCTCAAGCCAACTGCCTATACATTAGGCATCACTGGTTGTGTGACCCGGGGCAATTCTCTTCATTCCCTTGAGTCTCAGGGTTTAATATCACCCGCTCTACCTCAAAGGATGTTGTAAACCTTTAAATGATATAGAAATGGATACTATTATAATTTTCTTTCTTTCCTCTCTTCCTCCTCGCCCCACCCAGGAAGAGATCCAATGCCCTACATCTCTCTCTGTCGTTAAGGAAAAAAGCCTGCTTGAGAATACACAAGAAGATGAGTTCTGCCTCCCAGATGACCTCTCTTCGGATGAAGAATATGAGATTGAAGAAAGCAGAGCGGCCCAGTTTAAAAAGTCAGGCAAGAAGCAAATCGATAACATCAAAAAGGCCTTCTCTAAAGAAAACATGCAGAAGACGAGACAGAATTTTGACAAGAGAGTAGACAGAATTCGGACGAGAATCGTAACCCCTGAGAGGAGAGAAAGGATCAGGCAGTCGGGGGAGAGACTGAGGCAGTCAGGAGAGAGATTGAGGCAGTCAGGAGAGAAACTGAGGCAGTCGTCAGGAGAAAGATTGAAGCAGTCTGGTGAAAGATTTAAGAAAACAATTTCTAAAGCAACTCCAACCAAAGAAACTTTCAAGATGCATCTCCATAAGAAAGGCAAAGAAAGAACAATTGCCGAAGGCCAAGAAGGCATTCAGGATATGGGAGTGGATATCATTAGCAGGAGTGGGGTTGATGAACCCCTAAATGAGCTCTATACGGAAATGACAGCTACAACCGAGCATGTGCAAGGCAGAGAAGTCTATCCTTCCCAAGCAGAAGAGGAAACCCAGATTCCTATGGAAAACATAGTTCTGCAACCCCAAATAAAAGGAAGTAAGGAGGAATCCCTTTTGCTGGATTTAAAACAATCAGCATAAAAAGGGAACGTGGGGGCAGCTAGGTGCCACAGTGGATAGAGCACCGGCCCTGGAGTCAGGAGGACCTGAGTTCAAATCTGGCCTCAGACACTTAACACTTACTAGCTGTGTGACCCTGGGCAAGTCACTTAACCCCAATTGCCTCACAAAATCAAAAAAAAAAAAAAGGGAACGTGACAGCCTTTGATTGTGTGTCTGCTTTATCAAACGGTTCTAACTAGAAAAGATAGTCATTTTTATTTTTGACATCATATAAAGATAGATAAATGCTGTTATTTCATTTAATGTATTCCAGGCTATCAGTTATGTTTTTAATAAACTAGGCAATATAAAAAGTCTCATTTTATTGGCATTTTTCCCCCTTCGTTGAGGAATAAACTCCCAATGAGTGATGGATGAAGCTTTTTTGTTGCTGTTGTTCAGGTTATTGGATTTTGCTTTTCCCTTGACAAGTGTGGAAATATCTCCGATCCCTTTTCTCTCTGTTGCAGGGAGGGAAGGGTTTCAAAGTCTAGAACATTTGGGTATCTAAAAGAAACAAAAGAAATTGTCTAGTTGATGTGTTCATATGCAAATGAACTTGACTTTTGTCCCATTGATAGCAGCAGCAAAGTTATTATAGTAATATCAGCCACAGAAACATTTATATAAATTTGGCTCTAAAATGTGTCCGTCTGTACGCTCAAAATTCAACCATTTAAAATACTTGCATCAGTTACATTTGCCCCTGAACTGTAACAGCCTAGTAGCTGGTGCGGACATTAGGAGAAACAGTTGGCACATAGGCTAAAATACATTTATTTACTACAATGAAAGTGAGTGTAAAGTATAAAAGTAAGGTCTAAGGCATTTTAATACACTCACTTTTTGGTAAGGTTCAATTTTCAATTCCCTGAACACTCTTCTTCATCGTGCCCCTTTGTTCTTTTTAAAATTTTTTTTTTATTGTTTAGGTTCTCTGCAAGGTTTATTAATGACGTGCATGCTATAAAGACTGTAAACACAAAATAATAAGAAACAGGCATTTGCCTGAGACTCCCTACCTATTTTCTTTCTTTTTTAGTAATAGTTATTGTATTTTTTCCAATTACATGTAAAGATAGTTTTCAACATTCATTTTTGTAAGAGTTTGAGTTTCAAATTTTTCTCCTTCCCTCCCTTCCCAAAGCCACCAAAGCAATCTGATATAGATTATACATTACAGTCATGTTAAACATATTTCCACATTAGTCATGTTGCGAGAGAAGAATCAGAACAAAGGGGGAAAACCACAAGAAAGTAGAAACAAATGCAAAAACAACAACAAAAGTGAAAATAGTCTGCTTTGATCTGCATTCAGACTCCATAGTTCTTTTTCTGGCTGTGGAGAGCATTTTCTATGGTGAATCTTTATCATTATCTTGGATCATTGTATTGCTGAGAAGAGCCAAGTCTATCACAGTCAATCATCACAAAATGTTGTTGTTACTGTGTACAATGTTCTCCTAGTTCTTCTCATCTCACTCAGCATCAGTTCATGTTAAGTCTTTCCAGGTTTTTTTGAAATTCATCTGCTTATCGTTTCTTACAGCACAATAGTATTCCATTACATTCATATACCACAACTAGTTCAGCCACGCCCCAATGGATGGGCATTCCATCGATTTCCAATTCTTTGCCACCACAAAGAGAGCTGCTATAAATATTTTTGTACATGTGGGTCCTTTTCCTTTGTTTATGATCTCTTTGGGATGTAGACCTCGTAGTGGTACTGCTGGGTCAAAGGGTATGCACAGTTTTATAGCCTTTTGGGAATGGTTCCAAATTGTTCTCCAGATGCCCCTTTGTTCTTGTTCTTGTTCTTTGTTCTTGAAAGGGACATGAAAACAGAGGCATCAACAGGCCTGTCAAGAAGTGCTATCATGCATTCCCAGTCTAAAGTTTGGGAAGGTGAAAATAATCTCACCACATACTCCAGCTTAACTAGTGTCTTAGTACTCTCTTAGAAACTGCACTCAACTCCAGCCATGTGCCAATGAATGTATTGGTCTGCTAGGTGCCTGAACAAGGCTGTTAGATACTTCAGAAAGCTCACCCTGGAGTAACTCAACAAGTCAACCTAGCACCACCAAGTAAGGCAAGTTTCCTTATTTGCATCTCTTTCCCACGAGTGGCCAATATGACCAGAAACCCAAGGATAAATCAATAGACTTTGTACCTTATGGGCTAGCCTGTTCTCCTCTCCACCCTGCCAATGATACCCACTAGATCAAATGATGGAATCTTCTCCACATGACATATGCCAGGAATACCAGTCAACCACAAAGCACAAATGCCAGCAAAGTGAATATCAGCAAGTCCCCGGTTATGTAAAGTACTATGTCTGCCCTTCCAAAGTCTCTCCAGAGCCTCAACCTAGCTTGACTCCTACAATGCCTGTGATGCCAGTCCTGAGCTTATTCCATTCTGCACTGTATCTCTGGGGGTTTTGTGTGTGTGTGTGCATAAAGACTTGGAAAAATGCAGAGGAAATAGGCAACTAGTGCCTAAATATAAATATTTAAGGTGAAAGTACTTGGGTATTTGATTTGGCATCAATTCCTTCTCTTTTTCTCTGGATAGACACAACCTCGATGTTCCATAATATCTGTGAAATGCAGTCTGTTGAAAACTAAAATGTGTATGGAGTGAGCAGTACTTTGAAAAGAACACATTTTAAACTACATTCAAAGAAGGAAAACTTGAAGGACTTTTATAAACATTTCTCTAAGAGACATGATTAATATTTACAAAAATTATCATTATACATGATCATAAACAGTTTGATGGCTCTAATTTTAAATATACATTTTAGTAATCAACATTAAACATGATGGTAGATACTCAAATACAAGTGTGATGTTGTACCTATTGCAATAGCAAGTTAATATTGCTAGTTTCAGATGAATTCTATGGGAATGTAGAGCAATTATAGGGAGCAAACTAGGGATTTTCTGCCCCATGCAAGAATTCACTTTATCAAAAGATATATTGGAGCCAAGATGTCTATAGAGCAAATTTTGTAAAGTGAACTTTCCTATTGCCTTCTATTTTGTTAATCCACTAGAGACATATGATTTTCTTAGGTGGGGATCTTTCTTCACCTTAGAAAATAAATCCTAGGTAGTTACTTAAGGCACATAGAGATTAAGTAACTTTGCCCAGGATCATACAATTAGTTAGCAAGTATCAGAAGGAGTAGATGAACATGTCTCCCAGACCCTATCCTCTACTAGCCCCTCTCACTATTTTTGATTCCAGTGCCTGGCATGCAGTAGGCAAATAATAAATGTTTATTGACTGTTTCTCAAAGTATGGTCAGGTGACCCCTAGGAGTCCTTGAGACTTTTTTTTGGGGGGGGGTCTTCAGGGTAAAAACTATTTTCATAATACTAAGATGTTTATTTCTAATATTCTAATCAATAGGTGTAACTCATACAGATGATAACTCTTGAGAGAAGGGAGCATCCTAAATAATTTTTAAGAATGTAAAAGGGTTGTGAGAACAAAAAGTTTGGTACTCCCAGTTGCCTCTATGGTCAGAAATGTTTCTTAATGGGAAGGAGGGAAGAAGGGAGGCAATAAGTATTATACAGCACCTACTAGTATCAGGTACACTGCTAAGTGCTTTGCAGAGGGGGGGGGGAGGGGGGACACAGGTGAAGGAGGTTAAAAAAAAGCTGATAAGGAAGGAGTTAATATGGTAGTTAGGCCCTTGACATACATTATTATCTGCAGGTTTTAAAAGCCCCTCAGGATTGATCAGTCTCTATCATCCCAGCCCCAAAGTCCCACAAAGAAAGAATCAGGAGGTGTCACAGCAAACAGGAGCTTCTTCCCACATTTGCTACCTCAATTAGAAGCCTTCTGTAGGGCCTATCCCTCCATCTATCACTCCTACTAACCAGGATGAGAAGACTCAAAACTTAGAGTTCTTTATTTATATGCTCTAACTTCAATCACTCTTCCATAATTAACCCCCACCCCACCCCTTGCCCTGTGCATATAAAGAAAATTTCATAAAACAAGGAAACACTCTGGGAGAGGGTGCATATACATCCTCAGTTATTTCTTGAAGAAAGATAAACATTCAAATTTGTCCTTCCAATCAACCCAGGAAGTATAGATGCTTTCCCCCAGAATTGAAGGTAGTTAGTTGTGAGCATTCAGAAAGTGTTTTACTTCCAACAATTTTCTTTTAACACAACATTGACCTCAGTTAAAAGCAAACAGCATTGGGCAGCTAGGTGGCACAGTGGTTAAAGCACTGGCCCTGGATTCAGGAGGACCTGAGTTCAAATCCAGCCTCAGACACTTGACACTTACTAGCTGTGTGACCTGGGGAAGTCACTTAACCCCCATTGCCCCACAAAAACAAAAACAACAACAAAAGCAAACAGCATAATACAATACAATGTAATACAATACAATATAACACAATACAATACAACAGTACAACATACTACAACATAACACAATATAATATAATGCAACATAATACAATATGATACGACATGACATGATATAATACATGTCCTGCCTATGACTCATAGTGTGAATATAAGACTGAGTTTGCTAACTTTAGAGAAGGTATGAACCTGTATTGGTAGAGGGAGTTTCCTCCTCTAGAAGGGCCCTATTAGCACTGTGCCTAGCACTGTGTAGTAGGCATTTCATAAAGCATTTGGTTCTTTCCTTCCTATACCAAGGATGTCACAGGTCTGGTTTTTCTCTGTCTCAATTTCACCTGATAGAAGAACTAAGGAAATGAGACTGGTGATGGGTCAGAAATATTAGGAACTGAGGGAAATGCCCAGAGAGAGCAAACTTCTGTGGGATACCAACCACATTTGGGCTAGTGGGAAATGAGAGGGAAATATAGCCATGGCGGAAGCCACAAGGAACAAGAATCATGAAATCCTCAGTATATCATTGGATGGTACCTTGGAAAGTCCAACACATTCCTTTTACAAAGGCTAAATGACTTATTAAAGTCACAGCTAGAGAATGACTCCAAATTAAACTGCATCATTTTGCCCCAGGTCTCTAACAGAAACATGAATAAAAAGTTGCAGTGTCAGCAATGTGCGGGGAATACGAGTCAATCACGTCTGAGCATAGCTATTATGGTAGCAGCCATTGCCTCGATTGCAATCAATCATTTAATAAGCATTTCTGGATCGCCTACTATGCACCTACTATGACACTCCTGGGTATAAAAAGACAAAAATGAAATAGTCCCTACCCTCAAGGTGTTTGCTTTCGATTGGAGGAACCAATATGTACATATATAAATAAATACACAATAAATATACAATAACTTGGAACCAAAAGCACTGGCAGCTGAGGGGATTAGGAAAAGCCTCCTGTAGGAGGTAGCTTTTGAGTTCAGTTTTGAAGCAATAGAATATAATAGGCATAGGTGAGGTAGGAGTACATTCTATGAATGGGGAATAGGGAGTGGAAGGAAGGAGGGAGGAAGGAGGGAGGAAGGAGGGAGGAGGGAGGGAGACAAGTAGAAAAGAAGGAAAGAGAGAAAGAAGGAAAAAAGGAGGGAGGTAGGGAAGGAAGGAAAGGATAAAGGAAGGGAAGAGGAAGGAAGGAGGGAAGAGGGGAGGGAGGGAAGGAAGAATGAAGGGAGGGAAGAAAGAAGGGAGGAAGAAAGGGAGGAAAGAAAGGAAGGAGGAAAGGAAGGAGAGAAGAAGAGGGAAGGAAGAAGGTAGGGAGGAAAGAAAAGGAAAAAGGAAGGAAGGAGAGAAGGAGGGAGGCAGAGGAAGAAGGAAAGGAAGAAGGAAGGGATGAGGGAAGAAGGAGGGAAGGGAAAAAATAAGCATTTATTAAACACCTCCTATGTGCCAGGCATTGTGCAAAGCACTTTACAAATGATCTGATTTGGGGGGCAGCTAGGTGGCACAGTGGAAAAAGCACCAGCCCTGCATTCAAGAGGACCTGAGTTCAAATTCGGCCTCAGACACTTGACACTTTACTAGTTGTGTGACCCTGGGCAAGTCACTTAACTCCCATTGCCCTGCAAAACCAACACAAAACAAAACAAAAACAAATTATCTGATTTTTTTCTCACAACAGCTCTGGGAGGTAGGTACTATTATTACTTCCATTTTGCAAATGAAGAAACTGAGGCAGATAAATGTTAAGTTTCTTCCTCATGGTCACACAGCTATTAACTGTCTGAGGCCAAAATAGAACTCAAGTCTTTCTGACTCCAAGCTCAGCATTCTGTACACTGTGCTGCCTAGCTGTTTTGATGAGAGAACACAGAAATAAGATGAAGTGTTGTGTGTCAGGAGCAGAAAGAAGGCTGAATTGGCTGGAAGGCTGAATTCACAAAGGGGAGTAACATAAAATAAACCTGGAAAGGTGGGTAGGTTGATGACAGGCTATGAATGGCTTTAAATGTCACACAAAGGAATTTATATTTTGCCTTAGAGGTGACAGGAAGACCCTAATGTTTACTGAACTGGCGGTGGGCAATGGTCAACCTCCTGCTTTGAGGGCAATATCACGTTAGCAGCCTTTTGGAGGATGGATTGGAGGGGATAAAGGCCTGAAGCAGGGGACCCAGTCAGGAGGGCATTACAATTGTCCACACAATGGATGCCTGAACTTGAGTCGGGGCCACGTGAGCAGAGAGGAGACTGATGTCATGACTTAGTAGCTGATTGGATACATGTAGCAAGGGAAGATTCCTTCTGCCATTACTGGCTATGGCTAAACATTGATTCATTTGAGCTCATCTCCTTTTTTTCAGTGTTTGAAATAAATCTTCCATGAAACATGCTCTATTACTCTAAAGCAATTTCCCCAGCTTGTTACAGAAGGTGATTTTTGCATGTTTGCTGTATTTTGAACCTAATGCACATTTGAACACAATAGCAGTAATACATTATTGTTTTATACAGTTTTCTGGGAGAGTTGATCTTTCAGAAGCTATTTTGCAAGTCTTAGAAATAATTTTTAAAATTTTTCATTCTTACCCACAGTTCAAAAATATGATCTTTTTTGAGGGGACCCCCACATAATCACTTTTCAAAAGAAGACATTTTTCAATCAATCAACAAGCATTTCTTTTTTTTTTTTCTTTTTTGGTCAATAGTATTTTTTCCAATTACATGTAAAGACAGTTTTCAACATTCATTTTTTATAAGATTTTGAGTTCCACATTTTTCTCCCTCCTTCCTTCCCCTCTTTCCTCCCCAAGATGGCAAGCAATCTGATATAGGTTATACATGTACAGTCATTTGACAAGCATTTATTAAGCCCCAATTATTTCCCAGGTACCATGCAAGGGATACAAAGACAAAATAAAATATCTTGGCCCTCAAGGATCTTATATACTTCCAGAGGAGAGAACATGTACATGTAACATGAGACTAGTTAAAGAAAGTCCATTTGTGGTAGTCTGCAGATGGTGAAGTGCCTGATGATGTGCAACAGAGGGCCTTGGCTCTCCACCATTTAGAAGATATTTGGTAACTATTTGCTATCCATTTATTGTGTGGTCTTTCAGTTGACTTTGGTTGTTGTTCAGTTATTTTTCAGTCATGTCTGACAGATTTCTTTTCTTTTCTTTTCTTTGCGGGGCAATGAAGGTTAAGTGACTCGCCCAGGGTCACACAGCTAGTAAGTGTCAAGCATCTGAGGGTGGATTTGAACTCAGATCCTCCTGAATCCAGGACTGATGCCTTATCCACTTCGCCATCTAGCTGACAGAGATTTCTTAGCAAAGTTACTGGAGTGGTTTGCCATTTTCTTGTCCAGCTCCTTTTGTAGATGAGGAAAGTAAGGCCTAACAGGGTTAAGTGACTTGCCCAGAGTCACACAGCTGGTAAGTGTCTGAGGCCAGATTTGAATTCAGGAAGATGAGTCTTCCTGACTGCAGGCCCCATACTCTATCCACCGTGACACCTAGCTGTCCCTTTGGTTGACTGCTGAACCATAATTCAACATTCATGCAAAAGTCACTAACTAGCCAAATAACGAGACTCTTACTTCCCATCTATGTTCAAGTGAGGATGAAAGCTTCCAGGTGGGGGTCCCTTTTTCCTCCAAAGCCACCATGAAGCTGGCAAGCATATGGCATCCCAGGCAAGCCTGTGCTGGGCATGTTTGTATCTTCTTTTCTTCTCCAGGACCTTGTGAGATTTTGGAGGTTGGAAGAGCAAGCCACCAGAAGTCCAGGAACAGGAGTCCATACTAAAATTTACTGGTTACCAAACAAGGTAAGGTGCCAGCAAGTCCTGAAGCTAGCCTGGGCATGACTCAACTTGGCAGCTGAGAAATTAAGTTGTATAAGCAAAGGAGAGACTATTGGCTATGTGTTCCACATTCTGAAGTAAAGTTGTTGTAACCACTTTCACTTTGACCTCATATTCCCAGAGACTGAGAGGAGGAAGCATGTCCCCAGCACTGGGGAGCAATGCTTTGTAACTTCTATTTTCACTACATCTTCTAGCAAATATTCCTTTGTAAAAGCCAACTGATGTCAATTGGTGAAATGATAGTGATAATTAATGAGATCAATGATATTAAGGAAATATTAATTGACAATTGATATCCGGAAGAACACATCAGAATGGGAGATTGAACAGATGGTATTAGGAAGACACCCCAATTCCTCAAAGTTACCTAAAACTCTGAGGGAGGATGCAGCCATCTGCCCTCTGGAGACATGACTTGGTCTGTGCGAATGGGAGTTGGGACAAGGTTACCCTTTCTTCCTCCCACCCTCTTCCTGATAAAATTAGGTTTGGAAAGAAGACACCATAGGGCCATCATATTGCCCATAGGTTTAAAAAAAGAATTCATTTATAATAATATGTGGCCAATTAAGTATTCAGAGACAAAGTGAGTAGGGAGGAGAAGGTAGCAATGAGTATTGGATGGCCAACTGCACCCTCTACAACAATACCCACATCCACTAGTATTATACTTAAAATATAAAGCTGTAACCCATCACATCTCTTATATTCTTCTGGGAATAAGACTACAGTTTAGTTTTTTTGTTCTCTCATATCTGACTCTTTGTGACTCCATGGACCATAGCACACCAATACTGACTACTGGGGTTTTCTTGGCAAAGATATTGGGTTGGTTTGCCATTTCCTTCTCCAGGGGATTAAGGCAGACAGGTTAAGTGACTTGCCCAGGGTCGCAAAGCTAGTAAGTCTCTGAGGCCAAATTTGAACTCAGGTCTTCCAGACCCCAGGCCCAGCACTCTATCCACTGAGCCACCTAGCTCATCTTAGTATTACTAAACAGATATTTCATATTTGCCCCAGACTTGTACTATTGCAGCCACTTACAAAGTCCAAATCTTCTGGATAGCCAGGTTCATCAGTCCCTTCAAGCTTAGGATGAGCTTGTCATTTGCTCCTCTAAGAAGCAGTGTAGTTACAGAAAATGCTTTCTGCCAGGTAACTAGCATCAGTTATAATGTGAAAATCTTGAGCCATTTTTCTTCTTATTCATTTTTTTTGGTGAGGCAATTGGGGTTAAGTGACTTGCCCAGGGTCACATAGCTAGTAAGTGTCAAGTGTCTGAGGCTGGATTTGAACTCAGGTCCTCCTGAATCCAGGGCCGGTACTTTTTCCACTGCGCCACCTAGCTGCCCCTCTTCTTATTCATTTTGTTGAGTCATTTTTCATTGGTGTCTGACTCTCTCTGTTACCCCATTTGGGATTTTCTTTTCTTTTCTTTTTTCTTTTTTTTAGTGAGGCAATTGGGGTTAAGTGACTTGCCCAGGGTCACACAGCTAGTAAGTGTTAAGTGTCTGAAGCCAGATTTGAACTCAGGTCCTCCTGACTCCAGGGCCGGTGCTCTATCCACTGCACCACCTAGCTGCCCCTCTTCTTATTCATTTTAATCTCTACTTAGCCTGCTTTTTTCTTCTACAATTTTCTGCCATCTCTGGGCACCAGAAATAGTAAGGATGGTGGTAGATTGTCCTGGGTACTTAACACAAAAGCATTTGCTGAGGGTCATTCTAATGTTGCACTATGGGGAAATTATTTGAAAAGAGAGTCACCATTGTTCATGATAAAGATGTCAGAGATGCAAGACATTGGGTTTTCAGCTTGTAGTGTGAACTCAGGGGATGGTTGCTCTTTTTGGTCTGACTGAGGTCTACCATGTAGACTAAAGAGGAAACACTGGGAAATGCCAGAAAATCACTCAGGAGATCTAGGAAAGAGGAAGACAGAGGTGGCAGTTGACCTTGAAACCTCCAGTGATCAACTTGCCGAGGTATTAAGCTGGACAGCCCTTACCTTGCTTGCTGGACAAGAGCAGGATGGCTGTGGCTATTTCTTATAAGGCTCCACCAATGTGGCTATTTTACTAGTCAGCCAGAAAACACAATTAATTCAAATTAAAGTCATTTAATGAAATGCCTTTGTAAGGAAAGTGGCAACAAGGTCATATTCTTCCACAAATACACACACACACCATCAGTGGGAATTGTCCTTTTTAATGTATGAAGTTTTAAAAGCGGTACATTCATTAGAAAGTATTTTCCTAAAAAGCCATTTGTATGTAACAAGGAATCCATGCTTCAAAGGCTGGGTGGGAAAGTTGAGATTTCAGACCTTTCTAGGAATGAGGAGGTGCTACTGCTCAGAAGTGTTAAAACTAACATCATTAATGTCATTCTCACTCTAGTAGAGAGTCCAGGAGACTTGGGATTTCAGAATTTGCCCAAGAGCAGCCTCACTGTTCTATTAGAATTCTGCTTTAGCAATATATCATAAAGATGATATACTACGACCAAGCTAGATTTATATCAGGCATGCAAGGCTGATTCAATATTAGGAAAACTACATGCATAATTGACCATACCAATAACAAAAACAATAAAGCTCATATGAATATTTTAATAGATGCAGAAAAAGCTTTTGCCCAAATACAACACCCATTCTTGTTTAAAAAACAAACACTAAAAAGCACAGGAACAAATGGAGCTTTCCTTAAGGAAATAAGTAGTAGCTCTCTGAAACTAAGAGCAAACATTATCTAAAATGGGGATTGGGGGCAGCTAGGTGGCACAGTAGATAAAGCACCAGCTCTGGATTCAGGAGGACCTGAGTTCAAATCCAGGCTCAGACACTTGACACTTACTAGTTGTGTGACCCTGGGCAAGTCACTTAACCCTCATTGCCCTAAAAAATAAAATAAAATAAAATGGGGATAAGCTAAAAAGCCCTTCCAATAAGATCGGGGTGAAGCAAAGATGTCTATTATCACCATTACTTTTCAATATTGTATTAGAAATGCTAGTTATAGCAGAAAAGTAAGAAAAAAAATGAAGGAAAAAGCATAAACAATGAAAAACCAAAACTATCACTTTTTGCTAATGATATGATGCTTTACTTAGAGAACCATAGAGAGTCAACTAAAGAGGTGGTGAAAACAATTAACAACTTTGACAAAGATGTAGGTTATTAAAAAAAAAAACCCACACAAATCATTAACATTAACATTTCTGAGTATTACCAACAAAACTCAGCAGGAAGAGGCAGAAGGAGAAATTCAATTTAAAATAACTATAGACAGTATAAAATATTTCAGAATCTACATGCTAAGACACACACAGGAACTATATGAACAAAATAAACAATACTTTTCACACAAATAAAGATATATAAATAATTAGAGAAATATTCATTGCTCATGCGTAGGCCAAGTCGATATAATATAAATGACAATTCTACCTAAATTAATTTACTTATTCAGTGTCATATCAATCAAATTGCCAACAAAATTCATTGGTTCTTATGAGGAAAAAAAGGTCAAGAATATCAGGGGAATTAATGAAAAAAGATAGGAAGAAAGGGGGCCAGGCTGTATCAGATCTCCAAGCAGTACTACAAAGCAGTAATCATCAAAACAATTTGGTCCTAGATCAGAAATAGAAGGGCTGATCAGTGGAACAGTTTAGATACACAATATACAGAAGCAAATAAACAAAGCAACCTGGCGTTTGATTAACCCAAAGAGTTCAACTACTGAGGCAAGGAATCACTATTTGACAAAAACCGTTGGGAAAACTGGAAATGGTCTGGCAGAAACTAGGCATAGACCAGCATGTCATACCCTATACCAAGATAAGTTCAAAATAAGTACATGATTTAGACATAAAAGGTGCTATCATAAGCAAATTAGTGGAGGAGGGAAGAAATCACCTGTCAGATCTAAGGATGGGAGAGAGTTCATGACTAAACAAGAAACAGAGAAGTTCCTAGGGAAGTAAAATGGATAATTTCGATTACATGACATTAAAAAAGGTTCTGTGCAAACAAAACCAATGCAGCTAACATAAAAGGAAATGTAGGAAATGGGCGGGGGCAGGGGAGATGGGGGGATCTTTGCTACAAGTTTCTCTGATAAAAGTCTAATTTCTAAAATATATAGGTAATTAAGTCAAACTTGCAACAATATAAGCCATTCCCCAATCAAAGCATATGTACAGACAGCAGAAGAAATCAAAGCTATATGGGGGTGGGGGGGAAAGGCTCTAAACCACTAATAATTAGAAAATTAAAACAACCTCACACCTATTGGATTGACTAAGGTGACAAAAAAGGGAAATAAAAAATACTGGAGGAGATATAGTAAAATAGATATGCTAAAGGCAACTAGGTGGCACAGTAGATATAGTGTTAGATCTGGAGTCAGGAAGACCTGAGTTCAAATCCAGCCTCATACATTTAATAGCTGTCTTAATAGTCACTTAAGGGGGGGGGGGGCTCAGAGCCAAGATGGCGGAGAGGAATCAGCAAGCTGCCTGAGCTCTCCTTCTGTTCCCTCAAAAAGAACATTAAATCAAGCCTCTGGACGGATTCTGAAACTACAGAACCTGCAAAGAGACAGAGAGACACAGTCTTCCAACCAGAGATAATTTAGAAGACTTCAGGAAAAGGTCGGTCTGACTCGGGCAAAAGGGAGGCCCAGCGCAAGGCAGCAGCCCAGCACTGAGGGGGTCGGGGCAAGTCAGCAGGAGCGGTGGGCCACAGCCGAACAACTGAGGCTCCTGGAACCTGGCTCAAAAATCTGGTGGCCAAGAAGGACAGTGGAAAAACCTACTTGCACCAGCCGAGAGGGCAAGTTGCCAGCTGTAGGGCCACAAACAGGATAGACACAACCAGGCACACTGACATAGCGCACTTAGACAGGAAGTGCAGGGGGGCAAACTGCACACACTATAAAGGCCTCAGAGTAAAAAGCTGGTCACACAGCACCTATACCCCTGCACAAGAAGCCCCAAACAGGGACCCTGGTGCCCCCAAAGCAGACCTCAACTTAAAAAAATAAATAAATAAGCTGCAATAATGAGTAAGAAGCAAAAAAGAGCCCTCTCCATTGAGAGCTTCTGTATCAATAGGGAAGAAGCCAATGCAAACTCAGATGAGGACAATACCCTCAAATTGCCTACATGTGAAGCCTCACAAGGGAAGGTGAATTGGTCTCAAGAACAAAAAGCTTTCCTGGAAGAGCTCAAAAAGGATTTCAAAAATCAATTGAGAGAGGTAGAAGAAAAAATGGGGAGAGAAATGAAAGCAAAACAAGAAAACTATGAAAAAAGAATCAGCAGCTTGGAAAAGGAAGCACAAAGATTGACTGCAGAAAATACCTTAAAAAATTCATCTGGCCAAATGGAAAAAAAAGTGCCTAATTTCACTGAAGAAAACAATACCTTAAAAAATTCTTTTGGCCAAATGGAAAAAAAGGTACATAATCTCACTGAAGAAAACAATGCCTTAAAAATTCATTTGGCCAAATGGAAAAAAAGGTGCATAATCTCACTGAAGAAAACAATGCCTTATGTGATGAAATAATGGGATTTAGCAGATACTCAAAGACCCACCTGGAGATTAATCTATACTGATTGAATCAAGTGAGAGTGATTGACTGCTGATTAAGCCTACTTCAAGTTAATTGGATTGTAATCACACCTGGCTATCCCTTAAGAAGGTATTGTTCTCAGAAACTAGACTGTGAACTCAACTTGAGAACACCTTCAAAACCAATGGATTTGGATGACGCCAACCAATCAGCTTGAAGTAGTGTGTAATGACCCGACTCTGTTCCAGACCTATAAAAAGCTTCTACAATCAGCTTGCTAGAGAGTTCCTGATTAAAGCAGGGTCGTGGAGGAGGACTTCAGGGAGAACCCAACCAGGCTGGAACTCTAGGCTAGATAGGCTTTTTCTTAACTTTCTGAACTCCTTGTGAATACCTGTATGCTTTAATAAATGTTTAATGCCCAAAGAGCAGTGCTAAAGCTTCTAATTTAAGGCGACCACAATATAGATTTTAAATATCACACTTAAAAATTAAAATGGACAGTTGGAAGATAAGGAATCCATGAGACACCAGGAATCAGTCAAGCAGAATCAAAAGAATGAAAAAATAGAAGAAAATGTGAAATACCTCATTGGAAAGACAACTGATCTGGAAAACAGATCCAGGAGAGACAATTTGAGAATCTTTGGACTGCCTGAAAGCCATGACCAGAAAAAGAATCTAGACACCATATTCCAGGAAATTATTAAGGAGAACTGCCCTGATATCATAGAATCAGAGGATAAAATCATCATTGAAAGAATCCACCGATCACCTCCAGAAAGAGACCCCAAAAGGAAAACTCCAAGGAATATTGTAGCCAAATTCCAGAATTATCAGGTGAAGGAGAAAATATTCCAAGCAGCCAGAAAGAAGCAATTTAAATATCATGGAGCCACAGTCGGGATTGCTCAGGACCTGGCAGCTTCAACATTAAAGGACCACAAGGCTTGGAATATGATATTTTGGAAGGCAAAGGAGCTTGGATTGCAGCCAAGAATCTATTACCCATCAAAAATGATCATTCTCTTTCAGGGGAAAAGATGGACATTTAATGACATTGGGGACTTTCAATCATTCCTGATGAAAAGACCAGAACTGAATAGAAAATTTGATCTTAACATACAAGACTCAAGAGAAGTTTAAAAAGGTAAACAGAGGGGGAAAAAAAGGTTACTCAATTAGGTTAAACTGTTTATATCCCTACATGGGAAGATAATACTCATAACTCTTAAGAATTGTAAATGTATTTGGGCAGAGAGAAGGAGTTTACACAGAGGGTATAAATATAAATTGTCTTTGATGTGATGATACAAAAAAGAATTAAGGGGTTAAAAAGGGAGTCTATGGGGAGGAAAGGAAAGGGGAGGTGGAATGGGGTGAATTATATCATATGAAGAGGTGAAAAAAACCTATTACAATAGAGGGAAAGAAAGGAGGGGTGAACATTGTTTCAACCCTACTCTCATTAGATTTGATTCAAAGAGGGAATAACATATACGTTCATTGGGATAAAGAAACTTAACTTATTCTTTAGGGAAGTAAAAGGGGAAGGGAAAGGGGGGAGTGATAGAAGGGAGGATAAAAGCAAGGGAGAAAAGGGTAAAGAAAAGAGAGGGGGATGATAAAAAGGGAGGGCAGATTGGGGGAGGCAGGGGTAAGAAGTAAAACATCGGTGAGGAGGAATAGGGTGAAAAAAGAGGGGAAAAGTACAAAAGGGATAAATAGAATGGAGGGGAATAGACAGTCAGTAATAATAACTGAATGTTAATGTGATGAACTCTGCTGTAAAACGGAAGCGAATTGCAGAGTGGATTAAAAACCAGAATCCTACAATATGCTGTTTATAAGAAACACATTTGAAGCAGAGAGATACACACAGAGTCAAGGTAAAAGGCTGGAGTAGAATATATTATGCTTCAGCTAAAGTAAAAAAAGCAGGGGTAGCAATCCTTATCTCAGACAAAGTGCAGGCAAAAATAGATCTCATTAAAAGAGATAAGGAAGAAAATTACATCTTGCTAAAAGATACTATAGATAATGAAGTAATATCAATATTAAACATGTATGCGCCAAGTGGTATAGCATCCAAATTTTTAGAGGAGAAGTTAAATGAGTTATAAGAGGAATTAGACAGTAATACTATACTAGTGGGGGATCTGAATCTCCCCCTCTGAGAATTAGATAAATGTAGCTGAAAAACAAATAAGAAAGAAGTGAAAGAGGTGAATAGATTACTAGAAAAGTTAGACATGATAGATGCCTGGAGAAAACTGAATGGGGATAGAAAGGAATATACCTTTTTCTCAGCAGTACATGGCACATTTTCAAAAATTGACCATGTATTAGGGCACAAAAACATCATAGTCAAATGTAGAAAGGCAGAAATAGTAAGTGCATCCTTCTCAGATCATGATGCAATAAAAATTACATGTAAGAAAGAGCCAGGGAAAGGTAGAATAAAAATCAATTGGAAACTAAGTAATTTCATTCTAAAGAATGAATGGGCCAAACAACAAATCATAGAAACAATCAATAACTATATCCAAGAGAATGACAATAATGAGACAACATACTAAAATCTATGGGATGCAGCCAAAGCAGTACTTAGGGGAAAATTTATAGCTCTAAATGCTTACATGAATAAAAAAGAGAAAGAGGAAATTAATTAATTGGGCATATAACTTAAAAAGCTAGAAAAAGAACAAATTAGAAATCCCCAATTAGATACTAAACTAGAGATCCTGAAAATTAAAGGAGAAATGAATAAGATTGAAAGCAAAAAAAACTATAGAATTAATCAATAAAACTAAGAGCTGGTTTTATGAAAAAAACAATAAAATAGATAAAATATTGGTTAATTTGATTTTTTTTTAATTTTTTTTTTTGGTGAGGCAATTGGGGTTAAGTGACTTGCCCAGGGTCACACAGCTAGTAAGTGTTAAGTGTCTGAGGCCGGATTTGAACTCAGGTACTCCTGACTCCAGGGCCGGTACTCTATCCACTGCGCCACCTAGCCGCCCCAGTTAATTTGATTTTTTTTTTTTTTTTTTTAGTGAGGCAATTGGGGTTAAGTGACTTGCCCAGAGTCACACAGCTAGTAAGTGTGTGTTAAGTGTCTGAGGCCGGATTTGAACTCAGGTACTCCTGACTCCAGGGCCGGTGCTCTTATCCACTGCGCCACCTAGCTGCCCCAATTTGATTTTAAAAAAGAAGAAAACCAAATTACCAGTATCAAAAATTAAAAGGGTGATGTTACCACTAATGAAGTGGAAATTAAATCAATAATTAGGAATTATTTTGCCCAACTGTATGCCAATAAATTTGATAATCTAAATGAAATGGATGAACATTTACAAAAATACAAACTGCCCAGGTTAACTGAAGAGGAAATAAAATCCTTAAATAAACCCATATTAGAAAAAGACATTGAACAAGCCATTAATGAACTCCCTAAGAAAAATCCCCAGGGCCAGATGGGTTCACTGGTGAATTTTACCAAACATTTAAAGAACAATTAATTCCAATATTATACAAATTATTTGGAAAAATAGGTGAAGAAGGAGTTGTACCAAATTCGTTTTATGACACAAATATGGTGGTGATACCAAAGCCAGGCAAAGCAAAAACAGAGAAAGAAAATTATAGACCAATTTCTCTAATGAATATTGATGCTAAAATCTTAAATAAGATATTAGCAAGGAGATTACAGCAAGTGATCACCAGGATAATACACTATGACCAGGTGGGATTTATACCAGGAATGTAGGGCTGGTTCAACATTAGGAAAACTATTAACATAATCAACCACATCAATAAGAAAACCAACCCAAATCATATGATTATCTCACTAGATGCAGAGAAAGCTTTTGACAAAATACAACACCCATTCCTAACAAAAACACTAGAGAGTTTAGGAATAGGTGGAGCTTTCCTTAAAATAATAAACGGTATCTACCTAAAACCATCAGCAAATATTATATGCAATGGAGATAAATTAGAGTCCTTCCCAATAAGATCAGGGGTGAAACAGGGATGTCCATTATCACCCCTATTATTTAATATTGTACTAGAAATGTTAGCTTTAGCAATCAGAGAAGAGAAAGGAATTAAAGGAATTAGAATAGGCAAGGAGGAAACAAAACTATCACTCTTTGCAGATGATATGATGGTATACTTAAAGAATCCTAGAGAATCAACTCAAAAATTACTTGAAACAATTAACAACTTTAGCAAAGTAGCAGGCTATAAAATAAATCCACATAAATCATCAGCATTTCTATACATGACCAACAAAGCTCAGCAGCAAGAGATAGAAAGAGAAATTCCATTTAAAGTAACGGTAGATAATATAAAATACTTGGGAGTCTACATGTCAAGACAAACCCAGGAACTCTATGAACACAACTACCAAACACTCTTCACACAAATCAAATCAGATCTAAATAATTGGAAAGATATCAATTGCTCATGGATAGGCAGAACTAATACAGTAAAAATGACAATACTGCCTAAATTAATTTACTTATTCAGTGTCATACCAATCAGACTACCTAAAAATTATTTTATAGAGCTAGAAAAAATAATAACAAAATTCATCTGGAAAAACAAAAAATAAAGAATATCCAGGGAAATAATGAAAAAAAATTCACAGGAAGGTGGGTTAGCGGTACCAAACCTGGAGCTTTACTATAAAGCGGCAGTCATCAAAACTATCTGGTACTGGCTAAGAAATAGAGTGGAGGATCAATGGAATAGGCTAGGCACAGGAAACACAGTAGTAAATGACACTAGTAATGTAGTGTTTGATAAACCCAAAGACTCCAGCTTCTGGGATAGGAACTCAGTATTTGACAAAAACTGCTAGGAAAACTGGAAGATAGTATGGCAGAAATTAGGCATAGACCAACATCTTACATCTTATACTAAAATAAGTTCAAAATGGATACACAATTTAGACATAAGAGGTGATACCATAGGTAAATTAGGAGAGAAAGGAATAGTCTACCTATCAGATCTTGGAAAGGAAAACAGTTTATGACCAAACAAGAGATAGAGAATATTATAAAATGCAAAATGGATGATTTTGATTACATTAAATTAAAAAAATTTTGTATAAACAGAAGCAATGCATCCAAAATTAGAAGGGAGGCAAAAAGCTGGGAAACAATTTTTATGGCCAGTACTTCTGATAAAGGCCTCATCTCTAAAATATATAGGGAACTAAATCAAATTTATAAAAATCCAAGTCATTCCCCAATTGAGAAATGGTCAAAGGATATGAACAGGCAGTTTTCTGATGAAGAAACCAAAACTATCTATTCCCATATGAAAAAATGCTCTAAATCTCTAATGATTAGAGAGATGCAAATTAAAACAACTCTGAGGTACCACCTGACACCTATCAGATTGGCTAAAATGACAAAAAAGGAAAATAATAAATGTTGGAGAAGCTGTGGGAAAATTGGAACACTAATGCATTGTTGGTGGAGCTGTGAACTGATCCAACCATTCTGGAGAGCAATTTGGAAATATGTCCAAAGGGTGATAAAGCTGTGCATACCCTTTGACCCAGCAATACCACTTTTGGGTCTTTTTCCCAAAGAAATCATGGAAAGGGGAAAGGGACCCACATGTACAAAAATATTTATAGCTGCTCTTTATGTGGTGGCAAGGAATTGGAAGTTGAGGGGATGCCCATCAATTGGGGAATGGCTGGACAAGTTGTGGTATATGAATACAATGGAATACTATTGTGATGTAAGAAATGATGAGCAGGAGGAATTCAGAGAAACCTGGAGAGTCTTGCGTGGGCTGATGATGAGTGAGATGAGCAGAACCAGAAGAACATTGTACACAGTATCATCAACATTGAGTGTTGATCTACTGTGATGGACTATATTCTTCTCACCAATGCAATGCTACAGAAGAGTTCCAGGGAACTCGTGATAGAAGAGGATCTCCAAATCCAGGAAAAAAACAAAACTGTGTAGTATAGATGCTGAATGAACCATACTATTTCTTTTGTTTTTGGTGCTGTTGTTTTTCTATTTTGAAGTTTTTCATCATTGCTCTGATTTTTCTCTTATAACATGACTAATGCAGAAATATGATTAATGTTATTATGTATATATATGTATACATGTGTGTATATGTGTATATATATGTATATATGTGTGTATGTATGTGTGTAGATGTGTGTGTGTGTGTGTGTATATATATATATATATATATATATATATAAAACCTATATCAGATTACCTGCTGTCTAGGGGAGGGGGGAGGGAGGGAGAAAAATCTGAAATTGGAAAGCTTGTAGAAACAAAAGTTGAGAACTATCTTTACATGTATTGGGAAAAAAATAAAATGCTTTATTAATTAAAAAAAATAGTCACTTAACCCTGTTTTCCTCAGTTTCCTGGAAATGGCAAACCACTCCAGTATCCTTGCCAAGTAAACCCCAAATGGGGTCACAAAGTGTCTGACACGACTAAATATGCCATTGCAAATTAATTGAACAAACTTTTATTTATTCAGTTATCATCTGAGCTGTCTCTAAAACAGCAACATCTCTCATATCTGTTCTTTATTTTCATTTCCCAGTGGCACTATTAGCATAAACCCCTCTTACTGATGATCTAACTATTGCAATAGCTTCTGATGAGAACTTTCTTCCTCCTCCACTTCCTTCCTTCTTCAATTCATCCTTCCTTCTGCTGCCAAGATAATCTTTCTCATGCATACATAAAAGATACCAGGGTTTGCTGTGTCATATAGAATGTCAGCAAAGACAGCTATGATATACCTTCTTCTCCTTCCCTCTTCTACATCCCTCACACAATTTTACTAGTACCTTCCTGAGTCTCAGTGAAACTGAAGCCTGGGAAAATTTGCATACCTACAAAGGCATGATGGGAATGGAAAAGGGCACACCAAGAGGGGCTCAAGAGGAGGCAGCTGGAGCTATAGACCTTGTAATTTCAGGCAAGGAAGAAGGGAATGGAAAGCATTCTCTTTAATCCAGTTGGGAGGTAGGGCTAGGGATCCCAAACTGAAGGAGAGAGAAAAAGAGAGAAGTATAAGAATATGAGGAAGAGAGGAACAGCTAGGTGGCACAGTGGATAAAACACTGGTCCCAGATTCGGGAGGACTTTAGTTCAAATCCAGCCTCAGACACTTGATACATACTAGCTGTGTGACCCTGGGCAAGTCGCTTAATTCTCATTGCCCTGTAAAAAAAAAAGTCCATAAGGAAGAGAATGGATAGGAGAAGAGACCAAGAGGTCTTGCTCCTTTTGGTACTGCTCAGGTGGAGACAAGACCAGTAAAAGAGGAGGGCTAAATGCAGCCCTGTAGCATATGGCTTGGGCTGACAGTGAAAATGTTTATTCTAGAAAAGCATTAACAATTGATCCCAGGGAAGCACCTTAGTTAGTACAAAGAAAACATTTACCTAGAACAGAAGCAGTGCAAAGAAGAAGCAGAAGAAGGCTTTTCTAGACGAGGAACATGCCTGAGGATAATTAAAGGCTGTGGTGGAGGGGACGAGCTGTGATTGACAGAGGGAAGAGACAGCTGAAAGAACTCAATGCTTAAGAGGCAGATCGTTGCCAAATGACAATTAAAAAGGCAAAGAACTGCCTGGACAGCTGCTCCAGCTCAAACGTAAGGAAGCCCTCCCTCCCTCCCACCCATATTCTGAGCAATAGATTCTCCACCACAACCCCATTCCTTCTGTTGTTCTTCAGTCGTGTCTGACTGTTCATGACCCCATTTGGAGTTTTCTTGGCAAAAATACTGGGTCGCTATTTCCTTCTGTAGCTCATTTTATAGATGAAGACCTGAGGCAAGCAGGGTTAAATGACTTGCTTAGGATCACACAGCTAATAAGTGTCTAAGGCTGGATTTGAACTCAGAAACAGGAGTTTTCTGACATAAGGGCCAGCACTCTATCTACTGCACCCACCTAGCTCTCCTGCTAGGGATTTTTTTTTTCTTCCACTGGCATGGGAGTCTTTGGGGGAGAATTATTTATGAAATAATAATATGGGGTTTTCCATCTGTGTTGATTATGACCTGTATGACCTTGGGAAAGTCACTTGACCAGAGGGTCTCCATCTCTTCTTCTGTAAAAGAATTTGACAATAGTCAAAGAATATGAATGGGCAGTTTTTAATGAAATAAATCCAAGATATATAAAAAAATATATATGCAAAAGACTCTTCAAATCATTAGTAACTGGAGAAATCCAAACTAAAGCACTTCTGACATTCTACCTCATACCCAAACAGCATAATGACAAATATTGGAGGGGCTGTGGCACTCATGCGTTGTTGGTAGAGCTGTGAATTGGTTCAGCTATTCTGGAAATCACATAGGTGGTAAGTCTCTCTGAGGCTGCATTTGAACTCAGGTCTTCCTGACTCCAGATATAAAGCTCTCTTCACTCTACCATCCTGTCACCTGAACTATACTGTAATACATAGATATTTGCATATTATCTCCTCCATTAGAATGTGAGTTCCTGGGAGCAGGGACTGTGTATTTGCCTTTCTTTGTGCCCACAACACAGCATAGTATATGGTAAGCAATTAATAAATATTTGACTGATTAACTATATGAATATAAGAGAACATTATCATTTCATAAGAAATGGTGAAATGGATGGTTACAAAGAAACCTGAGAAGATTTGTATGAACTATTGCAGAGTGAAATGAGCAGAGCCAGAATACTTTCTATAATAACAACTACATTATAAAGAAAAAAAATATTTTAAATATTTGAGAACTCTGATCAATTCAATAAACAAATACGATTCTAGAAGACTAATGATGAAACATGTTACCCACCTCTTAGAAAAATAATGAACTTAAGAATGAGATAATGTTTTGGAAATGACCAATTTGGGCATTGGTTTTTTTCCCCTTGATTATGCATAATAGTTTCAAGATCGTTTTTATCTTTTTTTTCTAAGTGGAGGAGGTGGTAGAAGTAGAAGGCGGAGATAGGGTGGCAAAAAAGAAGTATTGAAAGTATTGAAGTGTCATTGCAATATCTTTGGGGGGCGGGGGTAGAGAATGAAGTCCAGAAAAAAGCCCACATAACCAGGACGGCTTTTTTGTTTGTTTTTTGTTTTGTTTTGGGCAGGGCTATGGGGGTTAAGTGACTTGCCCAGGGTCACACAGCTAGTAAGTGTCAAGTGTCTGAGGCTGGATTTGAACTCAGGTACTCCTGAATCCAGGGCTGGTGTTTTATCCACTGCACCACCTAACTGCCTCAAATATATACTTTAAAAAAAAAAGGAAACCTGTATAAAATAAAGATCTGCAGTTTTACATACAATTCTCTTTTTTATTACAATATATACATGGAAATGCTCATTTTATTTGGTCTTCGATAAATTCAATATTTTTTTTGAAAAGACTAAATAAAGGTAGACTATAATTCACATACCAAAAAAAAAAAAAAAGAAGATAGATTTGAATCAGGTAGGGGTTTCTTCCATCTCTATATCTATGATCTTATTATCCTTCTGTCAGTTATATTTTGTTGGAATGATTTATATTAAATTATGCATAATTGAGTTATTTAATCTCTGGGTGGGGGTTATAACTATAAATAGAATCTACACTGAATAGAGATTCCAGATGAGCACAGATAAAATATGCCACATAATAATACAATGTAATATGTTACATTATATTATAATAGAGACATATATAAGTATATATGTATACAATGTATATGTAGTATACAATGTATACATAGATATAGACACAGACATACATATATGTATACATATACATTCCCTTACAAACTGAACTCAAGCATGGGGAGGAAGGCCAGGTTAGAAATGAATCTGATCCTATCGCTCTTCTGTTCAAAGCTCTTTGGTGGCTCTTGATTTGTTTATCAAATAAAGTTTGGATTCCTTTGCCTGGTATTCAAGGCTCTCTACAGTCTGAAGTCACTATCTTTCTAATCTTATTTCATATCATATTATATAGTGTATCCTCAAGTTACTCTGGGCTCCAGCCAAACTGGGTGACTATGTCCAAGAAAATTCTGTCTCCTCCTGTCTCCATGCATTTATTCTACTGTTCTTTATGACTGGAATATTGCACCTTCCTCTTTCTCTTCATCTACTGCACTACAAATCTTCAATCACTTCAAGTTCAGTTCAGATACCATTTCTCCTCAGTCTTCCCTGATTTTCCAAGGCCACATTCCTCTTTCCCCTCAGACCTCTCACACACACTGTCTTCCTCCCCGACACCTTTAATACATTTTAAAATGTTTAAAATGTTTTATTAATTCTTTCCCCCTGTGAAACTATTTCTCAGAACGGCCCTCCCTTGTAGCAGAATAAATAAATACAGTGACATATCTGATGGCACATTTTGTACCCATTGCCTACCACCCTCCTTCCAAGAAGAAGAAGGCCCACTTCATCATCAGTATTCTGGAGTCAAGGTTGGCCATTGCAGTGAAAGGAGTTTCTGTGTCTTTTGGTATTGTTTTTCTTGCATTTCTGTAGTCAATATATGTGAGGATAGATAGATAAGACAGAAGGATAAATATATCTTATGTATCTACCTATTGATATTGGTAGATGGAGATGATATATGTAGAGAGATATATACAGGAACAGCTAGGTGGTACAGGGAATGGAGTGTTGGGCCTGGTGTCAGGAAAACCTGAGTTCAAATTCAGCTTCAGACACTAGCTGTGTGACCCTGGACAAATCACTTTAGCCTGTCTGCTTCAGTTTCCTCACCTGTAAACTGCACTGGAGAAAGAAATGGCAAACCGCTCCAGTATCTTTGCCAAGAAAATCCCAAATGGGGTCACAAAGAGTCAGACCCAACTGAAACAACTAAACAACAACAGACATGGACAGGGTGTCCCAAAAGTCTTAATGCACTTTTTTTTTTTTTGCGGGGCAATGGGGGTCGGTCACACAGCTAGCAAGTGTCAAGTGTCTGAGGCCGGATTTGAACTCAGGTCCTCCTGAATCCAGGGCCAGTGCTTTATCCACTGCGCCACCTAGCTGCCCCCTCAATGCACTTTTAAACTATTAAAGCTTAAACAAGAATAACAGATCCAAATGTAATACGGGTAGAGCCACGCATCCTGGACTTCTTCTCCATGGTTGATTCTGGAGGAGAGAGAGAGCTTGATGTCTTTGAACAACTCCATCTCACTTAGATCCGATTCATGTGCAAGTCAGGGCATTGCCCTATGATGTCATTGGTACTCTTTGAGAAGGAAGGATCAACAACAACAACCACAACAACAACAAGCTATTAAAGCTTACAGCTGCACTAGGACTTTTGGGACACCTGTATATAGTTTTCTTGGTTCTGTTTAACTTTGCTCTGCCTTAGTTCATGCAAATCTTCCCACATTTATATGAAACCTTCACATTCATCATTTCACCTGGAGCACTCAAATCAACAAATGTTTCTTAAGTTTCTCCTACATGCCAGGCACTGTGCTAATCGCTGGGAGTACAAATTCAAAGAACAAAACAGTCCTTACTTTCATGGAAAATCCATTCCAATGGGGAAGACAACATGCAGAACAACTAGAAAGAGAATAAATGAAAATAAAGAAAAAGTAGTTAAATATAAAGTGTTCAGAAGGAGGGCTATAGCAGGTCATGGAATGAGGAAGAGATTCATGTAGAAGAGGAAGGTATCTGAGCTAAGTCTTTAAAGAAGAGAATGACTTTATGAGATGGAAATCGCGAGGAAGTTCATCCCAGTCATGAGGGATGGCCAATGCAAAGGCGTGGAGGGAGAGATGGAGTGTCACGTGTGGCAACAGAGAGAAGGGCAGCTTGTCTGGACAGCAGATGCAGGAGTAATGAACAACATGGCTGGAAAGACAGGTTAGGTTCCGGTTGTGAAGGAATTTTAAAGCTAAACAGAAGAGTTTATCTTTTATCCTAGAGGCAATTAGGAAGCCCATGGGTTTTATTGAGTCGTTTAATCCACACTTAAGGAAAATCGCACTGATAGCAGCTTGGAGGGTGGACTAAAAAGGGACTAAAAGCTTGAGGCAAGAACAGTCCAGTGGCGAGTCTGCTGACTTTTGAATCAGAGGACATAAGTTCAACACCCACATCTGTGCCTTAATAATTGTATAACTCTGGACAAGTTCCTTAACCTCTCGGCCCTGGTTGCTCACTGTAAAATGAGAGACTGGACAAGATGACCTGCAGATATGATCAGCTCCAAATCTACGATCTAATGATCAGTTAGAATGTGTTGCAATAATCTAGGAGAGAGGTAATGGGGACCTGAAGTAAAGTGTTAGCTGTATGCATTGAGGAAAAAAAAATAGATGCAAGAGATGCAATGAGGGGCAGCTAGATGGTGCAGTGGATAGAGCACCTGGACCTGATTTCAAATTAGGAAATCGAGGGCCAGGGATGGTAAGCCATGTGCCCAAGGTCAGACAGGTAGTGAGAACGACGAGATTTGAACTCATCAATGTTAGTTCTCTTTCCACTATGTTCTAGGGCCAGCCCCTAAACCCAAATTAGTTCAACTCTTCCCCATGAAATGTCTAGACCTGATTGTTCTCAGGCAAATGAAGTAGATCATACATATTTTCAGGTCCACCCGACCCAATCTTCTTTTCTGCATTTTGCTCAGTCTTCTCTTTAAGGCCATACCTCACCTATTGATTGACTCAGGCCTGAGTCAGGAGGAGCAAAAGGTCACAGAAGCTCTCACTCCAATGGAATCCTCTTAAACTTGAGACTTGCCCTTCCTTGTCATGCCTTTTAGATCACCTTTTAAAATTATAGAATTCCTTCAGCCTGAATGGACCTAGTTATCCCTTCAGGAATCCACAAATGAGAGCTTGCATTTCTTCCTAGCACTCAGGAAATGCCAACCCTGAGATAGCTGATTTCTAGGCAATCAAGAAATGAAGTAGTGTGGGTAGAACACTAGAGAGAAGGCAAGGAAGAACCCCTGGACTTTGGTTTCTGCTCTCCCACTGACTTACTCTGTGGCCTTAATCCACTTACTTCTCTTCGGGCTTCAGCTTCTTCAGCTGTATGGTGTAATGCAGTTTTCAAAGTGTGGGTTTCAGAGCCCAGGGGTCCCCAAAAATCCTCTGAGGAGGTCAAAACTATTTTCATAATAATACTAAGATTTTCTTTGCCTATTAAAATACTCCTCTCTTTTCCAAACTAGGGGGAAGGGAATAAGCATAAGCACCTACTTTGTGCCCATCATTGGGCTCAGCACTTTTTACAAATATCATCTCTTTTGATCCTGACAACAATACTGTGAGGTAGGTGCTGCTATTATCCCCATTTCACAGTTGAGGAAACTGAGGTGAGCAAAGCTTGAGTAACTCTCCCAGGGTCACACAACTACCTATCTGTGTGAAACCGTATTTTCTTCTTATTTAAACCAAAACAACAGATTGCAAGTGACTGAATGCAGAAACAGATATGAAAATCCAGCTGTCTTCTATTAAGCTGGACATTAATGAACTTTGGGAAAATATATAAAACAGTGTTACTCTTCTCAGTAATTTTTTTTGCTTTGGAAAATATAGTTGTTTCATCAAAATATGTTAACATATCATGTGTTTATTATTTTTAAATCAGAGTATAATTAAATCAAATTTTAATGACTAATATAGTACTTTATCAATACCTATAGCATACACAAATGAGAATTCTTTGGGGCTTTTAGGTTTTGGGTTTTTTTTAATTAAGTGCATAAAGAGGTTCTCATTAATTTCAAGAGTATAAAATGTTCTCAATACTTTTTTTAGGATGTAAATGAGTCCACTTTTTTTTTTTTTACAATGTAAAGGGGTCTTGAGACCCATAAGTTTGAGAATCATGGACACAGTAGACACAGTGCTCTATATGGAGTCAGGACAGAGACGCATTTCAGTTCCTGCTCTGACACTTACTTATGTTATATGACTACAGGCCAGTCACTTGACCTTGATTTCCTCATCTACAAAATGGAGATAATAATACCTATGGTGCCTACTTCACAGAATTGCTGTGATCATCAAATAAGATAATGTGCATGGAGTGTGATATAAATGTCAGGTGTTATTATTAGATGCCTCTGAGGTCATCCTAAAATCCTGTGATTCTACTAGGGCCAACATCTTTTGAATTGTGAATTTACTCATATGCAAATTCTTACTGAAGCATAGAAATTAAATCCCATCGGGTTATATAGTTAAGGAATCACCTTTATTTTAAAGCATAAGGAACAAGATGTTCATAGCTTTAAGAAGAAGAAAGGTCTAATTAGTGATCACCCTTGACTCAAAAGCCACACCCGTGCATTGCACATGTACTGCATAGATCAGATGTATTCAGCACTCTCTCTCTCTCTCTCTCTCTCTCTCTCTCTCTCTCTCTCTCTCTCCCTCCCTCCCTCCCTCCTTTCTCTCTTCGGGTCTTTGGCTCTCTCTATCTCTGTCTCTGTTTCTGTATCTCTCTTTTTCTCTCTGTCTGTCTGTGTCTGTCTGTCTGTCTGTCTGTCTGTCTGTCTCTCTCTGTCTCTCTCTGTCTCTCTCTCTCTCTCTCTCTCCCTCCCTCCTTTCTCTCTTCTCTTTGGGTCTCTTTGGGTCTTTGGCTCTCTCTGTCTCTGTCTCTGTTTCTGTATCTCTCTTATTCTCTCTCTCTGTCTCTGTCTCTCACTGTCTGTGTCTGTCTCTGTCTGTCTGTGTCTGTCTGTCTGTCTCTCTGTCTGTCTCTCTCCCTCCCTCCTTTCTCTCTTCTCTTTGGGTCTCTCTGGGTCTTTGGCTCTCTCTGTCTCTGTCTCTGTTTCTGTATCTCTCTTTTTCTCTCTCTCTGTCTCTGTCTCTCACTGTCTGTGTCTGTCTGTGTCTGTCTGTCTGTGTCTGTCTGTCTGTCTGTCTGTCTCTTTCTCTCCCCCTCACATTAATCTCATTAGACAAGGAAATTCCCAGTGAGGAAACCCCATCTACCAAATGCAGATCAGGCACTCTTCTGAAGCCTATAGTCTTTAGTTGTCCACAGCACTGAGTGACATGACCAGTATGTGTTAGAGGCGGCACTTGAACTCATCTTCCTGATCCCCAAGCCCAGTTATTCACTATATAATGTTGCGTCTACATTTACATAGCTATAAATTTGTCAATTCCCCACCCTGATACCTAGGGAAAATATGCTACCAGACAGCCAGATTCTCTTCCCCTGGGAGCAGGCAGCTGATGATGCATTGGAAAGAGTGCTGGGGCTAGAACCAGGAAGACCTGAATTCAAATCTGACTGCAGATACTTATTAGCTATAAGATCCTGGGCAAATCACTTAACTTCAGTTTGCTCACCTCTAAAATGGGGAGAATAATAGCACCTAATTTGTTGCTGTGAGGATCAAATGAGATAATCATTGTAAAGTACTTAGTGTAGTGCCAGGTATGTGGTAAGCACTATATAAATGTTAGCCATTATACAATTCAGTAAATAATTTTTAATAATGATAATCCCGGGGCAGCTAGGTGGCGCAGTGGATAAAGCACCGGCCCTGGATTCAGGAGTACCTGAGTTCAAATCCATCCTCAGACACTTGACACTTACTAGCTGAGTGACCCTGGCCAAGTCACTTAACCCCCATTGCCCTGCAAAAAAAAAATAATAATAATGATAATCACATACCACCACCTCTGGCCATGTTTGTAGTAGTTCATTTGCTTTCCATTCTAAAAACACTTCCTTTTGTGTCTGACTCTTCATGACTACATACACCATACTGTCCATGGAGTTTTGTTGGCAAAGACACTGGAGTGGTTTGCCATTTCCTTCTCCAGTAGATTATGGCAAACCAAGGTTAAGTGACCTGCCCAGGGTCATACAGCTAGTAAATGTCTGAGGCCAGATTTTAATTCAGGTCTTTTTGACTCTGGGCTTAGCATGCTATCCTTTGAGCCATCTAGCTACCTTTTAAAATACCTTTTAGGAGAGTTAAAAGATGTGGATTAATAAGGAAATCATCTGGCCCAAAGGAAAAGCTACTTCTGGGGAAAGATTCAAATGAATCAGAGATAAGGATGAGCCAGGAACCAAAGGTTTTCTGGCATATCAAGTTCAAGAGACTTCAAAAGAAGCAGAAAGATAGTAGAAGCAGTAGAGATTTCAAACTCCAAATTTCTCTCTCTCTCTCTCTCTCTCTCTCTCTCTCTCTCTCTCTCACACACACACACACACACACACACAGAGTACCAAGACCATTAGCAAATCTTCTACCCTTTTATTCTGCTTATAGGGATTCTCTACCTCCAGTTTGCTCCACATGCCAGCCCATGATGGTGTCTACCTGAGTCTTGAACATTCTCCTTTCCCTGCCTTTTTTGAGCATACTATAAGGAGAGACATCCACTCTGGGATAAAGTCTCAAAGTGGCTCACAATCTGAGATCAATCTTCCATACTATTGGACCCGACATCCTCTTATGACCTATTGCTGCCCTCTTTGATCTATGCAAACAGTACACCAGTCCTTTCCTCAGATACTCTGTTTTGGTGAGAACACAAGTGTCCTGACCTATATCTTCTCTACACGTTCCAGAGATCTGTGGTTCTCCTTCAAATACACTGGGTATGATTTCGAGGAAAGGCTTCTGGGAGTTCCCTTCTGATCTAACCAGATTCCTTCAGCAGACTGTAAGCCTTACAATAGAATTCTGAATATTGGACCAGTCTTTCTGCTCTGCTTGTCCATACTTTCAATGTCTCTCTGATTCTTTCCTGTATGTCAGCTCACCACCTCTTTTGGAACAAGGCCCACTGTATCCAAGGATGTGGCCACCAGAATCAGGGTTCTGGTGTTCACTGCTCAAAGGATGACTAGGAATGAAGTGTGGGTGGTATTGGTTACTTACTCACATCCTTTATTTCAGGGCTTCGTCTTCTATGGCCTGTTATTTTTGTCTTTCATTCTTGAAGAGGACCATGACAGATGTTGTGACTTGCAATGAATTGGATTAAAGTGAGGGAGGGCTGTGCAAAGTCATCAGCCTCCCTTTCTCCTCCAGAGCCATCTAGGTCCAGTGGCAAGATATATTATCAAGACTACTGGAGATGGCCCTGGATGTCTAAGGTAATTGGGGTTAAATGACTTGCCCAGGGTCACAGAGCTAGTAAGCAAATGTCTGGGGTGAGATTTGAACTCAGTTCTTCCCAACTTCAGGGCCAGTGCTTCATTCACAGATCATAGGGTTAAAACATGGAGTCCATATCACAAAGTAGCTCAATATTGTAAATAAGAAAACATACTTTTTGTAGACTGAATAAATAATGCCTCATAATACATATGTTCCTATTTTTCAAATATATATACATATCTTTTCATATATATATATATATATAAATGCAGTCATGATAATAAAATACAAAAAACCTTAAGGGCATTAATGAATATATATTAAGTTTTTATTTTGTCAGTGTGTATTTTATCAATCAGTATCTATTCACAGTGGAACTATTATCTTGCAAGGAGTCTGTGAATTTTTTTTTAAATGCTTCTCGTATTTTGAGAGGGAATGTGGTATAGTCAATAGAGAATTGGATTTAAAGCCAGAAAACTCTGTTTTCAAAACCTCCCTCTGACATATATGGCCTGGGCAACTCTGTAAGACTCTAAGTTGCAGAGAAAGTGCCAACCTGAATTGGAAGATGGAATTTCCTCACTTGGGAGTTCCCTTTACCAATGAAGTATAATCTCTATCACTATTTCTTTTTTTTCTTTTCTTTTCTTTTCTTTCTTTCTTTCTTTTTTTTTTTTGCGGGGCAATGGGGGTTAAGTGACTTGCCCAGGGTCACACAGCTAGTAAGTGTCAAGTGTCTGAGGCCGGATTTGAACCCAGGTACTCCTGAATCCTGGGCCGGTGCTTTATCCACTGCGCCACCTAGCCGCCCCTATCACTATTTCTCATATGTTAAAATATTGGTTAAGTTGTTCTCTGTCGTGCCTCAATCTTATTACCGTACAAGAAGTGAAAAAAATCTACAATCCCTGCCATAGGTTCCGGCTAGTTTAGTATAGATTTCATTTTCTCATTCTACTCAAGTACTACTAGGCCCAGCTCAGATTCCTCCTCTTCCATGAAGGCTTTCTGGACTACTTCAGCCCATGAGGATCTCTTCCTTTCTTGAACGCCACAGCCTTTAGAGTACAGGCGTGCCTCGTTTCATTGCACTTTGCTTTATTGCACTTCACAGATAACTGCATGTGCTCATATCATGTCTCTGTGTCACCTTTTGGTAATTCTTGAAATATTTCAAAATGTTTCATCATTATTAGATCTCTCATGGTCATCTATGGCCTATGATCTTTGATGTTACTATTATAATTATTTTGGGGTGCCATGATCACACCCACATAAGACTGTGAACTTAATAAATTTTGTGTGGGTGTTGACTGCTCCACCAAACTGCCCCTGTCTCTCTCCCTCTCCTTGGGCCTCCCTATTCCCTGAGACACAACAGTATTGCAATTAGGCCAATTAATAACTCCACAAGTGAAAGGAAGACTTCAATCGAAGTGTCAAACTTCACTGTTGTCTTATTTTAAGCAGCCACCCCAACCTTCAGCAACCACCACCCTGATCAGTGAGCAGCAGTTATCAACATCAAGGCAAGACTCTCCACCAGCAAAAAGATTACTATTCGCTGGAGGTTCAAATGATGGTTAGCATTTTTAGCAATAAAGTTTTTTTCCAATTAAGGTATGTACATTGATTATTTTAAACGTACTATTATATTATTAATAGATTATAGCATAGTGTAAACATAATTTTTAATGCACTGGGAAACCAAAAAATGTGTGTGATTCACTTTATTGCAATATTCACTCTATTATGGTGGTCTGGAAGTGAACTCACAGTATCTCTGAGGTATGCATGTATATCTATATATAGATATACATACATAAACATATATTCATACATAAACATGTATATATATGCAATGTGTATATATGGCATATATGCACATGCATTATATGTATAGACTCTATATTGGAGGAGTTCTTAGGTAGAGGATAAATGAAAATCAGCGATCATTTCAAGACTGGAAGAATGGGCTTATTCTCAACCCTATCCCTGAAGCTGGTAGAGTGTGGCAAATAGAGAGGAGGATAGTTCAATTCTTTTTTTTTTTTTGGTGAAGCAATTGAGGTTAAGTGACTTGCCCAGGGTCACAGAGCTAGTAAGTGCCAAATGTCTGAGGCTAGATTTGAACTCAGGTCTTCCTGACCCCGGGACTGGTGCTCTATCCACTGAGCCACCTAGCTTCCCCTAGTTAAATTCATTTTAACAAGTATTTATTAGATGCCTACTATGTGCAATATACTGTGTAAAGCCAAGCCTCAAGCACATCAAGGTTTAAAAATACAATATGCATTCATGGAGCAGAATACACAACTAAAACCAACTTTGCTGCATGTTAAAAGAATACCAGGATAATCTTTACTCATTAATATGCTCTTTGTTGTTGTTCAGTCATTTCAGTTGTGTCCTACTCTTCGAGACCCCATTAGGGGTTTTCTTGGCAAAGATACCGGAGTGGTTTGCTACGTCCTTCTCCAATTCTCTATATTAAAAGGATATAAACTTTAGAAACCACTACTTGGGTCCACCTGGAGAATCAACACAGCAAATGTTGGGAAAGACTTCTGCCGAGGGCAGTGAGCAAAGGAAGAGGAAGCTTCTGACTTCAACACTTCCTAGGCTAGGCTTTTTATGCCAGAGAGAAGCAAGGAAGTAAATGACTTCCCTCACCCCTTAAAGGACCAGGCCAGACTACATAAAACAGGTTTTGCTCCTACCATTCTAATCACTGGGAAAGAGACAAAGGAGAAGTAGGATATGAGCTCTGCATCACAGGTATGAACTAGGTTGAATTTTAGGTGAGAGAATGGTATGCAAAAGAGGTGTTCAGAAGGAAGTTGAAAATTCAAGAATGGAGCAAGTCTTTGGCAATAAATTGTACTCCTGGTTCATTCTTCATCAATTTATAAAAGTATTCAAAATCAGGCAGCCAGATACACAAAGATGGAGCACTTGATCTGGAGTTAGGAAAACCTGAGTTCAAATCCACCTTCAATCCCTTCCTAGCTGTATGATATTGAGTAAATTACTTAACCTCAATTTTCTTATATGTAAAATGGGAATAATAATGGCATCCTAGACTGTGGCCAAAGGGCTATAAAACCAGGCATACTCTTTGACCTAGTACTACCACTACTAGGTTGGTCTCCAAAAAGAGATGAAAAAAACCCAAAAAGTTGAATTCGAAATTGGAGAGATGCCCATCAACTGGGGGATGGATGAACAAATTGTGGGATGTGATTATGATGGAACACTATTGTGCTATAAGAAATGATGAGCAGGACATCCTCAGAAAACCCTGGAAAGACTTACATGAGCTGGTGCAAAGTGAAATGTACTGTCTACAAAATAACAGTAAAATGATCTGCTGTGAATGACTTAGTCATTTTCAGCAATACAATGATCCAAGACAACTCTGAAGGACTTATGAAAAAATGCAATCCATCTACAGAGAAAGAACTGGTGGTATCTGAATACAGATAGAAGCATAATTTTTTTGTTAGTTCCTTTTTCTAAAGTTTTTTTTGGTCTGTTTTCTTTTACAACCTGACTAATATGGAAATGTTTTGTATGACTACACATGTATAACTTATATTGAATTGCTTGTGTTCTTAAGGCAGAGGTTGGGGGAAGGAGGGAGGAAGAGAATTTGGAACACAAAGTTTTAAAAATCGATGTTAAAATTTGTTTTTACATGTAATTTGGGAAAAAAATAAAAAATAAAATTCTAAATAATGGCATCCCAGGCCCTAATGTGACAATATTTAGAAAATGTGTTTCAAACCTTAAAGCACTATATAAATACTATGTATTATTATTAAGTTGTTCATTTTTATAATATTGATGTCATAGTATATATTGTACTGGTTTTGTTCACCATTCTGTATCAGTTCCTATAAGTTTTCTCCTGTCTTCTGGAAATCATCTATTTCCTCTTTTCTTACAGAACAATGGAATTCCATCACATGATTTGCACATAGAATGTGCTTAATAAATATTTTTGAATGGAAATAAAACTGAATAAACTCTGGGGGGGGGAGGAGTAGAGCTTTTGAGACAGATTAAAGCTTCCATTGTCCTGACCTCCCAGACTTCAAGTCTCAACCAAACTTCCATCTTGTACAAGAAGCCTTCCCCAACCCTGCTTAATTCCAGATCTTTCCCTTTGTTATTTCTCTCCTATTTATCCTGTGCTTGCTTTGTGTATATTTGCTTGCATATTGTCTCCCCCATTAGATAATGAGCTCCTCAAGGCAGGGATTGCCTTTTGCCTCCTTTTCTATCAGCAGCATTTAGCACAGTGCACATAGTAGGCATTTAATAACACAAAAGCACATAGTAGACACTTTTGAGATCAGACTGACTAATCTCTTAGTGACTAGGATGTAACTGAAGAAGGACACCTGGGGGGAGTGATTAGCAGCATTTCATCATCATAAAAGGTCTCTCTCAGAGGAGTGGTTGCATGAGACAAATTCCCATTTGCCACTGTCTTGTGCTGCTCCTTCCAGGTTTTCCTGTTTGTCCCAGCACATATTAGGTTCCTTTTAAAGGACATTTTATTGATATCTTTTGTTTTTATGTCACCTTCATTTTCAATGCTATCCCTCATCCCCTCTAGAAAGAGTCAGTAAGTCAACAAGCATTTAAGTAATCATTCACTGTGTGACACTCTGTCACTACTATGACATCAATATTATAAAAATAAACAATTTAATAATAATATAGAGCATTTGTATACTACATTAAGGTTTACAAAGAACTTTATAAATATTACCTCTTTAGATCCTTGCTACAACCCTGACATGTAAGTGCCATTATTATTCCCATTTTGTTGATAAGTGCTAATTGCTTGGGATACAAAGAAAGTCAAAAAGAATACCTGTCACAGTTTTCAGATGAAGTAATCAAAACTATCTATAGTCATATAAAATATAAATCACTATTGATTAGAGAAATGCAAATTAAAATAACTCTGAGCTACCACCCCATACCTATCAGATTGACCAATATGACAGAAAAGGGAAATGACAAATAGTGGAGGGAATGTAGGAAAATTGAGACACTAAAGAATTATTGGTAAAGTTGTGAACTGATCCAACCATTCTGGAAAGCAATTTGGAACTATGCCCAAAGAGCTATAAAACTGTGTATACCCTTTGATCCAGCAATACCACTACTAGGTCTGTATCACAAAAAGATTTTTTTAAATGAAGAGGAAAGGGAAGGGAGGGAGGAAGAGAATTTGGAACCCCCCCAAATTTTAAAAATAAATTTTAAAAATTGTTTTTACATGTAATTAAGGAAAAATAAAATATTAAACTATACTTTAAAAAAGAATCCCTATTCTCTAAAAGCTTCACAGTCTGATGGGGCATCCTCTGTAATGTTGGGAGTGGATATACCCATGTAGGTTAGCTGTGTGTCCATATGGGTTGTCTAAATGTGCTTCACAGACGCCCAAGTTAAGATCTAGAGAGATACATCATATACATAAATAAATATCTACAAAGTGCACATAAAACAATTCCAGAAGATAGAGTACAGGGAAAATGCCTCATGTAGGAGGTAGCATATGAGCTGAGCCTTGCAAGAAGCTAGGGATTCAAATCTACCGATTAATCAGTCAACAAATCTGTTCTGTGCCAGCCATTGTAATAGGCCTTGGTGTTACAAAGGCAAAAATTAAATACTCCCTGCCCTCAGGGAGTTTACCTCCTTTCTGGTGAAATAAGCTGTATTAAACAAGTGGGAAAGGATTTTGGGTGCTTTCTAGACATGGGGACCACTTATGCAAAGGCTCAAAGGAAGGAAACATAATGTTATGTACGGAGAAGGCAAGCGTGGCTGGAATGAAGAATATGGAAAAGTGAATAAAATGAAACAAGACTGGAAATGTGGGTGATAGCCAGATTTTGAGGGACTTTAAATATTAAGTTACTCATAGGACAGGGAAACTTCCAATGGATGGGCCCCAACTTTAAAACACAGGTGATAGAATTTTTAAACCTCGCATCATGGGTATTTCATGGCCTCTAAAATATTTTAGGATGTTACTAAGGCCTTTTCTTTTTTTGTGTGGGGCAATGAAGGTTAAGTGACTTGCCCAAGGTCACATAGTGTCCTTGTGTCAAGTGTCTGAGACCAGATTTGAACTCAGGTCTTCTTGAATCCAGGGCTGGTGCTTTATCCACTGTGCCACCTTGCTGCCCCAAGGTCTTTTCTTTTTTACACTGAATTCATTTCCAAAGGTATTCTTTCCCACCTCCCTGACCCCATCACCATGTAAGTCCATAACAAAAAAAAATATCAGTTTAGCAAAACTCATGCCAAATTGACCTGTTTCTGACAGAGTATGTAAGATTCCACACTCATAATTACCCAACCTCTCCAACAAAAGGAAGGAGTTACTTTTTCTCATCTCTTCTCTGAAGCTAAGATTGATTATTTGTGTTATTTCATAGCTTTTAGTTCTTTTGAGTGTTGTTTTCATTTATGTTTTAGAGTAATTCTTTTCCTGTTTTTCCTCATTTCACTCTGCATCACTTCATAAAAGTCTTCCCATGTTTCTCTGAATTCTTCATATTTGTCATCTCCTCTAGCACAATAATATCTTGTTACATTCATCTACCACAATTTGTTCAACCATTACTCAATCATGGAATAACAACCTTGTTTCCAGGTTTGTTTGTGGGGTTGTTTGTGGGGTTTTGTTACCACAAAAAGTGCTGTGATGAATTATAGATTTTTTGGGGCCTCTTGATGGTTGAACTAACAGTTCACAACTCTCACTTGAACTTATCTCTGACTTATGGCAACTACTCTCTCCCCTGCTTATGGTGAGAAAAAAACCCTCAGTTCTTTAAGTTTTCTTGTTTACACTATGGCATAAAAATGATATTGCCTCTGATTTCCCAATTGAACCCTAGCTCAGATAAGGGACCAACATTTTTAGGAAGCATATAATTTCCTTCTTCCCAAATTTCCTATTTCTGGTTTCATTTTGGGGGGGGTTGTTGTTGTTGTTTACCGTATTATTCATGTTGTAAAAGAAGACATAGACCAAAAGGAAAAAACAATCCCTCCCAAAATACAGAAAGTGGGAAGTAGTATGCTTCACTCTGCATTCAGACTCCATCAGTTCTTTCTCTGAAGGTAGATAGCATTTTTCGTCATGAATCTTTTGGAATTGTATTGGATCATTGTATTGCTGAGAATACCTAAGCCATTTACAATTGATAATTGTACAGTATTGCTATCACTATGTACACTGTTATTCTGGTTCTGTATACTTCATTTTGCATCAGTTCATCTTTCCAGGTTTTTCTGAGAGCATCCTGTTCATCATTTCTTATAGAACAGTAATATTCCATTAGCATCATATACTACAACTTTTTTAGCCATTCTCCAATTGATGGACATCCCCTCCTATTTCTGTTGATGGCACTATCATCCACTTTGAGGCTCAAAACCTCAGTGTCTGGGGTGGAGCCAAGATGGCAGAGGAAAGGAAGTGACTTGCCTGAGCCCTTCCCAAGACCCCTCCAAATATCTTCAAATAATGCCATAAAACAATTCCTGGAGCAACAGAACCCATAAAAAAGACAGAGTGAAATAATTTTCCAGCCAAAGACAACTTAGAAGGTTGTCAGGAAAGGTCTGTTGTACCAGGGTGAGACTGAAGCACAGCCCAGTACATGCCACTCCAGTGCAGACCCAGTCCTAATAACCACAGCAAACCAGGAGTAGGCCTTGGGAAACCTGAATCAGTAGCAGCAGCAACTGCTTCTGGAACTCAACTCACAGATGGCAAGGGGATCAAACACCAGAAGGAGGTTATAGTGATCTATTTGCCAGCACTGAGGCAGGATTCTGTTGTTTTGCCCATACTCAGATCCAGGTCACAGTCTTCGGTGGCAGCCCCAGGTTGGAGAGGAGCACAAGCACACAAAAGCTTGCAGCCACAGTGGAGCTGGATTCTGTTCATAGTTACAGGGCAGAAAAGCAGGCCTGTGGTTTCTTTTTTTTCTTTTTTTTGTTTTTTTGTGAGGCAATTGGGGTTAAGTGACTTGCCCAGGGTCACACAGCTAGTAAGTGTTAAGTGTCTGAGACCAGATTTGAACTCAGGTCCTCCTGAATCCAGGGCTGGTGCTCTATCCAGCTGCCCCAGGCCTGTGGTTTCTTACAGACCAGAGAACAACCTTGGAAGAACTAAAAACTTAGAAATTCCTATAAGTATATCTGAAAACACCTACACAAACTCCCTGAAACTTGGGACAGTGTGCCCTCCACCCTGGGAACAGTGCCCCACTTTAACAAAGAGTTAAAAGTCAAGAAATAGTCTGGGGAAATCAGCAAACAAAAAAATGCTGACCATAGAAAGTTTCTATGGTGACAAGGAAGATCAAAATACACCCTCAGAAGAAAATAACAAAGTCAAAGCTCCTACATCCAAAGCTTCCAAGAAAAATATGAATTGGTCTCAGGCCATAGAACAGCTCAAAAAGACTTTGAAAATAAAGTAAGAGAAGTAGAAGAAAAAATGGAAAGTGTAACGATTGGAATGACACCACCTGCTGGAGACATACTGTAGCAAAACTCCACCATGAGGAGAAGGCGTCTGAAGGCAAGACATGCAGCTCTTTGGCGTCAGGAAGTGGCATTTGCTTGTGGGAGGAGGAGGAGGGGAGGCAGACTCTCTCGGTCTCTTTCGCCAGGACTCTCGTGGAGAGTGGGGCAGAACTGTAGCTTCCTGAGATAGATAGATGAATCTAGGTCTTTCTCTTTCTTTACCAAATTCTTATTCTCCTTAATAAATGTTTAAAAGTCTAAACTCTTGCTAAAGCTTATAATTTATTGGTGACCATTCATTAGATATTTTAGACAGACTAGCTAGAATTTTAGCCCCATACAAAAGAGAAATGAGAGTGATGCAAGGAAATCATGAAAAAAAGTCAACAGCTGGGTAAAGGAGACACAAAAAATACCGAGGGAAAAAAAAAAACACCTTAAAAACAGACTAAGCCAATTTGTAAAAGAGGTACAAAAAGCCAATGAGGAAAAGAATGCCTTGAAAAGCTGAACTGGTCAAATGGAAAAGGAGGTACAAAAGCTCTCTGAAGAAAATAACTCCTTAAAAATTAGGATTGAGCAAATGGAAGCTAATGCTTTTATGAGAAACCAAGACACAATACAGCAAAACCAAAAGAATGAAAAAAAAATAGAAGGCAATGTGAAATATCTCTTTGGAAAAACAACCAACTTGGAAAATAGATACAGGAGAGATAATCTGAAAATTACTGGACTACCTGAAATCCATGATCAAAAAAAAGAGCCTAGACATCATCTTCCAAGAAACTGTCAGGGAAAATTGCCCTGATATTCTAGAACCAGAAGGTAAAATAGAAATTGAAAGAATCCACTGATCACCCCCTAAAAGAGACCTTAAAGTGAATATTTCCAAGAATATTATAGCCAGATTCTAGAGATCCCAGATCAAGGAGAAAGTATTGCAAACAGCTAGAAAGAAACAATTCAAGTATTTGGAGCCATAGTCAGGATAACACAAGATTTAGCAGCTTCTACCTTACAGGATCAGAGGGCTTGGAATATGATTTTTCAGGGGGCAAAGGAACTGGGATTACAACCAAGAATCACCTACCCAGCAAAACTGATTATAATCCTTCAAGGGGAAAAATGGGGAATTCAATGAAAGAGAGGACTTCTAGGCATTCTTGATGAAAAGACCTGAGCTGAATAGAAAATTTGACTTTCAAATACAAGACTCTAGAGAAGCATAAAAATGCAAACAGGAAAAAGAAATCATAAGGGATATTAAAAGGTTAAACTATTTATATTCCTGCATGGGAAGATGATACTTTTAACTCATAAGAACTTTATCATTATTAGGGCAGATGGATGGAGTATATTTAGACAGAGGGCACAGATTTGAGTTGAATATGAAGGGATGATATCTTTAAAAAATAAAATTGAGGGGTGAGAGAGGAATGCACTGGGAGAAAAGAAAAGGGAAAGGTGGAATGGGGTAAAGTATCTCACATAAAAGAAGCAAGAAAAAACTTAGCCAGTAGAGGGGAAGATGGGGGAGGTGCTGAGGACTGAGTGAACCTTACTCTCATCAGACTTGGCTCAAAGAGGGAATAATATACATATTCAGTTGGGTATAGTAATCTATCTTACCCTGCAGGAAAGTAGGAGGGGAAGGGGATAAGGAGGGGAGATGATAGAAGGGAGATCAGATTGAGGGAGGGGGAAATCAGAAGCAAAACATCTTTGAGAAGGGAAAAGGTGAAAGGAAATACAGAATAGAGTAAATGGCATGGGGAGGGAGTAAGATGGAGGGAAATTCAGTTAGCAATAGTAAAAATTTTGTGAAAAAATTTTATGAAAAAATTTTGAAGCAAGGCTGCATTTCTCAAACACATAGAGAATTGAGTCAAAGTTGTTAAAATTAGAGCCACCAATTGATAAATGATCAAAAGATATGAAAAGTTTTCAGATGAAATAATCAAAGCTATCTGTAGGCATATGAAAAAATGCTCTAACTCACTATTGATTAGAAAGATGCAAATGAAAACAATTCTGGGGCACTACCTCATACCTATTGGATTGGATAATAGGACAGCAGAGGAAAATGACAAATGTTGTAGGGAATATGGGGAAAATGAGACATCAACGCACTGTTGGTGGAGTTGTAAACTGATTCAAATACTCTGTAGAACAATTTAGAACTATGGCCAAAGGTCTATAAAACCATGCATACTCTTTGACCTAGTAATACCACTACTAGGTCAGTATCCAAAAAGAGATAAAAACCAAAAAGTTAAAGGAGTTATATGTACAAAAATACTTATGGCAGCCCTCTTCTGGTGAAAATAATTCAAAATTGAGGAGATGCCCATTAATTGGGGAATGGCTGAACAAATTGTGGGATGAGATTATGGTGGAACACTATTATGCTATAAGAAATGATGAGCAGGACATCCTCAGAAAAACCTGGAATGACTTACAAGAGCTGATGCAAAGTGAAATGTACTGCATACAAAGTACCAGCAATATTGTAAGATGATCAGCTGTGAATGACTTAGCTATTCTCAGCAATACAATGATCCAAGACAACTTTGAAGGACTTATGAAAAATGTGATCCATCTCCAGAGAAAGAACTGATTGGTGTCTAAATAAAGATTTAAGCATATTTTAAGTTTCTTTTTCTTAAGTTTTTTTTTTGTCTGTTTTCTTTCACAACCTGACTAATGTTTTGCATGACTACACATGTATAACTTATATTGAATTGCTTGTGTTCTTAAGGCAGGGGGTGTGGCAGGGAGGGAAGGGGAGAGAGAGAATTTGGAACACAAAGTTCTAAAAGTGGATGTTAAAATTGTTTTTACATGTAATTGGGGGAAATAAAATTCTAAATAAATTAAAAATTTTTTCAAAACAATCTCAATGTCATCCCTGACTCTTCTCGTTTAATTTATATCATTTGACTTCCCAATCTAAAGTTACCAAATTTTGCTGACTCTACATCTAAGTTATCTCTCATATCCATCTTTTCTTTTCCATTCATATCACCACTACATTAATTCAGTACCTCTTCACCTCTCAACTGGATTATTATAATAATAACCTCCTAATTGGTTCTCTTGCCTCCTATCTCTCCCTTCTGAGCATGGCTGCCAAAATGTTTTTAATTCATAGTTTTCTAACCATGTTACTCCCTTGTTCAAACTACAAATTCCTTAGTGTGGCTTTTAGGGCCCTTCACAAACTGTCCATGTCCTTAAAAAAAATTAAATAAATAAAAAATAGATGTGTGACCCTAGGCAAGTCATTTAACCCTGCCTCAGTTCCTCATCTGTAAAAGGAGCTGGAGAAGGAAATGGCAAAACACCCCAGAAAACCCCAAATAGGATCATGAAGAATCAGACAGGACTGAACTACAACAATCCTCCCAAACTAAAGTGTCCTAGAACACGTAGCACAGAGCTTTTCTTTGTCCTACAACATTCTACTTTATATTCACTTGTTTCTTTTAATATAATCTTTTGTTATTCTGAACTTGAAAAATACCAACAAACATGAAATTTCAATATAAAAGAACAGAAGTACAGGATTGGATATAAAACTTGGAATCTTTATGTACCCCCTTTAAAGTATATAATAAATTGAACATGCTAGATTAAAAACTATCTTGCTTATCTGTGTCTTCCTCTGAACTTTCTCCATTTCTCTTCTATGCACTTTATTTTATTTTATTTTTATTTTTTTGGCAGGGCAATGAGAGTTAAGTGACTTGCCCAGGGTCACACAGCTAGTAAGTGTCAAGTGTCTGAGGCTGGATTTGAACTCAGGTCCTCCTGAATTCAGGGCTGGTGCTTTATCCACTGTGCCATCTAGCTGCCCTTCTATGCACTATAAAACTGCTTTAATGTTCCTCTTTTTTTCTTTTCTTTCTTCCCCTAAATCACTATCACTACCATCCTTCTTTCCCCCAAATCTTCCCCATTAAGTAAAAAAAAAAAATCTCTCTTCTAACATATAACTTCATCAAGCAAAATGGATCTACATATTGGCCATATTAATAAATGAATGCTTAATTCTGCTCCTCAAGTCATCTGCCTTTCTGTCAGGTAGTATGTGAAATACTTCAGTCCTCTGGAGCTAGGATTGGTCATTGTATTGTCCATAGTTCTTAAGTCTTTCAAAGTTGTTTTTCTGTATAATGTTATAGTCATTGTATAAATTACTTCACTTGCATCAATTCAAAAAAGTCTTCTTAATTTTCTTTGAATCCATTGCTTTCATAATTTCTTTTGGTGCAATAATATCCCATTACATTTATATCCCATTATTTTTTTAAACCATCCCCCAACTTACAAACACTGTGAAAACTGGTTTGACTGGTACAGCCCCTGCCCCTCCCCCCAGCAAGATGCATGTATGAATCAGAGACCAGGCATTACCTCCTGTCTACACATATACAAGGTACACATTCCAGCTTCTTACTGGATAGCAAAGTTAGAGTTAATTTCTCTGTGTATTCCTGCTTTTCATTCTTCGCTCCTTATTAGGCAATTGAGGAAATACCACCAATTCACTGGTCCCAACTCTCTTCCCCTATCTAGAATGGAGCAGTCTCATTTAGGTGCCAGTCAGCTCTTTGTATAAAACTCTATATAAACCATGAAAAAAAAAGGTAAATGCATATAAGTAAAGAATTTGGTGTGTATCTTGAACTAAACAGAGAAACAGGCAGGAACAGAGAAAGGACAGAGAAGAGTATGAGAGGGAGAGCAGAGTCAGGAAGAAAACAATCACACTCAAAACAAACTTCATCTTCCAATGAGAATTGTAAAAGAAGAACAGAAAAGAAAGATAAAAGGATAAAAACCAGTGATAAGTGTCAGGGTAAGGGAAAGAGAGAAGAGCAAAGGGAGTAGAAACAGATTGCTTCCATTATAACCCTTCTTTGTAAAATGGGGAAGAGGAAAGAGAAGAAAAGGCATAATAGAATATGATGAACTACACAATTGACAATCCTAATTGTGAAGTAAATGGGATAATTTTGTTTCAGTCATGTTCAACTCTTTGTGACCCCATTGGGGGGTTTATTGGCAGAGATACTGGAGTGGTTTGCCATTTTCCTCTCCAGTTCATTTTACAGATGAGGAAACTGAAGCAAACGGTTATGTGACTTGCCCAAGGTCACATAGCTAGTAAGTGTTTGAGGCTAGATTTGAACTCACAAAGATGAGTCTTTATGATGTCAGGCCTGGCACTCTATCCACTGCACAACCTAAGCTCACCTATAAAACAGAAATAGAATAAAGATCTGGTGCCCTTTAAAAATCTTTTTGGAGACCAATGACACCACATCACATCTTAAACAGAATTACTATCATACTAATTTGTGTACATGCCATTTCTCTGCATTTGTCTGCAATCTGCTCAAGATCAGAGACTACACAATTTTTTTCTATTTTTGTTGTTGTTGTTATTGTTTGTCCTTCATTCTCAAAGAAGACCATGACATTAGGGTGATGTCATCACTTGCAGCAAATTGGATTTAAGTTGTACCTTGCACATTGCCTTGCACACAGTGAGCATTTAATAAGTGTTTGTTGAATAGATTGGAATCTGCATTACATATGGATGATTTGATTCAATTCTCAAAAGAAAGGTATAATTGTCTCCCATCTTTTCAGACAACATTATACAGGTGTCAGGTCTCTGTTTTCCCATTATTTTCCCTATTGAGATGCAAAGTTAGACATGACCCCTGCATAAATGAAAAGGAGGATGAGGGCCTGCATAATTTGTTTCCATCATGACTAGGGTGCCATGTACTTTTTATGGTTTCAATTCCTGTCCTCTACAACCTGATTCCCTCATTGGCCTGCATTCTGCCTCCCTCAACCTAGCTTGCACTTAGCTTTCTCTTCTGCCTGTTCCTTTGGATTAGACATTTCTATTTAGCTCTCCACTCACTGCCCTTGATCTCCTGTTGCCACATGCTACAAACACTAGCTTGCTGCAAGAACTTGACTATGGTTTTGGCTGACGGCCATTGATTCTTTGTCTCCTACCGCACAGGGAACTTCAACATCATTCTCAGATTGGCCCATAGGGTTAGTGCCTCCACTCTGTGGCTGGGGGCTTCTTTCTGTTGTGGAGCTCCCTTTTGAAAGATTCAGGGCCGCTGTTTACAGTGGGGATCCTAACACTCCTCTTGGGCTCAATCTTTTTCTTTCATCCTGTTGAACCCCTGTCCAGTCTCCACTGGAAGTGAGGAAGGGAAATTGTTTTAAGGTCTAAAAAGCTGTAATGAATTAATTTTCTTCTGAGGCCCCATAGTAGACCTGTTAACTGAAGGGGCAGAGGACTGACAAGACACAATGAAGAGGTTAGCCCCATTATGATTGTTCTAACTGTTCTCAGAGGGGAGTGGATTGCATTTTTGTCAGGAGAAAACTCTCCATCAAAAAGAAATTTGCATGGACTTGAAAAATATTTCTTCCATTGTGAAATCCTCTGGGCTTCTCGCTCTATAACAACAAATGACGCGTTGTGTAACTACTCCTTTAAAAATTGTCCTGGGCAATGCTGTCATCAAATAGTGGCTGTTCATTGGAAGGAATCAATTAAATCTCTGACACATTAAATGCCACTCAGAGACCTGTTTCACAGGTTTCCCTGGAGGAAAATAATATTACATTATAATTTGGAAGCTGATGGAGGCAAGATATCTGAGGCAAGTTCAGAGGTTTAGGAGAGAGACCTTATTTTTTTCAGATTGGTTTTTGGGGGGTGCCCTTTAAAGGATTACAATTCTCTTCAACCCTCCGGAGGCACTATGGTGGAACAGGACCTGTTACTAGCATGCAGTTATCCTCCAGAAAACTGTAAGTTGCCAACCATACTTTGCGAAACCATTTAAATAAATAATGAAAGAAAGTTACAGATTTTAATTGTCCAGGTTATATATAAAGTATGAAAAAGTCACTAAGTGGGCAAACGGAGTAGGTGGGGGAAGTGTTAAACTTTTGTCTTGACTTTATGGTTTTGTGAAGGATTTGATGATTAAAAAAGGGTTTTTTAATAGTTTTAAGACCCTACTTCTAAAACACAGGTAATGAATGTGGAATTTCCAAGATAGCTTCACAAACACTGAATACTCTGGTTAACAGTGGAACTAATATAAATTATCTTTTTCTTCATTTTTTAAGTTTGAGCAGCAAGATAAATTTGTTGTATGGAAAAGCGAGCAAGAACATTTATGATCTAGACAGTGTGGTTTTCATAAAGACAGAGGTCTACAAATTCCCGTTTGTCTTTTCCTAAAAAAAAACCTAGAGCAAGTGTGAGTAGAAAGCAATATAATCTGTGATCAAAATGTTTCTCTATTACTGAACTTCAGCAAAAATAAATTATTTTTATGGGGTAGAAAAAAGAATATCAAACATTAAAGATTTTAACAGTCTCCTCTTGGACAGCTAGTGCTTCAACTCACATTTGGTGTTGTCTTTCCCTGGTTCGGGAAAATAGGTCAACACCACCAATTTTGTGGAACAAGTCAGTTAGATAGCTTGAGAGAAACAAAAAGTGATGGTAACATGTGAAATCGATGAAATGCAGACCTCTACAAAGAGAGAGAGAGAAAAAAAAGATGAAGATAGATCCAGAGAGAGAGAAGGAAGAAAACCAAATAAGCAGCGGGGAGGGAGAAGGAGAGAGAGACATAGAGACAGAGACAGAGACAGAGAAAGAGACAGAGACAGACAGAAAGGGAGAAACAGAGAGAGACACAGAGAGACAAAGACGGAGAGCTTGTGAGCTTCTCAGCCTGGATGTGCCCTTTTAAAGGTCTCCCTGGTTTGTTTTGACAACCAGAAAACCAGAACAGAGTATTTTCATGGGAAATGTACTCATAGTGCATGAATCAGGTGTCCTGGAAAATAAAAATCAAGGCCAGTCTTGTTCATGACATCCATCCGATTTCTTTTGTAGCGCCTTTTGGGGCTACACTTTAAAGCAAACTTTCTAAGATATAGTGATTAAAAGAAAAGACTGGGGCGAGGGGCAGGCAACACAGGGGAGAGGTGAGAAAAACCATCTGAAAATTCTGTCATTTTCTTTTTCCTTTTTCCTCCATGTTATTTCCTAAAACGGTTTTATTAAAAATATATTTTTGTATTTGGTCCGCTTAATAAGTGTCTACCAGCCGGGCACTTAAGTTTATAATAAATTATTTTTTAAATGTTTAAAATTCTTTAGCCCCTCCCCCTTTTTTGCACAGATAAGTGCTTTGGGAAAGAACAGATGCACTGACAATTTGCACATGGCTTTTGTAGAACAAGGGCTGGGAGTGTCTCTGCTCCCACATTCCCAGCAGCCTGTGTTGTTCTATTTTCTCCTCTTTCACCCCTCCCCCCATGAATGGTATTCCCTGAGGCAAGGCATGCTGGAGGATTTAGAGAAGCCCAGGCTCCCCAACCTGTATACCTTGAAGCCCCTTCCTCTTTAGGTGGAGTTGGCTGCTAGCGAGGATCGCTGCCAGCCTTGGATGATTTGAATAATCCCACCCAGTTGATTCTTGTTCTTGTTCTTCTCCTTCTTCTTGTTCTTGTTCTTGTTCTTCTTCTTCTTCTTCTGGTGAGGCAATTGGGGTTAAGTGACTTGCCCAGGGTCACACAGCTAGTAAGTTTCAAGTGTCTGAGGCCAGATTTGAACTCAGGTCCTCCTGACTCCAGGGCCGGTGCTCTATCCACTGTGCCACCTAGCTGCCCCCCACGCACTTGATTCTTAGAGAGCCTTCAATATACATAAAATAACTATGGAGAAATTAAAGGGGCCTTAGCCCCTAAACAAGTAGGGCTCAATCAATTAAATGCTTACCAAAAGGTGTTTCTAGGGCAACAGCCATTTTTCATTGGTTCATAGGGAAATTGATGATGATGATGATGAAGAAGAAGACTTAAAAGAAGACAGCGACAATAATAGCTAGCACATGGTGCTTTAATACTGGCAGAGCACTTTGTTTGATTCTCACGATGACCCTGTGAGTTAGGCCTTATTATTATCCTCATTTTACAGATGAGGAAATTGAGACTGAGAGAGAGATTAGGTGTTTGCTCAGGGTTACACTGCTAGTAAGTATCTGAGGCAGGGATCAAACCTATGTGTCCTGGCCCCAAGCCCAACACTCTACCCGGTGCATCAACCTGCTAATACAAACTGGAGAAACCAATCTACCTGAACGAACTCAGTACATTTGGGTGGGTAAGTACTTGAGGAAAAACTATGAACAGTATTAAACCTTGGGGAGGGGGGGGTGGAGATTGAAATTGTCCATCGATAAGAGTCAGTTTTGTTCAGCATCAGTTAAAAACATGGGCTACATACAGGCATGTGCTGGAATTACCTCAAACCTGCTCAGGAGAGCTGCTTGTTAAATTTTCAGCGTGATCATTTGTACCTCTGAAATGGTCAAATTCTACTAGTCAGGGCTTGATTTATTCTTTTGTTGATTACCTAGACTTAGAGTGATGGAGAAAATGTTAATGCAAATTAAATTTTAAAATATGTCAGGTGTACTCATTTTGCCCCCCTCCCAATCCCAGAGAGCCAGTTGTTAAATATTTATTAACATACCTCACACAGTCTCTCTACTGAGAATTGACACATGCTGAGAAGACAGGTAGAAGTACCTACTAGATCACCAGGTATAAATGATTCTCTAAGTATCAAAGAGAAAAGGAGCAGAATACTGTAATACCTTGATATTTTTTTGGAGATTGATGTAAATGACAATTGTGACTAATCCTTGAATGACTAGTATCTGGCATACATGTTGGGCACATAGATGCCTACCTGGAAATTTGGGGATTTTTTTTTATTGTTGAGGGTTTTTCTTGGGGGGTCAGAAATTTATTGAATTTGCAGCTCAATATTAATAACAGTGAGACCCAGTATTTATAAATTAGAGGATTTTTTTTTTAATCCAGAAGTGGACTGTCACCTAAAAGTTTCAAGACTATGTATAAAGAATCCATTTTCAGGAGGGAAGCCAATGCAAATGTTCTCTTGTCTGTTTTCTGAGTCAGTAAAGCCTTCCAGATTTCCTAGAGATAGGGAAGGGGGAATACATGTAAAGTGACCATAATTCCTTATTTCAGAGAAATCGCCCCCTCTTGGAGAAAGAATTAATCAGTCAACAAGTATTTATGTTCTAGGAACTGTGCAAAGTGCTGAGGCAACCAAAGAAAGCAGGAAAAAAACTATATTATATATGATACAACTATTAAAGTAGGAGCATTCCCCTTTCAATGATGGTAATAGTATTTTAAGGTTTGCAGAGTACTTCACGGTTATCATCTCATTTTATCCCCACAACAACCCTGGGAGGCAGGTGCTATTATTAACCCCATATTACAGATGAGGAAAGAGGCAAATGGAAGTTAAGAGACTGGCCCAGGGTCTTACATCTCATACGTGTCTGATAGCATATTTGAACTCCGGTTTTCCTGACTAGATCCAGCACTCTATCCCCTGCACCACCTAGCTGCCTCAGAATGTGGGCATGTCACCAGAACTATGAACAGGTCATTAGATAATCTCTGAATCAGATATTACAACTAACCATACTATGAGTGGATCTCCTATAGGAAGCCTTCTTGTTCCTGATTCTGCAAATTTTTTCTTTTATATTTCAAAAATTGTATTTCAATCTAATTTATTTGGGGGCAAGTAGATGGTGCAGTGGATTGAGTGCTAGATCTGGAGACCAGAAGACTCATCTTCCTGAGTTTAAATCTGGCTTCAGACACCAGCTGTGTGACCCTGGGCAAGTCATTAAACCCTGTTTGTTTCAATTTCCTCATCTGTAAAATGAACTGGAGAAGGAAATGGCAAACCACTCCAGTATCTTTGCCAAGAAAACCTTGAATGGGGTCATGAAGGGATGGACATGACTGAAAAACAACTAACAACAACAATAATTTATTTCCTTTATAAACCTGTGTACAGTTATTCCTCCCACATCTCAACTTTCCCCATCTTGGTTTCAATATATCATGTGGGCCAGCATAAGAAATGAAATGGGATTTTGGGGGTAGTCATGCGGAAGATTAAGATGACACTCAAAGGCCAACAGATGACAGAGAAAAAGTTTAGAAACTCGGAAATGCATAAAATATATGTATAGTATTGTAAACACTCCACAAAAGAAAGAATTCAGATTTCTTCTCTGGCATGAAGGGAGGGCCAAAAAGTTTTACTCAAATTTTTCCATATCTTGTGAGCTTCTTGAGAGCAGATGCTTTTTTCGGCGGTGGGGGAGAGGAGCCGTTTTTTTTTTTTTTAGCTAAATGCCTCAGTGGATAGAATGCTGGGCCAGAGTCAGGAAGATTCCTCTTTCTGAATTCAAATCCACGCTCATATACTTACTGGCTGTGTGACCCTGGAAGAGTGTTTCCTCATCTATAAAATGAGCTAAAGAAGGAAATGCAAACCACTCCAGTATCTTTGCCAAGAAAAACCCAGAAGGAACCATGATGAGTCAGAGACAACCGAAAAACAACTAAATGACAAAAAGACACATAGTAGTCACTAAATAGATGACTTAGCTTTAGAAAGAGAGTTGTTGTAAGAAATGAAAGTTAGCCCCACAAGCTCCCTCAAACCCCACCCCCAGCTCCATCCCACATCATCGGTGGGATGACAGTGTGAGGAAAATCTGACCAAACAATTCCATACCATTCAATTTAACAAACATTTATTGAGCAGTCTTCTTTGTGCCAAGCAGATGGGGTTGGCAAGGCAAAACTACTTAAGGGGTTTATATTCACTGTACTGAGGAAATGATAAATGTACACATCTCTTGTTCCACATAGTATGTGGAGGTGCTGTGGTTTTTAAAAATTTGTTTGTTATGTCCACAATAAAAAGAAATGGAAAGGAAAAACACAATATTTACACAGATAAGTAAATGTTAGGTAATATGAGAAAGGAGAGAGGCAGCGAGATGACCCAGCAGATAGAGGGCTGGGCCTGCAGTTAGGAAGACCTGAGTTCAAATACAGCCTCAGACACTTACTAGAAGTGTGACCCTGGGAAAGTCATTTATTTGTCTTTTTTTTTTTTTTGGTGAGGCAATTGGGGTTAAGTGACTTGCCCAGGGTCACACAGCTAGTAAGTGTCAAGTGTCCCAGGCCAGATTTGAACTCAGGTCCTCCTGAATCCAGGGCTGGTGCTCTATTCACTGTGCCACCTAGCTGCCCCCATTTATTTGTCTTAACCCACCAGAGAAGGAAATGGCAAATCACTCCAGTATCTTTGCCAAGAAAACCCCATGGACATGCTATAGTCCACAGAGTCAGACATGACTGAACAACAACAACAAGAAAGGGAGAATGCTAATAACTAGGATCATCAAGGAAGGCTTCTGAGAAGAGGTGGCACATAGGATATAAAATGAAGGAAAATAAGGATTCTGGGAATTTCAGGGAGAAGAGAGGGGTTGGGTGGAATTACCCTTCTCCAAGTTCTCCCTGGGGAACACAATTCAATTTGAGAAAGAAGAAAATTCCTCAACACTGGTTACATGCAAAAATAAGTTGGCAGACTTCACCCCTGCCCCACCCTGTCTAGACTCAGGTCACTAATTCGGTGTCTCCTGCCAAGAAGCAAAACTAAGGGGGCATATTCCCGTAGGCAGAGAACCCCATGGAGTCCTCTCTCTGAGCGCTCCATTCTATGTTAAGTGATTTCAGTGATTGCTCCAAAGAAAACTCATTTCCAAGACTTTAGTTTACAACTATTGAAGTTGAAACTTGGTTTCATTGAAGATTTTTCTTAAATTCAATACAAAGGTTTGTTAAGCATATGCTGGGTGAAAAGCGCTGCTTTAAAAGCTTCATATTCCGGAATTTGGTTACCAGCTCTGAAATCAGTGGTTTAAAGTAAAAGTTAACCTGCCCAGCAGCAAATTCATTGAAAGTTGCTTTTGAATTAATACTTCACTAGCAAATCTATTTGGAAGAAAAATGCATTTAAGAAAAGCTAAAATAGACTGACGAATAGTTATGATCCAAAATAAATAGGTTTATTTTGTCAGTCTTAATTGACAGCATTTAACAAATGCTGACTACTGTAACCATGCAGTGTAAAAAACTGAGGAACTGGGAATGATTAGCCTGGAAAAGTGAAGCTGAGGGGAATGGGAAGAGAGACACAATAGTTGTCTTAAAGTGTTTGAGAGAATTGCCATTTGTAAGAAGAAAGAGAATTGCTGGCTTGACTCTAGACCAGGGGTTTTTGATTAGGGAATCAATGAACTCTTCCTTCCTTCCTTCCTTCCTTCCTTCCTTCCTTCCTTCCTTCCTTCCTTCCTTCCTTCCTTCCTTCCTTCCTTCCTTCCTTCCTTCCTTCCTTCCTTCCTTCCTTCCTGCCTTCCTGCCTTCCTGCCTTCCTGCCTTCCTGCCTTCCTTCCTGCCTTCCTTCCTGCCTTCCTTCCTGCCTTCCTTCCTGCCTTCCTTCCTGCCTTCCTTCATTTCTTTCTCTCTCTTTTCCTTCCTTCTTTCCTTCATTTCTTTCTTGATTCCTTCCTTCCTCCTTTCCTTTCTGTCTCTCTCTTTTCCTTCCTTCATTCCTTCTTTTCTCCTTTTGAAAATTTTATTTTGATAACTGGGTAGCTAGGTGATGCAGTAGATAGAGTGCCGGGCCTGGAATCAGGAAGACTCATCTTCCTGGAGTTCAAATCTGGCCTCAGACACTAGTTGTATGACCCTGGACAAGTCGTTTAACCCTGTTTGCCTCAGTTTCCTCAGCTGTAAAATGACTGAAAAACAAAATTTTCATAATTATATTTCAATATGAATGGTTTCCTTTGTATTTCATTTCATGTATTTTAAAATGTTATTCTTTTTTTTTTTTTTTTGGTGAGGCAATCGGGATTAAGTGACTTGCCCAGGGTCACACAGCTAGTAAGTGTCAAGTGTCTGAGGCTGGATTTGAAACTCAGCTCCTCCTGAATCCAGGGCCAGTGCTTTATCCACTGCGCCACCTAGCTGCCCCTAAAAATGTTATTTTGGTTTCTCTAGATTGCCAAAGCAGTTCATGATAGAAAAAGGTTGAGAACCTTTGCTTTAGAGAGTAGAAGTCATGGGGAGATAGATTCTGAGAAAACATCTGTTAAAAAAAAAACACAACTTCCTAAAAATAGAGCTACCTGTTATGGGCCCAGAGCACCCCAGAAGTTCTCTGGGGTACATCAAGGAGCCTTCTCCTTGAGAAGCTAAGCCAAAGGACAGACACACCTAAAGAGATAAGTGGAACCAGATCAGACTGAGCTAGCTCCGGGACCCCCACCCTTCATTCTAGTTTCCCTCAACCCTGGGGTGATAAGATTAGGTGTGGCTGCTTCCTTTGTGTCCTGAGGAGATGGCTTGAGAGATCTGCAGCCACCCCTCACCCAACTCCTCCAGCCACCACCAGTGGGGGATGGTCCTCCCTCACTAAAGGAACTTTCCACATTCAGATGGTCACCCCCATCAGTCCTCTATAAAAGTACCTGCCTGTCTCCTGCTCGAGGAGATTGGTATCTCAAAGCCACACTCTGCCATGCCTTTCTCCCCATGAGAAGTCCAAGGATTTCTTTCATGGTTTCCCTTCCCTTCCCTTCCCCTTCCTCTAAATAAACTACTATCTTATTCTAACTGCTTTTGTGTACAAGAGGGCATAATTCTTTTTTTGTTTGTTTGGGTTTTTGTTTTTGTTTTTTAGTGAGGCAATTGGGGTAAGTGACTTGCCTAGGGTTACACAGCTAGTAAGTGTCAAGTGTCTGAGGCTGGATTTGAACTCAGGTACTCCTGACTTCAGGGCCGGTGCACTATCCACTGCACCACCTAGCTGCCCCAGAGATAACCCTTTCAAAGGTCAGGAGCATCATTAAAAAAAAAATAAATCCCCCTTGACTCTTTTTTTTTTTTTTTGGTGAGGCAATTGGGGTTAAGTGACTTGCCCAGGGTCACACAGCTAGTAAGTGTTAAGTGTCTGAGGCCGGATTTGAACTCAGGTACTCCTGACTCCAGGGCCGGTGCTCTATCCACTGCGCCATCTAGCTGCCAGGGCATAATTCTTTAAAGAGGAATTCCTAAGGACCCTAAACCCCTAACCCTATCCCAAACCCCTAACCCCTTACCCCATTTTCCCCAAGACATACTTAAAAAAATGTAGTGGACTAGTGAGTTCCTTGTCACTGAAAGTGTTCAAGCACAGAACTGATGATATCTTGCCAATGAGTTTGTAGAAAGGATTCATACAAGGTTAGCCTACAAGACCCTTAAGGTGGCTTGCAACCCAATGATAATTTTGTATTATATATTCAATTTCTTTCCAACATTGCAATGGAAAGAGAACTAGATTTGGCACAAAAAAACCTTGTTTCCAATCTTTGCTCGGCTGCTTGTTAGCTGTATGACCAAGTTGCTGGACCTCCTTTTCATCTGTAAAATGATGAGATTAGATTAGTCAGGCAGTCAACCTAGTGTCTGGGAATCTGTTTTAAATATTTTGGAAACCATGTTTCAATAGAAGTGGGTTTTTTGTTATCCAATATCTTTCATTTTATACATTTAAAAACATTATTCTGAGGACGGATCCATAGGTTTTGGCAGATTGACACAAAGGTTTATGACACACAAAAAATTAAGAACCCTTGGTTAGATGATTCCCACCATCTCTTTTAGCTCTATGTCCAATGGGAATTCTTTCTTGCTGAGGTAGTGCCTTCTGGTCTTTATTGGCGTAAATATTTCACTTTTAAATCACATTTAAAAGCTCAAAGGCCAATAATGGATGACCATTGTAATAGCATTCAATCAATAAATATTTCTAAGTGCTTACAATGTGTCAAGCACTATGCTAAGAGCCATCCTTCTCATAGTTGGTAAGGGAAAACTACTCAGAAAGAGCATATAATTGCCATACGGAGTAGAGGGAGGAAAAAGGCATGATTTTAGGGACATGAGGAATTCCTTCACCTGCCTCCCACTAACTTCCTCATATAGTCTGAAGGTCTTCTTTTTGTCTTCCTGCCTGACATGATAATTAGTGCTTCATTCCTCCTGACTTAATAAGCTTCCTTTAAAAATAGAGCTACCTCCAAAGTCTAACAGATTAAATGGATTGTCACTTACTACCACTTTACTTTTAATTCATTTCCTCCTGACTTTAATCTTAGAGAAATACATTAAGGAAATTATGAATCGGAGAAACACAAGTTTAGGTTTGTTAAGGGCTAAAATTCTAGCTAAACTGTCTAAAATATCTAATGAGTGGTCGCCAATAAATTATAAGCTTTAGCAAGAATTAGACTTTTAAGCATTTATTAAGGAGAATAAGAATTTGGTAAAGAGAGAGAAAAAGGCCTAGATTCCTATCTATTAAAGGGAGAGCACATTTCTAGCTCCACTCTCCACCAGAGTCCAAAGGGAAGAGAGTGAGACCGAGAGCGAGCGCCAGTCTCTTCCTTCCTCCTCGTCACTTCCTCCCACCAAAGAAGACTCCTGGTCTTGCCCTCAAAGACCTTCACTTCATGGGTGGAACGCTTCTACAGTAAGTCTCCAGCAGGTGGCGTCATTCCAATCGTTACAGGTTGTTGTTTGTTTGTTTGTTTTTTTTTAACTTGAAGCAAAGCAGGAGACTTAATTCTCCAACGACTAATTTTCAAAGCAAATACAGTGTACTGAGTGAGAAGAACCCTGGCCTTGGAATGAGAAGTCTTAGATTTCTACCCTACTTCTTCCATTTACTATAATTTTTACTATTTGTTCTTTATATGTTGAAATGTTGAAACATGTTTATTAAGTTATAACAAAAAAGAAAACATAAAAATAAATCAGTCCACAAAAAAAGAGTGTACTGACTTTGGAGTCAGAGGACCTGGCTATAAATACCACTTGTGATACTACATTAAATAGGTTATTTAATCTACCTCAGCCTCAATTTCTTCACTTTCAGATAATAAGTTGGGACTATATGACCTGTAAGGTACTTTTAGCCCCACATCTACAATATAATAATCTTATGTCACCAAATCAAATATTGAAATGATGGGATAACACAACTCCAACTAGTCTAATGTAGTGACAATAATGAAAGGCAGTTTGGTGGAGTAGGTGGAGAGCCAGCCAGGAATTCAGGAAAATTTGGGTTCAAGTCTAGTCATCGACATTATACAAGCTGTGTAAATCTGGGCAAGTCCCTTAACCTCTTAGTTCAACTCCAAGTAACTCTCAAAAGTTTGTAAGAAGATCTGCACCAGTGATTCCATTGTGAACACTCTACAATATTGAAATCAAAAGTACATACACATATACACACATACATACTTACATTTTTGCATATAGACTTAAATATATGTATATGTTTGTACAGATAGTGCATATACACAAACACACGTCTATATGTATTGTGTGTTTAGGTACACACACCTACATATGTGTACATGTGTGTATATACACACATAGATAGATATTCATGCATACATACATAATACAGAAATATATATGGAAAGAAGACCAGACTTCTAATCAGAAGACCTGAGTGTCCAAATTTAACACATACCAGTGTGACCGTGGACAAGTAATATCTGACCTTTCTGAGGCTTTCTTCATGTGTAAAATAGCTATAATATTAATTGTACTAGATCCCCCAACAGGGTTATTATGAGGAAATTTCTTTGTAAACCAGAAACTGCTGAATAAAGTATGAATTATTACTACTCTTAGGATGTGGAGAAAAATCATGATAAAGTAGATTAAGTGCCAGATAGTAATGAATTACTCAAACATAGCTAAAAGAGACATCATGAAATAGGTGGGGAAGATGGGGCAGATAGAGGAGGAAATAGCATTTTGGAGCTTATGTCCTAAGGACATTAATAATCTATCATGTAGCAACTGGACTGGGTAAAAAAATGAAGGGGGCTTCCGTGAGTCTGTGTGTGTGTGTATATGTGTGAATATATATATATGTATGTATGTATATATGTATATGTGTGTATGTATGTATATATACACACACCATATATACATATATACACTCATAGAAGTGTATATATATATATATATACATACACAGATATAGACATATAAATATAGTATGAATTATTTTATAATCACTATTTTTTCATTTTCTCAAACCACATTGCAATCAATTTGTAAATCAAAATGTTGCTGTCTCATTCTCTGAGAATTCTATAAAATTGTCCATATGACCTAGACTCTCAATTTAGGAAACCATAACGTAGTTACCCAAATCTGCCACTAGATGGCAAAAGGGACCAGTAACTTCCACTTGCAGACTTTCCCCACAATAGAATTGTCCACCAAAAGAAAATCCTGCCTAGGTTGCTCTTTTCTGGTAGCTCAATCATGCATTGCAGTGTTAGAACTAGCGGGGAACCTATGGATCAGCTAGTCCAGCTCCTCCATTTTACAGAGCCTCAGATATGTCAAATGATTTGTCCAAGGTTAACCAGAAAGTTAGCAACTAATTGAGACAAATGGATTGGTTGGGTTTTGTTGCTGTTTCCAAAAATCAGTTTTATTTAAATAAGAGCTTAATTACATCACATAGTATTAAAGGTAAAAACAAAACAAAAGAGAACAACCAAAGACGGGTCCTTCACACATTACTGGGCAGCTTTTACTAGTATGTTGCAAGCTTTGCTGCTACTATATGACTGTTTTGATACAATAGGTCAACGTCTGTTCCCTTGTCTTAAAAGTTTAATTCAGGTAACAGATGGGCCCACAGTAGGGTTTTCTCCACTTTTGCCTCATCTATAAGCAGAGGACTACCAAAAGAGAAAAATTAGAAAACAATGGACCTGGGTCTGAAATAAATTGTCCTGCTATCTCTTCAAGATGAAATTCCTCTTTGGCTAGGGGCAAGGTGTCAAAAGAATCTCTCTGCTCTGCTACAAAAGACTATAGTGGGGGGACAGTCAGATGTCGATCACCTTAACCTGCTTTCTCTTCTGAACCTCACCAAAGGCATTTAGGAAGGGAATGTTCTCCAAAATGAACAAGGAGCTCTGCAGAGGGATCTCCAAGCAGCCTCTGGACAGCCCTGGTCTGAGATGCTACTGGAGCTTTGGACTTGACTAAAACATCACATTGTGGTTGTTTCAGGCCAGGTACTTCTAGGCTTTACTTCTATTCAAATAAGGGGCATGGTTCATTTCCATTTATTACATGAATAAGTTATACTAAGTCCAAGTTAAACAACGGACCCCAAATGGCTACATTATACAAGTTGCGAGATCTTAAAAATTTTATTTCATTTAAAAATTTATGGAATAAAACAAGCATTTCTATAACACAGTATAATAAAAAGATGATTACACATGAAACTGCAAATCTACTATGTATTTACATGTTAATTTTGATGTACAACAAAATTAACATGTAAATTTATTTCTTTCCTTTTTTTCCTTCCTTTCCCCCCACACCGTGCCCCAGAAATGGCCACTATTAGATACAAATAGGTGTGTGTGTATACACACACATACATATACATACACACATACATATATACACATATATGTAAATTTATTCTATACATACTTCTGTTTATCAGTTCTTTCTTGACTATTATAAATATACAAATTAACTATAAAGTTGTGAGATTTAAAAAACTTGATGAGGTACAAAAGAACCTAGATCTCCTGTCCCTATGCCCAGGGCACATAATAGGTGGGATAAATTTTCAACCTGTCTCTTTTGATGATGCTGAAAAGAGAATTGCTAGAGAAATATTATAACCTATTAATCAATTAATTTAATTAAGAGTTGCCATTATTGTACTCCCTTCTCCAGGGACAGCAGCTTCCTTGCTCTTCCTCGAACAAGACATTCCATCTCCTCAGTGGGCATTTTCTCTGGCAGCTCCCATGCCTGGAATGCTCTCCTTCCTTCTCTTCCTTCCTGGCTTCAAGTCCCAGCTAAAGCCCTACCTTCTACAGGAAGGCTTCCCCAATCCCTCAGTTCTAGTGCCTTCCCTCCATTGATTATCCACAATGTATCCTGTATATATCTTGTTTGTATATAGTTGTTTACATGTTGTCTCCCCCTTTAGACTGTGTGCTCCTTGAGGGCAGGAACTTTCCTTTGCCTTTCTTTGTATCCCTAACACTTAGGCAGGTGCTTGGCACACAATAGGCACTTAATAAACATTTACTGACTGAAAAAAAAAAGAGTTGCCATTATTAGTAATGTTTATTAGGGATTATCTTCCTAGAGCAATAGTCCAAATAAATCAGCCACTTCATAACAGTAAAACTTTCTGGCATTGAGTTTCTTACTTAAAAAAAATACTTTATTTTTTCCAATTACATGTAAAAATAATTTTAATATTCTTTAAAAAAATTTTTTTGAGTTTCAAATACTCTGGCAAGTGATTTGATAAAAGATAAACATGTACAGTCATGCAAAACATATTTCCATATTAGTCATGTTGTAGAAGAAAACTTAGACTAAAAAAAACTATGAAAAACTATAGTAAATACTATGCTTCAATCTACATTCAAACTCCATCAGTTTTTTCCCTGGAGGTAGATAGCATTTTTCATCTTAAGTCATTCAGAATTGTCTTAGATCTTTGCAATGCTGATTATAGCTATATCATTCACAGCTTTTCATGATATAATATTGCTGTTACTGTGTCCAATGTTCTCCAGGTTCTGCTCACTTTACTTTGCATCAGTTCATATAAGTCTTTCCAACTTTTTCTGAAAATATCCTGTTCATCATTTATTAGAGCACAATAGTTTTTATCACAATCATATACCACAACTTGTTTAGCCATTCCTCAATTAATGGGCACCTTCTCAATTTCCAAATTTTTTTTGCTAACACAAAAAGAATTGCTATAAATATTTGTATACATATAGGTCTTTTTCCTTTTCCTTTTATTTTTTAAAAAATCTCTTTGGGATACAGACCTAGTAGTGGTATTATTAGGTCAAAGGGTATGCACTAGCACTGAGTTTTTAGCCAACCTACAAGCTCTTTTCTTTAGGAATATATAAGGACTAGGAACAGGAACTAGATCTGTGATTTCATCAGTATAGGGCGCCCCTAGGTGAGGAAACTCTCTCTAGCAATACAGATGGGAACTTTCTCTTTAACTTACAGTCTTACTTGACCAGAGCATTGACAGGTTAAGTGACTTGTCGAGGGCTGCACATCAAATATGTGTCAGCAGCAGGATTTGAAACCTGACTTCATGTCCTACTCTCTCCACACTAGCATGTAGCTTTGAATATATACAATGTTTAAATTATAGCAACTAACTTTGCTGGTCAGATGTGTTCACTCATTGAACTTGAAGTTGAAAGCAATCTTGGAAATTATACCATTTAATAGATTTTTTAGATCTTTATAGATTAAGAAACTGAGGTCCCTTCTTCCTCTTTCTTTTAAAAAATATTCTTTTTTATATAGGACGGCTCTATGGGTGAGGTAAGAGGGAGAGATGCAGGCAGAAATCCAGGCAATATAAAAACAAAAATATGTCTATAAAATTTATTTAAAAAAAAACCCTGAGGGGCAGCTAGGTGGTGCAGTATCCACAGGGAGCACTGGCCCTGGAGTCAGGAGGACCTGAGTTCAAATCCGACCTCAGACACTTAACACGTACTAGCTGTGTGACCCTGGGAAAGTCACTTAACCCCAATTGCCTCACCAAACAAAAAACCAAACAAAACAAAACAACAAACTGAGGCCCAGAGAGGGAAAAATTACCTACCCCAAATCACCTAGCCAAACAACAGAGCCAGGAATCAAACCAATGCTTTCTGACTCCCAATTAAGTATTGCATCACATGGCTTCTTCTGGAGGTACCCTTTTACTAAGAATCATTAAAGGCAATTTGTTTTAGTGTAACGAAGGCTGCCTCATTTGGCTCAAAGGGAAGCAAGTAAATACAATATACACATAATACATATACACATATACACATATATGTATGTATATATATGTGTGTGCATATATATATGTATATGTGTGTGTGTGTGTGTGTGTGTGTGTGTATATATATATATATATATATCGCCTTCCTTCACCCTTCTCCAAGGGAGACTTTAATTCCTGGTAGGAATAGAAACAAGAGGTTTAGGGTCAGAGGCTGATCCTCTGCTCTCCCCAAAGACAGAGGGTATCAGGTTAGAATTATATTGGCCTTAGGTGGGGGACAGCTGGGTGGTACAGTAGATAAAGCACTGGTCCTGGATTCAGGAGGACCTGAGTTCAAATCTGACCTCATACACTTGACACGTACTGGCTGTGTGACCCTGGGCAAGTCACTTAACCCTCAACAAAAATTATATCTGCCTGCTCCCTGACATTATTAATGTAGCATATGTGCTTTTAAGGTTCAAAGCTGAATTCCTGATTGCTATTTCTTTATGGGGAAAGGTGGGCTCCAAGATTTATATCCAAGGCTTGACTCTTCTCCCACCAAATTCTAGTTCCACAATGAACACATATAGCAAATAGCAAAGGGACTTATGTATCCAACTCAATAGCAAAATAAACCAGAGGAAGTATGCATATGAGATGTTATACCAAATGATACAGAGTGAAATAGCTCTTCTATTGGAAGCAAGGTAACTCAGCTCAACCAGGAGAGAAAAAGAGAGTTTCAGATCTCACCCAAAGGAGAATGTCTCTAGCGTAGTAAGCTGGGGATAGGCACATGATGGAGACTGCCAGCTCCTCTCATATCAGTCAGTTTCTTCCTAGGGACTTTTTCTCCCTTCTGCAATGTGAAGTGGGGTTGGCAATGAACACCTGCAGAGGACAAAGAAAATGAAGAGACTGGTTCTTTCTCCTGCTCTCACCAACACTCCCCACCCCCTTTGCCACCCTGCTGCAACACGCAAGCATAGTGTTATTTTCACCAACGAGGAGGATCCCATACCAATGGGTTTTGGGGCTTGGGTTACAGGAATAAATATCCTCAAACTTTTCTGATACAATTCTCTACTATACTGAGCTCCCAGACTGAGCTATTTCAATAGACAGTAAATTCCTTAGGAATTTACTAGAAATCTTCAAATGTGACCCACTTGATAGGAATGTTCTAGAGATTAATTTTTCAGATACAGGTTGAACTAGATACTCCTTAAGGTCCCTTCTAACCCTTGAGATTTTGTGACTCTTGACTTGAGGATCACGCTGGGAATTACTATGAAATGACTGTGCTACTCAAAACATGTGTGATCTTAGATAAGATAATTCCATATATTACTGTCAAAGCTATCCTGTTTGTCTGTGCTTCTTTCTGAATTTCATTATGTTTTCTTCCATGTAAACCCTATCACATTAAATATAGAGATAAACAGGAAGAAAAGAGGAGAGGGGAAGAAGGAATTCCCTCTTACGAGTATGGAAAATGCATTTAGGAAAGATGTTCCTGAATGACTTCTTTAGGTTTATCTCTAAATTGAGGGGGATGGATTTATAGCAGCTCTTTTTGTGGTGGCTAAGAATTGAAAATCAAAGAGATGCCCACCAATTGGGGAATGGCTAAACAAGCTGTGGTATATGATTGTAATGAAATATTATTGTGCTCTAAGAAATGACAAGCAGAGGGGCAGCTAGGTGGCGCAGTGGATAGAGCACCAGCTCTGGAGTCAGGAGGACCTGAGTTCAAATCCGGCCTCAGACACTTAACACTTACTAGCTGAGTGACCCTGGGCAAGTCACTTAACCCCAATTTCCTCACTCAAAACAAAACAAAAACAAAACAGAAATGACAAGCAGAGTGATTTCAGAAAAACCTGGAAAGACTTACATGAACTGATGCAAAGTGAATTGAACAGAACCAGGAGAACATTGTACAATATTGTATGATGGATTGTGAATGACTTCACTGTTCTCAGCAATAAAATGATCCAAGACAAACCCAAAGGATGAATAATGAAGGATCCTATCTGCCTCAAGAGAAAGAACTGATATCTTCTGAATACATACTGAAACATGCTATTTTTCCACTTTCATTCTTTCTTTTTTATTTGAGTCTTCTTGTACACAATGTCTAATATGGAAATGTTTTGCATGATTGCAAATGTATAACCTATATGTGATTGCTTACCATCTCAGGGAGCAGGGAGGAGAGGGAGGAAGGGAGGAAGGTAAAGAATTTTGAACTCAAAACTTTAAAAAGAGCAAATTTTAAAAATTGATTTAACATGTAATTGTGTGTATATGATTTTCCCCCAATATGAAAAATATTAAGGGGATTGGGCTAGGTCATCTTTAAGATTTCTTCTAGGGACACCTAGGTGGTGCAGTGGATAGAGCACCGGCACTGGAGTCAGGAGGACCTGAGTTCAAATCCGGCCTCAGACACTTAACACTTACTAGCTGTGTGAACCTGGGCAAGTCACTTAACCCCAAATGCCTCACCAAAAAAAATTTCTTCTAGCTCTAAATGTTATAGTCCTATAATCTCATTACCCTACAGGAAAGGTTCCATATGCCCTCTATTTGAGAGGTTGGTGGCCTGTAGCCTTTTCCCCCATAATCTGTTCTGAATTCCCTGAAGAAAATCATCTATTTGCTTCTTTATAACTTAAACCTATCAGATAGGTTTTTTAATCCAGGCAAGATATTCTTGGTCACCCACCCACCCTGCCCAAAATAACTCCTCTCCTCAGACAAGTGCCAAAACATAAGAAATGAACTAGAACAATACTGTCAGACCTATCTACCTGTTTTCATCAGTAAATATCACAGACACTTATTAACTAAAGAGGAAAACTCAATTATAACACATTAAAAAGGTTCTCGTTAATAAGATCTTTCTATAATAAGACTAATTTTTTCTGCCCCTGGTTATAGACTTCCTTTGTTAATCTTTCCAATGGTTTAAAAAAGCTCTACCTATTGGAAGTCTGCACATTTATCAAGACACATTTCTCCCTCTCTAACCTATTTTATTCTCTATCTACTAATCACGCTTCACTAAACTAAGAACAGTATTTCATTTAAGCCAGTGTGTTTTGTCATGCTCTTTTGAATGACATTATTTATCACAGCAGCAGCAACGCAAAGTTTAGGGGGATGAGAGTTTCTCTGTAGGCCCAGAATATTAAACTAACATGAAGATGATAGCACTTGGTTGGGAGGTAGTAGATTTAGTCTCAGTTGCCACTAGCTAACTGCCTTGTCTCAGGATAGTCACAGGGACTATTTCTTCATCTCTTACAGTCTTTAGCCACTAGGGGGAGAACCTGAGAAAGCTTAGGCACAGGTAGCATCCTATGTTGCTATATTAGCATTACCATGGTAACCACACATGTGTAGTCTAAGCCCACCAGCTAGGGTACCACAGTGAGGTTTCCTCCTGCTCTTCTCATTCCCACCCTTCACTCCCAAGGGTCAGCTTTTTTGGTTTTTATGTGCAAGGAAAAACTTGATGCTCAGTTTCTCAAACAAAAGAGTGTTTTTGTTTTGTTTTGTTTTGTTTTGTTATTGTTTTTATCTCAGAGTGCACTGCTTTCTGATTTGATTTTTTTCAGAAGGTAGAAAAAACAGATCTAGAGATATCATCTGTAAGGCTTATAAAAGATGACTCCAGCCCTTGCTCAGCTTCTTTGGCTTTCTCTCAGATCATCTATGCTAAATGAAGTATCTCTCATCTTTGACAGAGGAAATCCTTTCCCTTTTACAAACTGTGCACACAGTAATCAACCAAATCCAGTATTAGTCAGTCATCAAGAGTTTATTAAGCATACCAGGCACTGTGCTAGTAGTGTCCATTAGGATTTACATGTGTTTTGAATAACACAGACAATTAAATAAAGCAAATAAAGAAATAAAAACCCCTTTCCCTTGACTGCTGTACCTTGTCTTGTTTACCAGAGAAACAGAACAAGAAGTTCAAGAGCTCTCTATAGTCAGCAGGAAAATCAGCTCTTCCCTGGAGAGAGAAAAGGAGAGATAGTCATCCTCCCTGTTTACACATTGGTCACCAATACAAGTCACCATCTCACTCCCCAGATCATATTTGGCCTTGATATGATCCAGTCCATCAGCTTGGAAGGCCCCATTCATCTCAAACACATCATCAAGGCGCCTCCTGGTTCAAATTTATGAGTCCTCCATATCCTGATAAGAAAAGAAATCTAAAATGAAGGGCAGACCTATGGAACTCAGAAAATGCTCAGTAAACTCTCATGAGTCTCTTGAGTCATTTTCCCTTATGGGCCCAGCCTATAATAGTGCCCTAGTTAATCAATCCTCTGAGAACCAGGCTCCTTTATAATGAAGTTGGCCATATTAAAAAAATCTTCAGAAATCATGTAGTGTAGCTTTGGTGTAAGTCATCCAGATGGCGACCTACACATGAATGCAGCTACATGAGAAAATGATCTCCACACTCAACTCCTTTCTTTCCAGGCAAACTTAAAAGAACCAGCCAGCCCGTGAGTAAAGGTGTACGATGTTTGTTCTCAGTGCCTTCCAGCTATACTTCCTGTCCCCCTTTCATCCTTGGTTTAGTCACGACCCTGATTGCCACTGACTGTCTGTATGACCTTGGGGCAAATCACTTGGAGCTTCTCCAAAGCACAGGGGAGGCAAGGGATGATGCCAAATGGCCAAGCATGTGCACTATAATCCCTTACAGTCTTCAGTGTCAGGCTCAGCTCTAGGCCACCAAACCTAGCTTTAGCTCATCCATTCTTATGTACCTATTTTCAGGCCTACTGCATACCCAGACCTATCCATGGTGTAGGGAACTCCTGGTGAGGAAACCCCTTGCATCAAGGCAATTGGCAATTGTTCTGCAGTCTCAGAGAGTCTTAGAGAGTTGTCTGGGGTTCTGCTAAATTAAGCGACTTCTTGGGGTCACACAGCCAGTATGTCTCAGAGGAAACAAATCTTCTGAGTCTGGTTCTTAGTCTGATGTGTCATGTTGCCTTTCTAGAAAAGATGGTCTGCAGCATGACCTAAAAAAACTGGATAACTATCTTTTGGAATAATTTTATATCTTGTTCAGTCTTTTTTCAGTCATGTCTGACTTCATCACTCCATTTGGGGTTTTCTTGGCAGAGATACTGGAGTGGTTTGCCATTTCCTTCTCCAGGTCATTTGACAGATGAGGAAACAGAAGCAAACAAGGTTAAGTGACTTGTCCAGGGTCACAGAGCTAGTAAGTGTCTGAGGATGGATTTTCATTCAGGAAGATGAGTCTTCCATACTCCAGGCCTGGCACTCTATCCACTGCAACACTTAGCTGTCCCAATTTAAAATAATAGCTCTCCTTATACTTATACTTGTACTTTTAATAATTAGACGTTATATCTTTTTAAAAGTTTATTATTTTTCCATGAATTTTTTGAGTTCCAAATGCTCTCCTTCCTTCCAGCCCCCTTCCCTACCCACTGAGAAGGCAAACAATATGGCATCCATTATACATAGACATTATATCTTGATAGTTGGGGCTAGTTACAGTTTCTCTCATAGGCAATCCCTGCAGAACCAATTCAAACACAGACTAATCTAGGATCCTATTCATTCATACCCAAATATTCATTAGGTGCCTACAATATGCAATACACTGTACTAGGTACTAGATATACAGAACATACCCATACCTTGCTCTCAAGGAGCTTATAATTGAATGAGGGAGAAAGATATATACACATATATGTATACACACATACACACACACACACACATATATATATATATATATGTATATCTAATACAAAGGGAAGTGGTATCAAGACAGAGGGCAGAAGAGAATGAGAGACTTAGACCACTTGCCTCTGGGGGTGGGGTGGGAAAAAAGTTCAGACCTCATGAAGTTAATAATGTAATTTGATCAGTCGGAATGGTTGCTGTGCTATGTTTAACAATCAGCTCTCCAAAAGCATGCCCATGATACACTTTCAAGTTTAATCTGAATGACTAACATTTTTTTCACTGCATTACAAGCATTTTCTCCATTACTTTCTGAAGTCTAAACAATCAAGAAAATAACAAATCAAACCCTGATTTATAACTGAGGTGTTGATGCTTACACACAAAATTTAACAATCAGCTTAGCTGTTTTGAGTTGGCTGCAGCTCACCACTAGTTCCCAAGCCACCCCCCAAACCCCAACCCAGTTGTTTACCTTCGAATAATCTGAGGACACTATTAGCTCAAACTAAAGGCTTTTCCTGAAGTGGCACAAGAAGATGATCAGTAAAGCATATCCACCATAAGCCTGAGATGCATGCACTCTCCAACAAATACACCCAGTATCGGCAGGATTCATACACATTAGGAGTCATGAGTGGAGAGGTAAGTCAGTGCAGATGTCAGCAGCTATCTCCACTGAACACTTCTCCAGTGTACTGGGTTTTTCTTACTCAGCTGAAATCCCCTCCAGGAAGGACACTACTATGCTCTTTTAGTCAGTTACTTCTGGAAGACCGATAGCCCTCAACTTCAGCCCCACAGAGGCCTCCGGTTTTGCTCCCTCAGATATGGGACTTTGAGGTCTCACAGCTCCTGAGTAGAAGAACCTCAGCCCCTGTGACTTTTGGAAACTAAAACAGGGTAACGCCAGATAGCTAAATCCCTTAATCTTAGTCTTTTTCTTTTTACCTCTTTCCTGGTATGAGTTTAATCCCCTTAATCATAGACCTTGCCACAGGTTACAATTCCTAAATTTGCATTTTTTGCAGGCTAGGCTATAAATTCAGACAATAGTCTTTCCCCCCCAAACCATGAAGCAGCTCTGAAACTCCTGATTTTTAAAAGTTTTACTTCAGGTATCTCCTAAGAGGTAGAAAAGGTACAGAGAAATTCTGTGCCCAGGAAGCAAAGTCACTGACTGTTGACTGCTCAGTAAAATTCTGATCTTTCCCTTTGCAAATGCTGCCCCTCAAAGAATGAAAATGGCAAAGTCTTAAAGGGGCTTTGTCTGAGACCCAGGCATAAATGTAGTCATAGCCAGGTGGCATCATATGGAGTACTGGACTTAGAGTGAGACACACCTGAATTTGAGTCTTGCTTCAGACACTCACTAGTTCTGTGATAAATCACTTAAACGCTCTCAGCCTCAGTTTCTTCATCTGTAAAATGGGGCAAAAATAGCCACTATCCCTACCCTCACTGTTGTTATAAGGATTCAATGGGATACTATATTTAAAGTGTTTTGCAAACCTTAAAGTGCCATGTACATGTTATTTATCATCATCATCCCCTATAGAATAGTGGTAAAGTGTTTAAATGGGGGATGTAACAAGCTAATAAACAATTAGAGTTGGAAGGAATCTTAGCAATCATCTATTCAGAGGTGTCCAAATTACAAAGCACCTATAAAACACCAGAGTGGGCCAGGACTTAACAGGATTAAAATATAATTGGGATGTTTTTAACAAAATAAATAAAAATAAAATACAAAATAGATAATGTTAATGTGTGGCTCTCTAAGTCAACATACAGCCTGCAGAGACCAGTTTCTATTTGTTTGTTTTATTTTTTTGTGGGGCTATGAGGGTTAAGTGACTTGTCCAGGGTCACACAGCTAGTAAGTGTCAATTGTCTGAGGCCAGATTTGAGCTCAGGTCCTCCTGAATCCAGTGCCGGTGCTTTATCCACTGTACCACCTAGCTGCCCTCCTGTTGTTCTTTCCATGTATATTGTTGTAACCTTTGGGTAGGAGGCAGCTAGGTGGCTCAGTAGATATACTACTATGCCTGGAGTCAGGACTGGCCTCAGGCACTTCCTAGCTGTGTGACCCTGAACAAGTCACTTAACCTCTGTTTGGGTTAACCCACTGGAAAAGGAAATGGTGAACCATTCCAGTATCTTTGCCAAGAAAACCCCATGGACAGTATAGGCCTGCTATGGTTCATGGGGGTCATGAAGAGTCAGATATGACTAACAACAACCATTGTCTATATTGTTTTCCTGGTTCTGTTTACATCATTCTGTATCAGTCTTCCCATGCTTTTCTGAATTCTCCATTTTAAAAATTACATTATATTTACATTACAGCAATGTACTAAAATATGTTTAGCTATTCCCCAATCAAAAGACATCTTTTTTTAGTTCTTTTGTACCACAAAAAGTGTTTCTATGAATATCTTGGTGTATATGGGACCTCTCTTTTTGTCTTTAACTTAACTGGAGAATGTGTCTGCCAGTAGGATATCTGGATGAAAGGATATGGAAGTTTAAGTCATTTTCTTAGCCTAACACCAAATTGCTTTCCAGAATGGGTGTACTAATTGACTTTCAACCACGCATTAGCATTCTAGTCTTCCCACAACAATTTCAGCATTGATTATTACCATATTTTGTTGTCCTTGCCAATTTTCTGAGAGGGAGATGAAACCTCTGATTTTTTATTTGTATTTGTATTTTTATTAATTATATGGAGCAATCTTTCCTGTGTTTATTAACAACTGGTGATGCATCATTTGGGAATTGTTTGTTTCTACCTTTGAACACTTATCCAACAAGGAATATCTCTTGGTCTTATATATTTGTGTTAGTGTCTTATATATGTTACATATCAGATCCTTATCAGAGATATTTGATGTAAGGATGTTTTCCTCCTTTCGATAGGTTCTCTTTGTAGTCTATATCATTGATTTTATTTATGCAAACTCCTTCAATTTAATGTAACAGAAATGATCTATTCTGTCATTTGTAATCGCTTCCATCATTTGTTTGGTTAACAACTCCCCCTCTAGCCATAGCTGTGAAAGTTATCTGATCTGGTTCTTTTTTTTTTTTTTTAAACTTTTTCATGCTGTCACCCTTAATGTTTAGATTGTGTATCCATTTTGCTCTTATTGTTGTGTAGAGTGTAAGATGTTGGTCTAAACCTAATTTCTGACAAACTGTTTTCCTATTTATCCAGAATTACTTGCCAAATAGGAACTTTTCCTCCAGATAATTTACATTCTTGCATTTCTCAAGCACTGGGTTATTGAGTTCAGTTGTTTCAAATTCCTCCTTATCTGGTCCTTTACACTGATCTACTATTTTGGTTTTGGGGGGGGGGAGTTGTTGTTTTCAGCCAGTATCAGATGGTTTTAATGATTACTGCTTTAGAGTATAAGTTAAGGTCTGGAAGTGGTGTTTACTCTTCATTCTTTCTCTTTTTTTTCTTTATTATTTGCCTGGAGATTCTAACTATGCTGTATCCCTAAATGAATTTTGTTCTTCTTTTGTCTACCTATGAAATATCTCCTGGACAATTTGATTGAAATAGTTCTAAATATATGTCAATCTATGTAGTAACATAACTCATATTGCATTGATGTGGTCCAAACACAATCAATGAATATCCTCCCTATTATTTAATATCCATTATTTCTTTGGAGAATGTCTTATAATCGTGTGTATGCACATCTTGATTGTGCCTGCTAATTCAATTCTGATATATTGAAAGCATTTTGATGTTATTTTGAATGGACTTCCCTTTCTATTTTTTTCTCATGGGTTTTTAAAACAATTCTATCTAGAAATGCTATTGATTTTTGAAATCCTTTCCTTTAGATTTATTTTGTATCCTGCTTCTTTTTTGACTCCATTGATTATCTCACTTAATTTCTTTGTTGATTATTAGGGGTTTCCTAAGCCATCATGCCATTAGTAAGTAGGAATAGTTTTGTCTCCTTATTACCTTTGTTTATCAATAAGCTGTCTAAAGTTGTCAAATTATTGTAGAAAAGGGGCCATCTTTGCTCTACTCCTGTATTTATTTGGAAAATTCTATTCTCTCCTTTGAAAATAATGCTAAGGGGGCAGCTAGGTGGCACAGTGGTTAAAGCACTGGCCCTAGACTCAGGAGGACCAGAGTTCAAATCTGACCTCAGACACTTGACACTTACTAGCTGTGTGACCCCAGGCAAGTCACTTAACCCTCATTGCCATGCCTTAAAAAAAAAAAAAGAAAGAAAATAATGCTAGCTTTTGATTTTAGATGTGTGGGTTTTTATCATAATAAAAATTACTCTTTACATTAGTCTTTTTTTAAAGATGTGTTAGTTATATTTTTTGTCAAAAGTTTTTCTCTTCATCTGTTAACATAATCATGTGGTTTTGATTGGATTTGTTTTTAATATGGTTAATTATCTTATTAACGTTGAACTATCCTAACATCACTGGTAAAAATCCAACATGGCAGAAGTGAATAATGTTTTGGATATATTGCTATAGTTTTTTTTGCTAGGATTTAATTTAAATTTTTAATATTTATTAGCTATACTGCTTTATACTTCTTTGCTTGATCATTCTCAGGTTTCTGTATTAGGACCATGTTTGTCTCATAAAAGAAGTTTGATAGTTTTTCTTTTTTAGTTTCTGGGAATAACTTGTATCATTGGTATTAATTTTTTTAAAAGTTTCATCCAGTTCTCCTGTAAATCCATATGAACCATTTTTTCCCTCTGATAGTTCCTTTAGACCTAGATCAATTTCATTTTCTGAGGTTAGCCATTTCTTTTTTTAATATTCCTTTGGGGGGGGGCTTTCATAATTTTGCAATCACCTGGTTCCCTTTTTATCTCTCTACTCATTCATTATTTGCTAATCCTGACAAGTCCTTTGTTTCTTTCTGCTCCCTTAATCTCTGTTCCTAAAGCTCTGTCCTTGACATTTTTTTCTCTTAACCAACACTCTTGCCTTTGACGATATACCTACTCCCACAAATTCAACTACTATATTTATGCGTTTACTAACTGTGTAATCCTGGGCAAATCACTTAACCTCTGTCTGCCTCAGTTTCCTCAAATGCAAAATAATGATAATAATTGGATTTATCTCATAGGGTGGTTGTGGGTATTAAGTGAGATAATATCTGTAAAGCACTTAGTACAGTGGCTGGCACTTGAAAAATGCTTATTTTCTCCCTTCCTCTCTCTATCCCTACACAAATGACTTCCAAATCTTTATCTCCTGCCCTTATTTCCCTCCTGAACTCTACCCTCAGAAATCCTCTCAGACATCTCTACATGGATCATCAGTGTGTAAAGGTTCAACAAATTAAAAAACCTATGGTGGCAGAGGAAAGAGTCTGGAGTCTGGAATGAGAGGAATTGGGTTCAAATCTTATCTCTGCTACTTAATTGGTTGTATGACCTTAGGCAAGTCACTTACATTCTCTGGGCCTCATTTTCTTAATCCGTAAAATGAAAAGTTGGATTATATGGTTTCTAAGGTCCCTTATAGATATATCTATGATTATACAATCTTGCCGTTCATGATACTTTCATCAATTTTTACTTTTAAATGTATTTATTGTCTCAAAAAATTTTAACCAGGGCTGAGTAGTTTCAAGAAATGAGGCTGAAATTTTCATTTATAATGGAGAGGAAGGAAAATTGTACAGTGACTTGCACTGAATATGGATGTTTATATTTCTGCTAGTGTTCCAAGTATAGGCTAATCTCTTTCCTGGAGGAGATGAAGAGACTAGAAGAATGCCTCTCTCCTCCCTAGGTTTTAGGGAAGATAAAAGAAAAAAGAATCCTAACAAAATTTCTTAAAGGAAAAAGAAGCAAGGATTCAATGGAGGGGGAAATGGTTCTGAGGTGGAGATTAGTATGATAGAGTGTGAAAAAGTGTTACAAGGAAGAGAAAGGAAAGGGGAAGGACATCTATATAACTAGAACTTTAAAACAGATTCGGGGAGAAAGCTGAATGCTCTGAGGTAGAAGATATCTGATCTCCCAAGTATGATCTAGTAGAGCCATCGAAACTATCAGGTGAGAGATGCTCCAGTGAGGATCAGATAAAGAACAAAAGAGGAATAGCTTGTGGTTCCCAGTTTAGGCATATACACAAAGAGAAGAAGGGACTCATTGGAAAAGATCCTGTTATTGGGAAAGATTGAAATCAAAAGGAAAAAGGGATGGCAGAAGATGAGATGGATAGTGTCATGGAAACAACAACAATAGTAACATTAAAGATCACTGATCACAGATCACCATAACAGCTGTAACAATGAAAAAGTGTTCTGATAACAATAAACAGATTTATTATTTCCCTGGGGCATGTAACACAAAACTTAACCAAGAATTATCAAAACAGATGACAGCTATCCACTTTGGTAATTCATAGGTACACAGTGTTTTGTAGTAATGCTTGTGACTGTTCCTGTGTGGCATGGGTGATCTGTGATCAATGATCTTTGATATTAATATTGCAATTGTTTTGAGGCACCACAAATTGTGCCCATATAAGATGACAAACTTAATAGATAAATGTATGTATTCTGACTGCTCCACCTACCTGCTGTTCCCCAACTCTCCCTCTCCCTATTCCCTGATATATAAAGATATTGAAATTAACCACTTAATAACTCTACAATGGCCTCTAAGTGTTTAAGGGAAAGGAAGAGTCAATTGATAGGGCAAATTTCATTGTTGTCTTATTTTAAGAAATTGCCACAGCCACTCCAACCTTCAACTACCACCACCCCATCAGTCAGCAGCCATTGACATTAAGGCAAGACCCTCTACCAGCACAAAGAATACACCGTGTTGAAGACTCAGATGATAGTATATTTTTAGCAATAAAGTATTCTAAAATTAAGGTTTATACATTTTTAAAGACATAATACCATTGTATACTTAATAGACTACAGTATACTGTAAACACAACTTTTATATGCACTGGGAAAAAATTGTGTCACTCACTTTAATGCAATATCCACTTTATTGTGGTGGTCTGGAACCGAACCTGCAATATCTTTGATATACACCTGTAATGAGGAGTTTGCATTCCAAAAAGTGACAGAACCAGGAGTTCAAACAATATCTTCTGACTCCTAGCTCTCCTCTCTTTCTACTGTACCCCACGACATGGGCATGCACTTGATTGATTCTGGCATCTCTGGAAATTATATCATCCATTGCTTAGCCACAAAGTGGGGTGTAGAAGGAAACCATTTCAGGGCAGGGGGAGGGTAAATGGTTACAACCGAAGGGAGACACAGGGACACAGGCTGGTCTGATAGGAAACCATTCCAGTGATCTAACAGACCCCTCAGGCTGGATCATTTGTGGGGAGTGGGAAACATGGCCTCATAGGAAGAGTGTCTAGGCTATGGTGCCACAGAGAACACAACATTTATTTGACAGGAGCTCAGATTGATGAAACTTCCCTGAACCTGACTCACAAAAGCAAGGCATCAGTTCCTCCCAAGACTCCACCAGACTCTTGAGTCAAGGCGCCAAGCAACAGTCTCTGTAGTTGGGGATGGGGATAATATGAGCTATGTTTACAATGGAGAGGAGAAGCCTGGGCCAGACCAGAGTTTTAAATTCCAGATTCTTTCCAAGAAGGAAGGAGCAAGAAAGATAGTTACAAAGACCAGTAATCTTTCTTACCTGGCTCATCCTGAAATTACAGACAGAGCAAAGGACCACTGAACACCAAAGGAATTTTTAACAAGTCTGTATACAACTTCATTTAGTTTTCTCATGTAAGTTTCAGAAAAGGCTTGGACCTACACTGGTTGAAGAAGTCTCCTTATTCATAGGTTCCATATATTAATGAAAGCACAGGTCTGGTCCCCAATACCTAACCTTCTCTATCCTGTATTCAAAGGTGCCTAGAGTCTATTTGCTTTAGATTGGCGCATTTGTAAAATATGTCAGCTTCCTTTGTCCTTCTGAATAAAAAACCAGTGAAAGCCCCAAAGTTTAGGAACTGCTCAGGTCAATTGTAATCTTGGCAGAGTTGATGAGATTGGAGGACAAAAGGGAGCTCTGTGACTATGCCACATTGTGACAATTAAAATCATGAGAGATATAGCATCTGGGAAATTTAATCATTTTAGTAATATGACTGGTAGGTTATTATTATTTTTTTTTAGTGAGGCAATTGGGGTTAAGTGACTTGCCCAGGGTCACACAGTTAGTAAGTGTTAAGTGTCTGAGGTCGGATTTGAACTCAGGTGCTCCTGAATCCAGGGCTGGTGCTCTATCCACTGCGCCACCTAGCTGCCCCATTGGTAGGTTATTAATAAAATGAGGTCTATGGCCATCTCTTAGGCCAAAGACCCTTTCCTCACTTGGGTCTTGGTTCTTATATCCTTTCCACTGTAGGAGGCCCATCACATAATAATAAAATCTAATTGGTTAACATCATTCAAATCTAATGGTTTGACATGATTTAGAGATAGTTATATTAAAATGAAGCTGGGGTCTTAAATAAAGATGACGTCAGGGGAAGGAAGAAATTTTAAGTATATTGTCTTCATGTCTGGCACCTGTAGTATCCTATTACACTGTTTTATGTACTGTAAAAACAAAAATAAGACAGACTTTGGCAGTTCAAGATATTTTTTCACACCATGATAGCCTTATTTAATTTAAAATTGTTATTGTATTTCATCACTGTCATTTCTTCAGCTATGGGATATATGGCTGATGTTGGGGATAAGGAATTTGTTTTTCAATGTGTGATGTTAAAATGATATATATTGTGATTCCAAACAAATTTTCGATGTGACAAAATCCTGATGTGGGTTTTATATGATTTTTCTATACCATATTGTTCACTTATAAATATATAGTAGAGGAAAATGCACACTTCCATATTTAAAGGGTAGAGATTCCTACTGCCTTAGAAAAAAAATCACTTTTAATGACTTGTATGATAAATGAAAATGAATGAAAAAATTTGGGTGTAAATATTTTTTACATCTTTCAGGAATTTTTTTATTTTAAAGTGTGCTTTTGCTATTTCAACTGTGCAATATGAACTAAGAAAGTAAACTGGTTCAAAGTGTTTATGAAGGATTTGCATACTTATCCCATTTGAAAAAAGCAGGAAAAGCAAGCCCCTCCCAAATATCTTGAGAACACCAGCAGCCTAACAATGATTAAAAATTCAGCACTTTTCTTTAAGGAAAAATTAAATGCTATGGATGAATTAACATTTTTCCTCCCAATACTTAAAAAAAAGATGAGTGAAAACAACAAAACCATGATATGAATATATATAGTTATACACCATAATATAATAATAAGATTGTATGTAAGTGTGTATCTAGAGACCATAAATGGTTTAATTAAAAGTGGACTTGGCTACCATTGGGCATTCAGATAAAATGTCTTTATAATTATATATATTTTTAATTATAAATATTTAAATATAAATAATTTTAAAACAAATAATTGAGTTTTATAAATATAATTTTATAATTTTAATAAATAATTTATAAATAAATCATAAATATTTAAATATAAATAATTAATATATAATATATATTTCAAATTATATATATATATAAGTGCTTTTCATTGGATAGAGCACCAGCCCCGGATTCAGGAGTACCTGAGTTCAAATCTGGCCTCAGACACTTGACACTTACGAGCTGTGTGACCCTTGGCAAGTCACTTAACCCCAATTGCCTCACCAAAAAAAAAGTGCTTTTCATAATTGTGCATTATTATGGAAAAAAGCATCAAAACTGCTGTAGTTTCTCATTTTTACTGTATTTCACTTGCAACCCATTTTAAATAAACTTTGTATGTATTTAAATAAAAACAAAAACCCCAAAGATGACATCAGGGAAAAATGTAGAGACCCCCACCCAAGCACCGTGGCATAGTGGTTTCCACCTGTAGCTGGTTCATGCAGGCCAAATCTCATCAGTAAAGTCCTTCACTTTATCTAGACAAAAGAATCTCTTCACCCAAGGTTCCATTTGTGAGACTGTTTTGGGTTTGGCCCAGATAGAGAGATTTGGTGAAATTTCCCAAGGAGACCTTGCCTTTGACTGGGGAAAGAAAGTACTAAAAAGAGGAGATCTGAGTCCTCCAAGATATTGATTATTAATAATTATTTCTCACAATAGTCTGTATCATTTGTTTTACCATCAACAAATCATAATTAGGTAAGTCCCCTGTGACTGTGAGCTATGTGTCTTACTTCCTCAAATCCAAATAGACCACTACAGGGTATCATTGCAATGGCCACTGGCACTAACCAAACCTTCAAGACGAATATTAGAAGGAAGAGCTAGGGGAAGAGAGTTCAGCACATGAGACAAGTGGCACATGCTTTTAATTATTTGGAATAGCCAACATTAGGGAAAGCAGCCAATCAACAACAGGTGGTTGTGGAAACACTGATAAATACCCAGTGTTCCAGTGAACAAAAGAAGAAGGTCCATGCCCTTGCTGGTGGGAGCCGATCCCCTCCACAGACATGTAAGGGGGCCAACTCATCCTCCCCAACCTTTTCTTCAGCCACAACTGAGGAAGGTGAAAGGAGAGAAGAAGAAACTTCAAAGGAGAGAATATTTTAGCTAATGCCATTGGTTCTCTTTGGGAATGAAGGAACAACAATAACTTTAGCTGCATCAGGGAAGACGTCAGCATCATGAGTTGGAAGATTCAGCACTGAGGTAGAGGATAGCAGCAGACTGTTTTAGGTAGACTGCATTGTGGAACATTGGGCTGTTGTGTGTTGTATAAGGGTTTAAGGAGGGAAAGCTGGTATAGGCCCTGGGTGTCTTTAGAAAAGTTATATTTTTCAGAAAGTGAAAGTACATGTAGGTGAGCCTAGAAGCTGCAAAATGGGGATAATAAGAGACCTACCTCCCAGGCTGTTGGGACAATATTTGTAAAGCACTTTGAAAACCTTAATGCTATTAATTCTGATGATGATGACTATGATAGCCTTTCTTTCTTTCTTTTTTTTTTTTTTGGCGGGGCAATGAGGGTTAAGTGACTTGCCCAGGGTCACACAGCTAGTAAGTGTCAGGTGTCTGAGGCCGGATTTGAACTCAGGTCCTCCTGACTCCAGGGCCGATGCTCTATCCACTGCGCCACCTAGCTGCCCCCCATGATAGCCTTTCAAAGAAGCTTAGGCTGTACTCATGATATAGTGCTTATTCTATTGCCTTTCCCCATTACTCATAGGGTACATTTTTGAGAATCCAGATATAACACATGGTCATTTATGATTAGTGTTCTATGAATACTAGTCAACATTCAGATCTATCTTACCATTAACCAGATGAATAATATTGATGTAACCTATGGCTTGGGTGGCCCCTCCAACAAAATAGCTCCTACTCTGGATTTAAACACAGTGTTCAGGTCGGGGGTATCCTGACCCTTAAAAGAGAGGGAATCAGATTATTAGGATCGGATTATTTAATTTCCAATAGATTTTTGGGGGGTTGTTTTTTTGCGGGGCAATGGGGGTTAAGTGACTTGCCCAGGGTCACACAACTAGTAAGTGTCAAGTGTCTGAGGTCAGATTTGAACTCAGGTCCTCCTGACTCCAGGGCCAGTGCTCTATCCACTGTGCCACCTAGCTGCCCCTCCAATAGATATTTTTAATCTCTCTTATCTCTCTTTCAATGGTCCATTATTGAATGTAATTTTTATTGCATTATGATCTGTAAAGGATGTATTTACTATTTCTGCTTTTTTGTTTCTGGTTGTAAGGTTTTTATGCCCTAATACATGATCAATTTTCCTGTAGATCCCATGTACTGCTGAGAAGAAGGTATAATGCTTTCTATTCCCATTCAATTTTCTACAAAGATCTATCATATCTAACTTTTCAAGAATTTTATTAATTTCCTTAATTTTTTCTTGTTTATTTTTTGGTTAGAATTATCCACTTCTGAGAGGGGAAGGTTAAGGTCCATCACTAGGATATTTTTATTATCGATTTCCTCCTGTAACTCATTCAACTTCTTCAAAAATGTAGATGCTATATCATTTGGTACGTTTTTGTTAAGTATTGATATGACTTCATTGTCTATGGTACCTTTCAGCAAGATATAGTTTCCTTCTTTATCTCTTTAAACTACATCTATTTTTACTTTTGCTTTGTCTAAAATCATGATTGCTACCCCTATTTTCTTTGCTTCCACTGAAGCATAATAGATTCTGTTCCAGCCCCTTATGTGTACTCTGTGTGTATCTTTCTGCTTTAAATGTGTTTCAAGTAAACAACATACTGTAAGATTTGGGTTTTTAATCCATTCTGCTATCTGCTTCCATTTAATGGGTGAGTTCATCCCATTCACATTTTATAGTTATGATGACGGTTTATTTCTCTCCATGCTATTTTTCAACCTGTTTACCCCCCCTTTTCCTCCCACATCCTTTCCCTTCTCACAAGTGTTTTACTTATGATAACCGCCTTCCCTAATATCCTCTCCCTTGTATCAGTGCCTCCTCCCTCTTCTGTTATCACCACCCCTTTTTAAACTTCCTTATTTCTATATCTAATAGAGTATGTTTGTTATTCCCTCTTTGAGCCAAGGTTTAATCTTTGCTCATCCACCCCATCTTCTCCTCTATTATGATAGTTCTTTCATGCTTCTTGTTTATGTGTGTGGGACAATTCTCCCCATTCAATTTCTACCCTCCTTATTCCATGAAATTTCGTTTTATCCCTTTATTTTGTTTTCTGGGGTGTCATTACATCAATGTCCCCATATAACCACACCGTCTACATTTACTCCTAATTATTATTATAATAAAATTAAGACTTACAAATATTATCATCCCTTCAATATCATCTTATGACCACATCCTCTCTCTACATATACTTCTAATTGCTCCAATAATTGCTCTTATAATAAAGTTATTAAGACTTAAAAATATTATCATATAGAAATATAAATAGTTTAACCTTATTGAATTTCTTACAGCTTTTATTTCTTGTTTCTTTTTTACCTTTTTACATTCCTCTTGAGTCTTTTATTTTTTTTTTTATCAAACTCTGGCCTTTTAATCAGAAATGTTTGAAAGTCTTCTATTTCATTAAATGTCTATATTTTCCCCATGAAAGAATATATTCATTTTTGCTGGGTAGGTGATACTTGGTTGTAAGCCTAACTCCTCTGCCTTCTGGTATATTATATTCCAAGCCCTGTGATTCTTTAATGTGGAAGCTGCCAAATTCTGTGTAATTCTGACTGTGCTCCATGGTATTTGAATTGTTTCTTTTTGGCTGTTTGCAATACTTTTTCCTTGATCTGTGAGCTTTGAAATTTGGCTATGATGTTCCAGGGAATTTTTATTTTGGGATCTCTTTCAGGTAGTGATTGGTGGATTTTTTTCAATTTCTATTTTGCCCTATGGATATATCAGAGATATATCCGGGCAGTTTTCTTTGATAATTTCTTGAAAAATATTGTCCAGGCATTTTTTTGGTCATGACTTTCAGGTAGTCTAATAATTCTTATATGATCTCTCCTGGATCTATTTTCTAGGTTAGTTGTTTTTCCAATGAGAAATTTCACATTTTCTTCAATTTTTTTACTTTTAAAATTTTGTTTTATTGTATATTGGTGTCTTATAGGGTCATTAGTTAACATTTGTTCAATTCTAATTTTTTTTATATTTTTATATATTTTTTTTTTTAGTAAGGCAATTGGGGTTAAGTGACTTGCCCAGGGTCACACAGCTAGTAAGTGTTAAGTGTCTGAGGCCAGATTTGAACTCAGGTACTCCTGACTCCAGGGCCGGTGCTCTTATCCACTGCATCACCTAGCTGCCCCTCAATTCTAATTTTTAAAGAATTATTTTCTTCCTTGACCTTTTGTACTTCCTTATCCATTTGGCTAAATGTTTTTTTAGGGAATTATTTTCCTCTGTAATTTTTTGTATTTCTTTTTCATGGTTCTCTTTTATTACTTTTATTTCTTTCTCCAATTTTTCTTCTACTTCTCTAATTTGCTTTTTAAAGTCCTTTTTAAGCTCTTCTAGGAATTCTTTTTGGGCCTGAGACCAATTTTCATTTTTCTTTGAAGCTTCACCTGTAGCCATTTTGTTACTATCGTCCTCCTCCCCATTTATGCCTTGATTTTCCCTATCACTGTAGTAAAGCTTTTTGTTGTTGTTATTGTTTTTCTCTGTTTTGTGCCCTTTTTTGTGCCTCAATATTTTTATTCAAGTTGGGCTCTATTCCTAAACTGTCCTAAGTTTTTGTTCTAAGGCTCCGGGTCTTACTGGTGGTTTTCACTGGGTTTCAAGGCTCAGCCACTTGCTTTTGCTGGGTTGCTAAAGTTAACAAAATCTTTCTGGTGGCTGGCCCTGGAGGAGTAATTTTGTTTTCAATCGGCCCAAGTGGGGGTGGGGGTGGAGTCCTGCTACTGAGTTGCTATTGTAACCAGTCACTCTGCTAGCAAGCCCTGGAGGAGTAATTTTGTTGCAATCTCCTGAGGGTTGGAGCCCCCTGCTGCTGGTTTGCCCTGGAAACAGTCTCTCTGCTGGGAGGCTGCAGGGGTGGGAACTTGTTGTTGACCAGTCTTGGGTGGGGCTTCACTACTGGTTAGCAGTGGGGTCAAAGGCTCCCTGGTGGTCTGTGCTAGCTTTGGGGTACCTAGTGAGAGTCCCTGCTGTGCTGCCCAGACTGCTCACCTGCCCAGGGAGCTGATGGTTTGCAGATAGGTGGAACCTTACAGGTGGAATGCCCCAGGCTCAGAGCCCTGCTTCAGGGGCTCCCTTCTGTGAGCCCAGAAGCTGCTGCTGCTGTTGCTCCTGGACCTCACTTCCTTCCCACCCAGGTAAGACAGACCTATCCTGCCTGGCTGGTAGGCTGCTTCCCTGTTCCTGGAACGATTCAGAGACAGTTTTATGTTGGTTTGGAGGGGAAATCTGGAAGAGCTCCCGAGGGTTGCCTCCTCCCTTGGTCATCTTGGCCTAGGAAGTCACCCATTTAATTTCTTATGCTGACCCACAATATATTGAAACCATGATGGAGAAAGTCACAGTGAGGAAGGGATAACTGTATCTTTTTTTTTTTTTTGTATGTGACTTGCCAAGGGTCACACAGCTTGTAAGTGTCAAGTGTCTGAGGCCAGATTTGAACTCGGGTCCTCCTGAATCCACGGCTGGTGCTCTATCCACTGTGCCAGCTAGCTGCCCCGGGATAACTGTATCTTGAAAATAATCTCTCTGTTCAGTCGATCCTTTCTCATGTAGACCGCATCCTTGAATCTTCAGGAAGAACTTTGATATAACCCTTCACAGCCTGAGCAGGGGCTGATATCACTTAAAAAGGCAGGCTAATATTGTGCAGAGCATTTCTGTCCTTTGTTTGACTGATCCTGGTTTCTGGTATTCTCTATCTGTGTATTATAGAAAGTGCTGTTGTAAGAAATTGTTTAAATCTCTCTGATGTGGTAGTGACTCTCACTGATGAAGTTTTTGTCTTTAAGCCATTCTGAATGCCAAATTTAGTTCTGTAAAGTGGTGCTCTTAGAGGGGTATCATAAGGAGCTCTACATAAATGATGATCCTAGAGTGTCATCTAGAAAATCTCTAAAATGGCAGTATTAAAATAACAATATAATTAGCTGTGTCCTGGCCAGGCTATTGGTTCTGAAGGTGAAATTTAAATCTTTGAACAATCATTGATGATGCTGGGGAGAAGCGCACTCTCTTTTTCTTTTTTTTTTAAATAAAAGCATTTTATTATTTTCCAGTTACATGTAGACATAGTTTTTAACATTTGTTTATATAAGATTTCAAATTTCAAATTTTTCTCCTTCCCTCCCCTCCCTCCCTCCCCTAGACAGCAGGTAATCTTATATAGGATATATATATATATATATATATATATAATAACATTAAACATATTTCTGCATTAGTCATGTTATAAGAGAAGAATCAGAGCAAAAAGGAAAAACCTCAAAAAAGAAAAACAACAGCACCAAAAACAAAAGAAATAGTATAGTCCAATCAGCATCCATATTCCACAGTTCCTTTTTTTTTTTTTTTCTGGATTTGGAGAGCCTTTTCCATCATGAGTCCTTTGGAACTTTCTTGTACCATTGGATTGGTGAGAAGAATCTAGTCTATCACAGTTGATCAACACATAATGTTGATGATACTGTGTATAATGTTCTTCTAGTTCTGCTCATCTCACTCATCATCAGTTCATGCAAGTCCTTCCAGGTTTCTCTGAACCCCTCCTGCTCATCGTTTCTTACAGAACAATAGAATTCCATTACATTCATATACCACAACTTGTCCAGCCATTCCCCAGTTGAAGGGGCATTGCCATAATTTCCAATTCCTTGTCACCACAAAAAGAGGAGCTATAAATATTTTTTGTACATGTGGTCTTTTTTCCCTGAGAAACACACTTTCAACAAAACCCCACATTTATAAAATAATTTAGTCTTAACTGAATCAAGTGTGTTGAATGACCATTGAATGTTCAATGCTTGGGTTCTGCAGATTGTAAGAAGTATATAACATTTTTGTTCAGGACCCATTTCTTTGCTTGCTTCAAAACCAAATGGAAGCCTCTAATTTTAAGAATCTGAAGAAGTTAATTGATATCAGTCAGTTCAATATGCCCATAAGCAGCCATTTTAAACATAGATCTACTCTTGATCCCAGTCAGAGATTATTTTCTTTTTTTTACAGATATTATTTTTAATTGCTTAATAACAATAGGTAATAAAATATGATATAATAATATACTTGAGAGTAAGGCCTGTTTTCATTTTTGTCTTTATATTTCCAGAGCCTAGAAAAGTGATTGGCACGTATAGTAAGCACTTAATAAATGATTATTGAATCTAATTGACATTGTCTGCTGTCAATAGTTGTTTGTCCTTCATTCTTTTTTAAAAAACAGGGCAATGAAGGTTAAGTGACTTGCCCAAGGTCACACAGTTAGTAAGTGTCAAGTGTCTGAGGCCAGATTTGAACTCAGGTCCTCCTGAATCCAGGGCCGGTGCTTTATCCACTGCACCACCTAGCTGCCCCTGTCCTTCATTCTTGAAGATGACCATGACCTCAGGAGGTGATATCATGAATTGCACTGAATTGGATTTAAGTGAGGGAGGGCTGTGTAAAGTCACCAACCTCACTCTCTCCTCCAGAGCCATCTGGGTCCAGTGGCAAGGTATATATCAGGACAACTGGAGATGGCCCTGGATGTTTAAGGTAATTGGTGTTAAGTGACTAGCCTAAGGTCACAAGCTAGTAAGTATCTAAGGTGAGATTTGAACTCAGATCCTCCCAACTTTGGTGCCAGTGCTCTATCCACTGCACCACCTAGCTGCTCTGGCTAGTCCACCTAATCTTTGCTGAGAGAGCTAGGTAGTACAGTGGATAGAACTTGGGACCTGGAGTCAGGAAGACTTGAGTTCAAATCCAATCTCAGACACTTACTAGCTGCAGTGTAGCTACTAGTGCAGACACTTAACTGCTGTCTGCCTCAACGTCCTCAACTGTAAAATGGGGTTAATAATAGCACTTCTTTCCCAGGGTTACTGAGAAGATCAAATGAAATAAAATTTGTAAAGCACTTAGCACAATGCCTGCCACAGAGATGTTTGATAAATGCTCATTTCCTTCCTTAAACTTATCTAGATCGTTTCATCCTAGATTTCGAGCTAGAAAGAACCTTAGGGACATCAAATCCAAACCATCCATTTTACAGATGGTGAAACTAAATGACTTGCTCAGTCACACAGCTAGCAAGGGTCTGAGGTAGGTTTTGAACCCAGACGTCCCTAACTCCAAATGAAGCACTTCCCTGTCCCACACCACATAGCTTCTCAAAAATTTCAAACAGTTCCTTCAAGTCAAAATTGAACCAGAAACCTAAGCATCCCTATAGATGCAAGCATTGTAGTCTTCCATGCTATTAGCTTTGTCACTTCAAAAGGATGCTATATTGGCTACCAGCAAAAGCAAGCAAGGAGAAAGCCTATTTTTGACAAGAAGATCCTTTATTGCTGTTAGATTACTCTAGCCTTAGGAACTACAGAAACTCAAGAGGATTAAAAAAGTAATATCAGGGAACCAAAGTATGCCTTGCTGTAGCACAATGGAAGGAAAACTGGATTTTGAGTCAGCGGTTATGGGTTCAAATCCTAGTTCTGTTTCTCCTGTGTGACAAGTCATGGAATCGATCTCTCTGGGCCTCAATTTCTCCCTCTATTAAATAAGGTAATTGACCTAGATATTCTCTAAGGTCCTTTCCAGCTCTAAATCCTGATATAGTAATTTCTTAGTGGCCATTTCACAGGAAAGTAACCATGCAAACTGAGTAAATGTCCTGTGAGTAATAAGGCACCAATGGATTTACTAAAAGAGTTTGTAGAATATAACAAAGGAGAAAACACATATTCATTAAACACCTACTGCATGCCAGGCCGTGTGCTAAGCACTTTACAAACATTAATCCATTTAATCATCATAATAACTCCAGGAGGCATTTTATATTATTATCATCACCATTTTACAGTTGAGGAAACTGGGGCAGACAGCCCAGGATCATGCTGCTAGTAAATGTTTGAAGCTGGATTTGAACTCAGATCTTCCTGATTCTAGTCCAGCTCTTTATCCACTGTACATTCATGTAAATTCCTTTTTTAATGATAGAAGTACTTATCATAGTTTTGCTCAAGATTCACAGAGACCCAATGAAAATTAAATCTTATAGAGGTGTATCACTCTTTAATTCAATTCAATGGACGTTGGCTGAATTCCTACCATGTGCAGTGCACAGTTCCAGGCATCAGAGATACAAAGATGAAAAAATGATAAAGTCTTGATTCTCAAGGAGCTTACAATGTGATGGGGGAGGGCAGCAGGAGAGGAAACTTGTCCACAAATGACATAATGCAAGATAGAATAGGAAAAATGCCAAGGAGAGGTCCAAAGTCCTATGGGAAATTTAAGGAGGCACATCTCACATTCAGTGGATGGGGGACGGGGAGATGTTTCATGAAGGATGGGCTACCCATCAGGCCTTGAAGTAACGGAGGGATTTCAAGAGGCCAAGGAAGTAGGGAAGAGTAACATATTCCTGAGAAAATATGACACCACCTATTAACAAAAGGACTAAGAATACCTGGAGAATATACTTATCGTGACTAACATGGTTTTAGCAATGCACTAAGACTCATGAGTTAATGTAGGAAGAATGTACATTTTAATGCACTACTATAAATTGCAATTTGGAGAAAACTTCATCCTGGATGATTCATGTGCTGTAGAAGGAAGCTAACACACACACACACACACAGAGAGAGAGAGAGAGAGAGAGAGAGAGAGAGAGAGAGAGAGAGAGAGAGAGAGAGACATACAAACACACAAGTAAACAATCATAGGGCCTTGGACTTTGCAACTGAGAGAGGAATGCTATGGGGCTCCTCCCTCCTTTTGCTTTATCAGCTGAACCTTTAGCAGTTCCCTACCAAAGTACAAATTGGTAACAGTTCACACATTTCTGAGGGTCTCTGCCAATGATGTTATACCTTTTTTTTTTTAAACAAACCTTTTGCATTCCATCTGCTGACCAGGAAGGTTTTGAAGTAACTCTACAGAGTCAGAATTTGCAGCTTTGCCTCCATGAGTTACATGATTGAGAAAGCAGGAGTATGGAGTATGTCTAGATGACAGAGGTAGGAGTAACTGTACTACTTGGAAGAAGGTTAAAAGGGCAGTGGTGGCATGAACTGTCTTTTGGAAGAGCCAGGAGGATGGGATGGGTTGGTAGGCAGCCAGGATTCATGATAATAGCTACTATTTATATAGCACTTACTATATGCCAGGTACCATGCTGAGTGTTTTATGATTATTATCCCATTTGATCTTTGCAAAAACCCTTGGGAAGTAGGTACTATTATTAGCCCCATTTTACATAGGAGGAAACTGAGGCAGACACAGGTTAAGTGACTTGTCCAAGGTCACATAGCTAGTAAGTGTCTGAGACCAGACTTGAGCTCAGGCCTTCCTGACTCCCTGCCCAGTGCCCTATCCTCTATGACATCCACCTGCCTAAAACTTACAGGAACTAATGTAACTTTTTGAGTGTAACCATTTGAACTTATGATCTCCTAGTAGCAACCTCTCAGTACCCAAAAACTGGTTCTCACTTCTTGCCAACTCCCTTAATTTCTGGTTTGACCGTGCCTCAGACACTTAATACTTACTAGCTGTGTGACCCTGGGCAGGTCACTTAACCCCAATTGCCTCACTAAAAAAAAAAAAAAAAAGCAGCTTTCATTATTCCAGGCTCAGAATACCACCCTGTGGCAGGAGCTAAGATAGCCTAATTAGGGAACTGCTTCAGGGTGGAGGGGGTGTAAAGTACAGTACTGGAAAGGCATTCTTAGCTACTGGCCTAGCTAGACTTCTCCAAAGTGAGGAATAACTCAGAAAATATCCCCCAAAAGTTCTCTAGATGGTTTGCAGATGTTCCCAAACTCACCAAGTCACAGAATGTTAGAGTTGGAATAGAAATCAGTGACCATCTAATCTAACCCACACCTACTAAAAATGGCCCTCCAAAATTTGCTAAAAGATTCAGTGAGAGGGAATCCACCACCTCCTGGTGCAAGGCCGTTCCACATTGGGGCAGCTCTGTTTGGAAGTTTTTGCTTGTGTCAAGTCTAATTTTGCCTCTTTGTCACCTCCCACCTTATTGCTTTTAGTTCTGACCTCCATGCCTTTCAAGTACTGAAGAAATCGACCGTGTTTCCTCCCATGATGTGATTAATTGTCCCCATTTCCTTTAACCAGTTATCATCAGGTTTAGATTCAATGTCCTTTATCATCCCCAGATGCCCTCCTTTGAATGCTTTCTAGTTTGTCAGTGCACTTTAACAATTGTGGTGTCTAACATCAAACACAATATTCCAAATGTGTTGTCAAGGGCAGGCTAATGACACTATCACCTATAGTCCCAGAAACCATACTTCTCCTAACACAGCTAGCGATCATATTAGCTTTTTGGGGCACCTTATAAAAACATGGATTCACTGGGCCTATGGTCCACTAAAAGCCCATGGTCTTTTTACAATCAAAACTATTGTCTACCTACTCCTCTTTCATCTTGGATTATACTCATGAACTTAATTTTTGGCACCCAAATGTAAGACTTCACGTTTATCCCTATTACATATTTTCTTGCTAAGTACAGACACATTCTAGTTTGTCAAGACATTTTTTTTGGTATCCTGAATTTGTCATCCAGTATCCTTCTCTCTAACATGCAAATTTAGTCAGGCTGCTTTCAATTAATCAATAAATATTTATTAAGCACCTACTATGTGCTAGGCACTGGGCTAAGTGCTAGAGATACAAGCACAAAGAATAACATAGTCTCTATTCACAAGGAGTTTAATACAAAGTTGTGTGAGAAAGAGGACCATTAGCAGTTGAGGGGATAAGAAGTGGCTGTATGCTGAAGATGGTATTTGTACTACATCTTAAAAGGAAAGGACTCTTTGAGGAAGTGGAAGAAGAAGGGAGAAAGAGCCTATTCTCTCTCTCCTCTCACACAGTTCCATTTTGTTCAGGCCCTCCTCAACCTTTTGTCTAGATTTTTTTCAAAAGCCTCTTAATTGGTCCTCCAACCTGAATTCTCTCATTGCTCCAGTCTAGTCTGTGTTTTTGTTGTCGAGTCATTTCAGTTGTGTCCGACTCTTCGTGACCCCGTTTGGGGGTTTCTTGGCAAAGACACTGGAAGGGTTTGCCATTTCCTTCTCCAATCTATCCTATACAAGGCTGCCAATATAATTGCAATTAAGTAAAGATCTGGACATCTGACTCCTCTACTCAACTCCAGTGACTTCCTATTGCCTATAGGATAAAAGAAATTCTTCTGGTTAGCTTTTAAATTTCTTTACATTCTGGCCCCAATCTAACTTTCCAATATCATAAAACGTTATTTTTCCTCCTTTTCTCTGTGATTCAGGTCAACAGGGCTTCTCTCTGTTCCTCTCACACAATTCTCCAGCTCTCATCAGTATGCCTTTGCTCTGGCCATCCCACATGCTTAGAAAGCACTCCTTCCTTATCTCCTCCTTATAAAGACCCCCTTTTTAAGATGTAGCTCAAACATCTTCTGTGTAAAGCCTTTCCTGATCTGCCCAACTTCTATGTCCTTCCCTCCCAAACTATCATGTATTTACTTTGTATATATTTCTATTTATCTACTTTGTACTTATGCTGTATATAATTACATGCTATATATTTGTATGTATATGTATATATGTTTGTATATATACTTGTCTCTTCTATAAGGATGTAAGCTTCTCATGCGTAGAATCGTTTCATTCTTTGTATTCATATTCTCAGCCCCTAGCACAGTATGTGGCAAATAGTAGGTGCTTAATAAATATTTTTTGATTGCTTGATGGCATATTTATCAAATTTTCAGGTTGGAGAAAGGGAATAGCTAGCTTACCAGCTAGCATACCAAAGACAGGGGACAAAATTATCTTGATAGGCTCAAACATGTGTCTGAATCAAATATAGGAAAATGTAAAATGCTTCTTGAGCTATCCATGCCCTACCTGGTTGGTAAAAGAATGGCTAAAGCAATGCAAAACTCATTGTAGCAAGTAGTCAAATATCTGGCTCATACATACACTTTTATCAGGTAGGTCTGAGGTCTGTCCAGGGTCAACACCTGTTTCTCTTTCTCTGGGTTCTATGCCAGCATCTATGCCCCAGCATCTATGGCCTTTGTCCCAGTTCTCAGTCATCTCTTATCATGGTCCCATGGTTCTCTTGGAACCTATAGGTCCTAGCTTGACCCAAGAACTCACCCAGTAGCTGCTGCTTCCACCACCACCAGTTAATGCTCCTTGCGGCCAGAGTTATAACTAGGGTGGGACCATCTACAGCTTTGCCCTAGGGTGGTGAAATTTTTGGGATGCATGCTTCCTCCCTAAAGCAGTCTTCTAGTTTAGCAACTTTGGTTGTATGGTGAAAATACCCTTGAACCCTCTTCTGGTGCTGGGCTTGTCATTATGGTACATAGGTCCTGACCTTCATCTGTTTCCACTGTTATATCTTTCTGCCTTCTCCTGGTAGTTGGGGGGGGGTGGTCAGGCGCCATGGGCTATGATAGCATGGACTGGACCTGCTAGGTGTTGGGCTGTCCATTCTCTCAGCATGATTGTGCCCAAGGAAAGACTGTTCTTTGACTCACTCCATCTACAACCATGTTTGCTCAGGTGAGACACTTCCTAGTCATAGCTTTTGGTCATGGTCATGTAATTGGAAGCTCCTTTCTTCCTCCTCCTAGTACACATGTACCTTGGGCCTAACAATATCCCAAGAAAAGATCACTCAGTTTCCTTGAAAACTGCTTGGATTCTTCTGGCATGAATCCTGTCTGCAGATGTTGTCTACACAGGCATGGTGACTGGGCAAATGGGTTGAGGTGGGACACCTCAAGGTGAGATCATCAAAGAGCTAGTGATCTGGAATGCAGAGTCCATGATGAGGAATGATGTGAAATATGCCTAAAAAGTAGCTCAGAAGGCCTTTCACTGCATGCCTTTTACCTTTTATTCAGGAGGCACCAATTATTTTGAGTGACATGTCAAGACACATGAATTAGAAAGATTATTCTGTGTTGAATGAGGCATAAGTTTTTTGGACATGGCCGAAAAAGGAATTTGCTTGTGATGAGGGTTTTCTTTTCTTCTTTTCTTTTCTTGTGGAATTTGGGGTTGGAGGAGAGAAAATAAATGCAGGTTAATTTGAGAAAATAATAAAACTAAATTAAAAAATATTATTTTGGAAGCTGTGTGGAAGATAGACTAGAGAGGTGGAGAAAATGGAATCAGTGAGAAATTGCAAGAGGTGGTTTTTTGTTTTTTGTTTTGGTTTGGTTTTTTTGGGGGGCAATGAGGGTTAAATGTTGTTTTTTTTGGTTTTTTACATCACAGGTAGATGTGATGAGGATATAGTATTAACAAAGCAATTAGTGTAGTACTTGCCACATGGCAGGTACTTAAATGCTCATTTCCTTTCTTCTATGTATATTATAATCAAACATGATAGTTCCTGAAATCCCTGAGCAGTATATTACATGGGCATACAAAGACAGCAATTCTGTACAAGGAAAAGGTAAATTTTGTTAAAGGATTATCATTTTTGTTGTTGTTGCTAACAGCTATGTATAATAATGGAAAGAACTCAGCTTTGGTGTTTCTACTGGTCTTTTGTTCTCTACCTGACTTCATTTGTATGCTAATGAAAGAACTTCTGGGGAGTGACATGGGTTTAGTCACAACTGGCTATACACGACTTCGACTTCGGCAGTTTTATGGGTAAAGTCCCTAAAATAGGCTTTGGGGACTCAGGCTCACAATTAGGGCGTTAAACAGGAGTTTCAAGTATAATAGAGGAGTTAAATATCTCTGTTTCTCTGATGACTATTGCTCCATTCTTTGGGTTGGCCCTCCCATAAAGCCAAGAGTGATGGGAAATTAGAAAGGAAGGGTATGACAGGAAATTAAATACACAGCAACAGGGGGAGTTACCCTGTTCAAATTCAAAGACAACAAGGTGGAATGGAAGCAGGTTCTCCTTGCTAGGGTCTAGCTGCTAAATGTAAATTTCTGCTCCATCATGAGATTCTCAAAGAGAAAAGCAGATAGAGTGACAAGGTATTGACTGTCTTGAGTTTCAGAATTTCAGTTAATACTGGATCCTGAGTCCATGCCCTAAGCTGTGAGAGGTCCCAGATCCCAAGTTCTCAAGTCTTCATCTGTATTGGCCCAATGCATGAGGCAAGTATCCACTGCAATCCATAATATGTTATCTATGTTCCTCCGTCCACTTACAGAAGAAGTGGGCATGGCAGCAAGGCAAACCGAATAGTGCATTTTCTGTAACTCCTTATTTCAAAGAGAACTGTGTACTATTTGGTAACTGCTTGGCTAGGAGAGGTTTGGGAGAACAACTGAACAAAAATGTATGATGATAGATTTTTATTGCTTTTATTTATTCTATGCTAAGAATAAAGACTGCACACAGCATCCAATCATGTTTTAACTGTTCCTTTCGTAGACATTATGCCAAAGTCAATTCACTAGGATATAGTGAAAGATAGAACGGTCAAAGAAGAAATGAGGTTGTTCAGAGGTAGGAGCTTGAAATTTAATTTTTATTGGGTAAAAACATAATCCACACCCCTGAGAGTGAATTGATGCTGCCATTCATAGATAGATGGAACTGGGCAATTGAGTCTACTGTATGAGAACCATACAGATCTTGGTATTAACCCAACACTTGTGCTTACTGAGGGAGCATAAACCTAGGGTAAGCATTCAATATCTTATGGCCAGATCACTTTTGCTGAATATGATCATGTTAACTGATAGCAGTGCCACCTGGTTGTTAAAGGAATAATTTTCTAACCCTATGTCAAATAGTTGTCTGTGATCATGGACACTGATCAACTCCAGACAAAGGTCAGGTAATTCACTTACTCTTAGCATGGGGGAATTCTGCTAGTATTAGTTGGTTATCTGGCACTGTGTAGAGGATCATAGTCACAGGAACTTTGTACCAAAAGAACATCAGCCTGTCCTATTAAGGGAGACACTTTCTAGCCACCATTCTGTAGTAGGGATTAGGGAGGCCAAGAGTCATTCTCGAGGCTTAGTAAATAGTAGCAAAGAGTAGTCTGTTGACCACAAGACTAGTAGTTGCCCAGCAGAGATAATGTGACACCCAATAGAATGAACACTTGGCAGTAGGCAGTACAATGACTTCACCTGATTTACTTGCAATTTGGGGAACATGAAGTTCATACATGCAGCCTGGTCACATTTGTCCCCGTGTGTGTACCCTCCACCCATGTTCTCTCGTCCTTATTTGTCCTTTTGCAGGTTTTCCTTGGTGCAGTGGATAGAGTGCTGGACCTGGAATAAGGAAAACCTGAGTTCAAATCTATCTACAAACACTTATTAGCTGCGTGCTACTTAATAAATAAATCACTTAATATCTTCCTGCCTCTGTTTCCTCATCTGTAAAGTGGGAATAATAATAGTGCCTATCACCCAGGGTTGCTGTGAGGATGAAATAATATTTGAAAAGTGTTTTGCAAAACTTAAAGCATTATAGAAATGATAGTTTCATTATTATTATTATCATTATCATTAATTATTATATATAAGTGAATTCTAGGTGTTCCCGAGTCACAATTTTCTCTACAAGTGACTTTCCCCGTTGGTTGTAGAGGAACCTGTGGCAGAGAGTACCTCTTGTGTGCATGGTAGGATCTTTTCTTGTCACTTTATTTGCTATGCTATTTATAAATGTATTTTGTTTTGAACTCATTTGCCCTCTAGCTGGCTAGTAAAAGTAAACTCATTGGTGGGGGCTTGTCAGTTATGGGGGGTGTTTGAAACTAGAAATTAAACAGAACAAATTAGAATATTTATTTTCAAATATCTGACTTGTATTAGAGAACATAGTAATATCTGACAAGTTTACTGGATATTGTAAAATGAAAAAGCTTCATTCTTGTTTCTAGTGAATATAATGGAGGAAATAACCTTTTATGATGGTCACCTTAGCAAGTTAAGTCTTTTATCCCAGGGAAGCATCATAGAATTTACTTAAATCAAATTCAACAAGCATTTATTAGCAACTACAATGTACCAGGGCTTGTGTCAATTGCTGAGGATACAAAGACAAAAAAAACCCACAAAATTGTCTTCAAGGAACTTATATTTTGTTAAGAGGAAACAGCATGTATATAGACAATTAAGTGCAAAATGTATACAAAGATATTTTCTTTTTTAATGGTATTTTTCCAATTACATGTAAAATAATTTTAACATTCATTTTTTTTTTAATTTAAAGTTTTGAGTTCCAAATTTTTTTTTTTTTGGTGAGGCAATTGGGGTTAAGTGACTTGCCCAGGGTCACACAGCTAGTAAGTGTTACGTGTCTGAGGCCGGATTTGAACTCAGGTACTCCTGACTCCAGGGCCGGTGCTCTATCCACTGTGCCATCTAGCTGCCCCTTAACATTCATTTTTACAGAATTTTGAGTTCCAACTTTTTCTCCTTCCCTTCCTCTCGTCCCCTCTTCTTGAAACAGTAAACAATTTGATATAGATTATAAATGTGCAATCATATAAAACACATTTCCATATTAGTCATGTTGTGAAAGAAGAAATACACCAAAGGGGAAACCAGAAAAAAAGAAAGTGAAAGAAGTATGTTTTGATCTGCATCGAGTCCATCAATTCTTTGGATGAGTCCTTTGGAATTGTCTTGGATCATTGTATTGCTGAGAGGAGCTAAGCCATTCATAGTTGGTCATTGTACAAAGTTGCCATTACTGTGTACAATGTTCTAGGTCTGCTCATTTCACTTTGCATCAGTTCATGTAAGTACAAAGGCACTGGGAGCTGCGGGTATTAGGAAAAGTCTCATGTAGTGGAGCATTTGCACTGAGTTTTGAAGAAAACTTAGGAGTGTAAGAGCTGGAAGTGAAAAGGGAGTACATTTCAGGCATGAGGGATCAGTCCATGTGAAAGCATGGAGACAGAAGATGAAATGTTGTGTGTAGGGAATAGCAAGGAAGTCAGCTTGGCTGGAATATAGAGTGTATTAAGGAGAGTGATGGGAAATAAGCCTAGAAAAGCAGACTGGAGACAGATTGTATAGAGTTTTAAAAGCTAAACAGAGGAGTTTATATTTTATATTCCTAGAGGCAAGAGAGAAACACAGGAACTTCTTGAGCAGGGGAGCAATATGGTTAGACCCAGGATTTAGAAATCTCAATGTGGCAGCTGTGTAGAGAGAAAAGATTAGTGAGGGGAGCATTAAAGACAGGGAGAAAGATTATGAAACTATTGCAATAGTCAGTTAATTGGTCAATCAATAAGCATTTATTAAGCATCTGCTATGTGCTAGGCCCTATACTAGATGTTTGAGATATGCAGGCAAAAATGAACTGTCTCTCGCCTCAAGAAATTCTCATTTTATGTGGGGAAACAACATATGTACATATAAATATAGACTATATATAAAATGCATGTGTGGATATATCTGCACATATACACATACATTTATATATCCACATGTGTATATGTACATGTATATGCATACATGTAAACACATACGTGTACACACATGTACATGCACACACATGTATAAGCTTTGAGCTTTGAAGGATGATGGAGATTTAACCAGGTGGAATGAGGAAGGAATCTATTCTAGGCATGGTGAGTAGCCTATGCAAAGGCATGCTGAGGGGGGATGGAGTTGTCCCATGTGAAGAATAACAAGAAAGCTGCTTTGAATAGACTACAGAGTATAGGAAGGAAGAGTAATGAATCAGTAGGTTGAAGTCAGATGGTAAAGGGCTTTAAATGTTAAACAGAGGAAATGTATATTTGAACTTAGAGGCTGATGAATTGAGTAACAGACATTTATTGAGCCTTAACTATGTGTCAGTAACTACTATATGCTGGGGATTCTAGGATAAAAATGAAACAACCCTTGCCCTCAAGGGGCTTATATTCCATTGAGGCAATAGAGAATACTCGAGTTTATTATAGAGCTGGGGAGTAACAGGGTCAGACCTACACCTTAGGAATATATTCCTTTGGCAGTTGTGTGCAGGATGGACTGGAAATGATAAAAACTTAGAGACAGAGAGAATACGTAGAAGTCTCAGAAAAAGGTGATAAGGGTCTGAACTATGATGATAGATTGCCATGTAAGCAGAGGTGATGATGGAAATGTGAGATGTTGGGGGAAGTAGAATTAACAAAACTTGACAACTGATTAGATGTGTGTGCTGGGGACTGTAAGGGCTAAAATTCTAGCTGTACTGTCTAAAATATCTAATGAGTGGTCGCCAAAAAATTGTAAGCTTTAGCAAGAGTTAGACTTTTAAGCATTTATTAAGGAGAATAAGAATTTGGTGAAGAGAAAGAGAAAGACCTAGATTCATCTATCTATTAAAGGGAGAGAGCATTCCTAGCTCCGCTCTCCGCCAGAATCCTCAGGAAAAAGAGTGAGCCAGTCCGCCAGCCTCCCCCTTCTTCCTCCTACAAGCTAATGGTCACTTCCTGATGCCAAAGAAAAGACGCATGGTCCTGCCCTCAGAGGCCCTCTCCTCATGTTGGAGCTTTCCTACAGTAAGTCTCCAGCAGGTGGCGTCATTCCTATCGTTACAGGACAGTGAGGAACTGAGGATGGCTCTGAGATAGGGAACCTGGCTGACTCAGGTCTTTATCCAATAGAGGGGCAGTAAGTACGCAGGTCTTTACCCCAAAAAAGTAGCAGTCAGTATTGGATCTTTATCCAAGGGCCCTTTTCTAGAACACTGGACCTAGAGTCAGGAAGACCTAAGTTCAAGTCCAGTCTCAGAAACTTACTAGCTATATGCTCCTGAGCAAGTCACTTAACCTCTCTCTGCTTCAGGTTCCTCATACATAAAATGGTGATAATAATAGTACCTGCCTCCCAGGGTTATCATGAGGTGTCCTTAAAGCCCTTTGCATACCTTAAAGTGCTATGCAAATCCTAATTATTGTTGTTATTATTGTTAGCAATAATAATAATTACACTACGGCCTTGAGGGGACAAATGCTTTGCTTCTCACAGCTAAAAAAAAAAGTATTCATGTGAAAAGGAGTTATACAATTTCCATAATTTCCTTCCAAACTCAAATTTTTACCTTCTTACTTACTCCTAGACTATTGAAAGCATTCATTTAATACTATATGAATCTCCTTACATTTAATCAATGGCTTTCCCCGCCCAGTAGGTTAAAAAACAAACTAACCAACCTGAGCTGTGGTAATGCAAGGAATGTTAAATAGACACACACACACACACACACACACACAACTGAACAAGGGATGTTAAACACAGAGACACACACACCCTCTAAACAATAGATTTTAAACACACAGAGACACACACCCTTACTTACACACACCCTCTGAACAAGGATGTTTAACACACAGAAATACAGAGACACACAGAGACACAGACACAGACACACACACACACACACAACCTAAACAAGGGATGTTAGACACAGACACACAGCGGAGCTGAGGCAACTCTGAACAAGGGATGACACTTCCTGGTGTGATTAGGGAGTCCTTGGTGGAAGTACAAAGCTGGTCAAATTGCTACCCTTCACCAGAGGTGGGGTCGAGAGGGAGCTCTCGGGGAGATAGAGTAGAAGCTGTCCAATCCAGCCTATATCGCCCACACAGTGTGGCCACTTATTTAAACCAGAGCGTCCCGGGGGCGGTGGGAGGGCTTTATTACCAGCTCCTGGCTTCCTACTTTTGACCCAAACCTGACCAAGATCTGGGCATGCCCAGTCAGCCTTCTAAAGCCTATCGGAATTTTCAATGAATTGAATCCACTTCTCCGGGACTTCGTGGCGACCGGGAAAGGAGGAGGAACCCAGAACGCGAGAGATTGGCAGGTTGGTGGTGGGATGCTGGGTGCTTTGCCTCTGGAGCCGGATGGAAAGGACCAAGAGAATAGTGTCGGGGGTTTAAATATATGTGATTGTTTTGAAGTAACCGAGACACGCTAACCAGGGAAATGTTTCAGGGCACATTTCAGGATCTAAGGTGCATTGCACAGAAGCAAGACCGTTGATCTGAAAAGCAGTTCTCTATGGCCCTGGGCTAACGAAAGGGTGCAAGCCTCTTTGTTTCTGGGAGCTGGAGTGGGGGGCTACGGGTGGGGAGCTATAGATGCATCCTACCTTCCCCAACCAGAACCAGAGCAAAAAAAAAAAGAAAGAAAAGAAAAGTCAGGTTTTTCCGTTCATGCCAGTCACGCCCCTCCCGCTTTCCCTCTTTACCCGGCTCTCCCCCAGCCCCTCTCTGCTGGAGAGAGGTTGGAGTCCGAGGCGTGGGCCCCACACCCCCTCCTCCCCGGCCCTCCCCTCCCCTTGGTGGCTGCGAAAACTGGGAGAAGTGGAGCAGGATAGCGTGCGATGCCTCCTCGGTCACTCGAGGTGGCACTGAGCATGCTCAGGAGCCTGGGCAGGTTCGGGCTGTAAGTAGGAAGCCTTTGGCGCTCCTGGGACACCCTCCCTTACCTGGGCAGCCTGCTGCTCCCGGATGGTCCAGGTGAGTGAGCCCGAGGGGGGCAGAGGAGACTCGTCTCCACCCGCCGCTGGCTTGGAGACTGGCGCTCAGCAGCCTCCGGTCCTCTCCTTCCCACTCCCGGCTCTCCACCTCCACCTCCCCTGCGCTGCTCCCCGGGGTAGGGACCGGGGTCCGCAGGGGGTTGGGCTGGGTAGGGCGGGCCTGGGCTGCGCCAGCCCGGGGAGCAGCTCCGGGCTTGCGCTTGGGTCTGCTCTGCCCGGGTGCGTGCGCCCGGGCGCACCAAGTTCTTTGGCCGGGAAGCCCAGACGGGAGGTTGATTTGCAGCTGCAAAGCGCTGAGCAGGGGTGTCTCATCTCGGGGGGAAGAAGGAGGAGCCAGTGAAAGTTCTGGATGGGAGTTTGGAGTGTGTGACACCCTTGTTTTTCTTGGTCACTAAGGGCTCCCCTTCCCCCTCTCCTCCCTTCTCCTTTCTCTCCTCCGCCCCCCCTTCCACTCCGCCCACTCTTCATGAACTTTACCTGCTTGGAAAGTTGGGCCCTGTGGTTTTTGTAACTAGGAGGGAAATCCTAGAGCGGTTGTTTTCTGGACCTGGTAGGAACTGAAGGAGTGGATTTGGGGGTGGGGTGGGAGTGGTAGTGGAAGTCGTTAACATTGGTGAGCTGAAAGGTGTAAATTCAGGAAGTGGAAACTCTGGAGCAGAGTTCAGACTGAGATGTGTGTGTATTGTTTTTTTAATTTTATTTTTGGCCCTGTTGGCGTGTCCTTTACCCATTGGAACTGATTGGTTTTCATAGTTACTTGTTTCCCCAAGATACAGGGATGAGGGGGGGCGGGCATCGCAGAAGACTGAGCGCAGCACTCAGCCTTTTGGGTTATCCTGTCTACAAGGAGGGTGGGGGAGCGTCCCGGGAGAGAGAGAGGATGTGCAGAGACAGTTACATTCAGCAAGCAATTTCTAAGCATCTATCTACTGTGTGCCAGAGGCTTAAGCTAAAGCTTGAACACCTGCATTCAAGACTGGCTTCTGTCTCTTGTGTGATCCTGGGCAAATCACTTAACCCCTCAGTGCTCTAGGCTTTAGCTTCTTAAACTGTGGGGCTGGACCCCATGTGGGGTCGAGGAACTGAATGTGGGGGTCGGGAAAAATTTCGCCACAGTAAAAGGTTGTATACCCATTTTATCTACCTATATACCCGGGGTCACCTAAAAATTTCTCCGGGGAAAAGGGAAACGCAACTGGAAAAAAGTTTAAGAAGCCCTACTCTGGAGTCTAGGCCTTAGAGTGTTAGGGCATCCAGACTACTAACTTGTCTAGAAGGTATGTAACTACAGTGATGGAGTGAGTTCTCTCACCTGGGAGTTTCCTCTAGCAGGGAAAACACAGGTCCAGTCCCTGTTATCCAGGTGCCTAGTACTTTGGCTTTAAAGACAAAAGCACTGGCCCTGGATTCAGGAGGACCTGAGTTCAAATGTGACCTCAGACACTTGACATTTACTAGCTGTGTGACCCTGGGCAAGTCACTTAATCCTCATTGCCCCACAAAAAAAAGACAAAGACAAAAGCAAAAAAGAATCTATTGAAGAGTAAAAATATGTACCCAGAAAAAGAGATTTGAAATACAAAGTAATTTCTGGGGGGTGAAGTTAGAGAGAACTGGAAGAATCCAGAAAGGCTTCTTGGAGGAGGTTGTACTTGAACTAAGGACTTTTTTTTTGGAATTGCAAGGTTTTTAGGGTTTAGGAAGGGAAACTTCTAATTGTAATGAGATAGTGAGTAAAACAGTACTTCACCTGCCAGCCACTTTATTATTTTAAATATTTTTCGCATTTCAGGAAGTTAGGGAAGTTTGTTAAGTAGCAGCCTTACTACTATTCCTAACATCAACTGTAGGCAAATATATGAAGTTTCATTATTACTATTAGTGAACCTTTATTTAGGGGCAGCTAGGTGGTGCTGTAGATGGGGGGAGGGGGACCCGGGGACCCTTTTCCCCCCAGTCAGTAAGACCCATCTTCCTGAGTTCAAATCCAGCTTCAGACACTTAGTAGCTGTATGAACTTGGGCAAGTGAATTAACCCTGTTTGCCTCAGTTTCTGCATCTGTAAAATGAGCTGGAGAAGGAAATGGCAGATCCCTCTAGTATCTTGCCAAGAAACCTTAAATGGTATCCAGAAGAGTCATATACGGGACTGAAGGGCTTCATTTTGGAACTTAGCTCCTAGAATCTTAGCATTTTGGAGCAGAAAAGGATCTTTGAGATCATTTAACTTAACTGCCCCATTTTACAGGTGAGTCTTGCTTTAAGTCTTGAATCGAGTTAGTGGCAGAACCCACATTAGAAGGTGGATCTCCCACCCTGCAGGATATTGTCATCATCAATGATTTCTGACTTGTATACATGGTGCTTTAAGGTTTGCAGAATTTTTAATATATATTACCTTGTTTGATTCTCACAATCTTTTGAGGTAGGTACTACAGATAGTATCTGCATCGATTCATTTAAATCTTTCCATATGTCCCTAAATTCATTTTTTTTTTGCACAGCAATTTTCTACTACATTAATACACCACAGTTTTTTCAACTATTCTCCAGAACTTTTTTTCCTAGACTGTAGGCACTTATGTATTATAATTGTCTGATCTCCCTACTAGGCTATGATAACAACAGCTACATTTAGATAATTCTATAAGGTTTACAGAGTGGTTTGCTTTACTTATTTAGGATGTTTGAAAAGCCTTACTTAGTTCAATTTTAAGTTTTAGTAGTCTGTGAATATGTTTGGGACTTGTTTGCAGTATAGTGATTGAAGAGTGAGTGGGAGTGAGTGAGAAGACTTGAGAGGTAGGAAGGGGGGAGCAGGTTTAGAAGTTTTAAGCTTTTGTAGCTTAAAACCTCACTAAGACTTTAGGGACACTCAATATCATCTCATTTGATCCATGCAGTCCACGAAGCTCTATGAAGGCGTGGACTGGACCTTATGAAAACTTAATTTTGCTACATTGGATAATTAATAAGTGCTGAAGGAATGAAAAAATACTCAACACTAAAATGATATGGAACATGATTTAGAAGTGGGCGGGGGGGGGGCAGCTAGGTGGCACAGTGGATAGAGCACCAGCCCTGGAGTCAGGAGGACCTGAGTTCAAATCTAGCCTCAGACACTTGACACTTACTAACAGTGATCCTGGGCAAGTCACTTAACCCCAATTGCCTCACCACCCCCCAAAACAATGGCCCCAAGAGGAATTTAGAATGCTATCTCTCCAAAAAGACTAGGCAGTTGGAATATTCCTTGGGTTGTGTTAGATCTTCAGTATTCAACCTGCCTTAGAATTGAGGCTTGGGTAGTGTTAGGGATGTGTGTGGTATTAGTCAGTTAAGCATTTACTGAGTGCTTGCTATGTGCCAGGGCAGCCAAGTGGCACAGTGGACAGAGCGCTGTGCCTGGAGTCATGAAGACTCATCTTCATGAAGTCCAGAATTCAGATCCATCCTCGGACACTTACACAATCTGTGTGAATTTGGGCAAGTCACTTGTTCCTCAGTTCCCTCATCTATAAAATGGGAATAATAAAGTGGGGTGGTTATATGGCACAGTGGATAGAGTACCAGGTCTGAAGTCAAGAAGACTCATCTTCATGAGTTCAAATCTGGCCTCAGACACTTATTAGCGGTACGACCCTGGGCAAGTCACTTAACCCTGTTTGTCTCCGTTTCTTCATCTATAAAATGATCTGGAGAAGGAAATAATGCCAAACCACTCCAGTATCTTTGCCAAGAAAACCCCAAATGGGATCATGAAGAGTTGGGCATGACTAAGTAGTCGTATACTAAGCATTGGGGATAAAAAGAGGCAAAAGACATCCCTGCTCACAACATAATGGAGAAAACAACATGAAAATACTGCGCAGATAAGATTTTACATACGTATGTATTCATATATATATGTATATACACATGTGCACATATACACACATAGATGTCTACGTATATGATATAATGGGGATAATTGGCAGAGGGAAGGCAACGATCACTGAGGAGGATCAGGAAAGTCTTCTTGTAGAGGGTGGCATTCTAGCTTGGACTTGAAGAAAGCCAGGAGGTAGAGATAAGAAAGACAGTTCCAGGTGTGATGTTTAAAATGGGGTGGCACTCCGACTCTCACATAGGCATGAGCCAGTGAGAATGTCCAGAGACAGAAGATGAAATGCCTTGTTCTAGAAACACCAAGGAGGCCAGTGTTGCTGGATCATGGAGTACATGGGGAAGGAGATTGGGAGGGTAGAAGGGGGTTGCAATGCAAAGGGCTTTGAGAGACAGCAGGGAGGGTACCTCATGGTAGCTGAGCAAGATCTGCAGTGTCTGGCAAAGGCTAGATGTCTGAACACGGGAGGCCTTTTTTAAAAAAAAATTCATCCGAGGAATGGGGCACAAAGAGGTATGAATGTGAAAATAACTCTAAAGTGAGAGGCAAGTTGTACTAAAGGAAGAAGAGGGTAAAATATAGAGAGGAAAGGAAAGGTAAGAGGTTTATACTAAGTCTAGGATCCGGTTTATGTAGCCACACTGGGTGAGATGGGTAGTTCCCTTGAAGAATGTTGGGTACCAGGTACAAGGGGCTCAGTCATGGGCTCTGAGGTGGAAGGGACCTTGGAGGTTACATACCTAAGCAGAATTCCTTCTACAGCATTCCTGACAAATGGACATCTAGCTTCTGTTTGGAGACTTCATGAAGTCTACCACATGACCTCATTCTACTTTGGGACCACTCCTGTTTGTAGGAAGTTCGTTCGTTCGTTCTCTCTCTCTCTCTCTCTCTCTCTCTCTCTCTCTCTCTCTCTCTCTCTGGCATTGAGGGTTAAGTGACTTGCCCAGGGTCACACAGCTAGTAAGTGTCAGGTGTCTGAGGTCAGATTTGAACTCAGGTCCTCCTGAATCCAGGGCCAATGCCTTATCCATTGTGCCACCTAGCTGCTCCCAGTTTTTTCTCATTTTGAGCTGAAATTGGGCTCTTTGCAACTTCCAACCATCGAACTTAGGCATCATTAACATAGAGCTCCTATGAGAGGGAAACTTCAAGGTCATCTAGTCCATTTCTCTAATTTTACAGATTAGGAAACTGAGGCCCAGAGAAATGAAATAATTCACACAGGTACTTAGTGGCAGAGCCTGGGTTTGAAGTGAGTTCTCGTACTCCAGAGCTAATGTGCTTTCTGCATCACTGGGTTCGGGCCTTATCTGATTATCTGATTCTGTGTTCGCTGCTAAAATGTCTCACATACGATACCCTGCCTTCAGGGGACTTTTGGACCTCCTCTTCAGCCTCTTGTTCTTCAGGGCTCATCGATTCACCTATCACCTCCATGCAAGTAATATTTGAATCTTACCTGCCTCTGTCTGAATACTATTTCCCCTTTGGTGCAGCCCCAGCTTCCATTTTAAAGGCCTGGAAGTGGTTGTCTTCATGCCAGTTCAACCTCAGAGTGGAACCAATGATGTTCAGTTCCGCCTCCCTACCCTGGCATCCCAATGCCAAGGTTACGCTTTACAGGGGGCAAAGCTACTTTATCAGTGATCTTCTAAATAGAAACACCCTGGGTCACTTTCACTTTAGGACTGCCTTTTATTCCAGATCAAATGCTTCTGCTTTCACCTTTGTAATCTCTCCCTCTGCTATAACATCATCCCTTCTCACTTTTCATGGGGATACTGAGATACAAAGTTAAGGGAGACCCCCTCCCCTCAAGTATTGGCATACCAGGCAGAGAGAGAGTTATTGAGGAAGGGGAAGTACCCAAAGGTACTTCAGAAGTAGGACCAAGACTGCTGAGCCAATGAATGAGTAGTATAGCCTTATAGTTTTATATAATTATAATATATGTGCATGTGCGTATATATACACATACATGTAAAAATGCACAAATATATGTACACACATGTATATATGTGTATGGATATGTATATATATGTATATATGTGTGTGTATGTATATATATAAAAATAAAAAATTTTCTGACCTCCCCTGGGCAAAAAGGGCAAGATTGGTTCTTGGGTCTGGGGTAGGGCTGGACATGTACATGGGGAAGGTTAAGCGGTTCTAGGTATAAAGATTAGAGAGCCACAGACAAGACAGAAATTAGTCTCTTCGCTTTGGACCTGCTTTGGGTTGTACATTTTGTGCATCTTTCCCTTGAATCCCTGGTCTTGCTCCCCAGCACTGACACCTGACCTCTGCCTCATTCTGGCTAGCTTGGATTCCCAGGCCAGCTAAGCTGGTCATTATTCCCTCTGTCTTGTTTTTCCTCTTCCTCCAGGGTTTCTTTGGCAGGTAGTGAGGGTAGACCAACTTTTACCCGTGGGCTTTCTCACTCTTGTTCCTTCCCTCTCCTTCCCTATTCCCTAGTCCCCTCCTTCCCTGATGCATACATCACTGATCAGTGTTCTTATCATCACTGCGATCAGTTCTGGGCCTAGGGTAGAGTTTGTTATTTTTGTTTACTTGCCAAGAGTTTTTACTGACATGAGTTGAGGCACACCCTCGGTTAGGGTAGCGTCCTTGGCATTCTTTTCCTCAGATGTTGGCAATTTGTGTGTTCTCTCAAATGTATCCTTTTGATTCAGTTGGGTAGGACGTGGAGGGAGGAGACTCTGGGTAGGTCTGCACCTTAAAAGAAATCTCGTAATTGTCTCCAAACCAGAAAGGAGGAGTTTTCTTCAGAGAGCTATTGGTTGGCATCATAGGAGAAGGGAGCACAGAACCAGAAGGGACCTTAGAGATCATCTGATTCAGCCCCCTCACTTTATAGAGCAGGAAACGGGCCCAGAGACATTCGGTGATTTAGCAAAGGTCACACAGGTAGCAGAGTCAGCATTTCAAACTCAGTTCCACTGACCTCTGGGACCAAGGCATCTCAAGGGTTCTTGTTTGTGCTTTGAGTCAAGAGTTGGGGGCTATCTCCAGGATCGAATATAAAGTCTTCCCTTTGGCACAGAAAACTCTTCATAACCTGGCCCCTTCCTATCTTCTTCACATTCCTCTCCAGCTAGACTGGCTTAGTTGGAGTTCCTTAAACACAGCATTCCTTCTCCCAGCTCTGAGCTTTTCCCTGGCTGTCCCTCTGGGCCTAGAATTCTCTGCCCCTCTTCAGGGCTACCTCTTAGTTTTTCTGGCTTCTCTGCTCAAAACCCCATATTCAGCAGAAGGCCTTTGCTGGTCACTCTATCCCCGCCTCCCCAGTTACCCTCACCCCTTCATAAGTTACCTTCCATTTATTCTCTTTATATTTTGTGTATCCCTAATTATCTTCCCCATGAGAATGTCCAGTCCTTGTGGGCAAAGACTATTTCTTGCCTTCCTTTATATCCCTATATTAGCACAATTCCTGATACATACTAAGCGCTTAATGCTTGTTGACAAACTGACTATCCCTTTATTAGGTGTCCTCTATATTTATATTTTCTGTCTTCAAAGCTGGGTGGTTAGATGCTCCAGTCCACTAAGAAAGGGGAAGAGAAAGAAGTCTTGTAGTCTAATGTTGTTCATCCTTCCTTTTGGAAGAGGACCAATGACATCATGGGTGATGTCTTGACTTGCGAATAAATTGGATTCAAGTGAGGCAGAGTTGTGCAAAGTTATCAGCCTCACTCTCTACCATAAATTTGGAGTGGTAGACACCCTAAGATGCGGGATAGGCATGTGGAGATGTAGAGAGAAGCGTAGGTGTGGTCGTCTTGATGGGAGTCAGCCTGGGCCATTGTTACTGACAAACCTTAGCCTATGGGTTTTGTCCTGTTCAGGAGAGGGTGGTTAATCCGTTCGTCAGGGAAAGTAGTGAATCCTGGTGACTTCTGCAGAGTACCTACAAGTATGGCTTTTTGCTATTGTTTCATTGAAGGAACTAGAATGGGAGGTAGGATGGTCAGGTCTTTCTTCTTTATCCACTTTGGGTCCATTTAGATGTGAAAGACGTCATGGCTTAGCTTGGATTTGGGATGTCAGGACTCATGTTCACTTTGAGCTTTCTCACTGGGTGATTGAGGACAAGCCAACCTTTGTGAGCCTCACCCGAATAAAAAGTGTTTATTAGCACTTTCCTTACATTCTTCACAGAGTTGTGCTATATAAATATATGACCTCTGTAATTTCCATTTCTTTGCCACCACAAAGACAGCTGCTATAAAAATTTTAGAACATATAGATTCTTTTCCTTTTTCCCTGATCACCTTGGGAAATAGACTTAATAATGGTATTGCTGGGTCAAAGGGTATAGGTAGTTTAATAACCCTTTGGGCATAATTTCAGATTGTTCTCTAAAATGGTTGGATCAGTTCACAGTTTCACCAACAATGAATTAGTGTCCCAATTTTTCCACATCCCCTCAAACATTTGCCACTTCTATCATTTTAGCCAATCTAGTAGGTGTAAAATGATATATCAAGGTTATTTTAATGTGCTTTGCTCTAATTAATAATTATTTAGAACATTTTTTCATATGACCATAAATTGTTTTGATTTCTTCACTGGAAAACTGCCTGTTCATATCTTTTGACCATTTATCAATTGGGGAATGACTCATTCTTATAGATTTTACAAAGTTCTTTATATATTTGAGAAATGAGGCCTTTATCTGAGAAACCGTAAAATTCTTCCCTTCCCACTCCCAAATTTTCTGCTTTCCTTCTGATCTTGGCTGTATTTGTTTTATTTGTACAAACTTTTAAAATTTAATATAATCAAAATTATCCATTTGCACCTAATTTTGTTCTCTATCTCTTATTTATTCATAAATCTGAGAAGTAATATTTTCCATGTTCTAATTTTCTTTTAAAATCTCTCTATATCTAGATAATATATCAATTTTGACCTTATCTTGGTAAATATATAAGATATTGGTCTACCCAGTTTCTTCCATATGCTTTGCAGGTTTCCCAGCATTTTTTACCAAATAATCAATCTTCAAATCTTAAGTCTTTACACTTGTCAAATACAAAGTTATTATGTTTATTTGCTGCTGTAATGTATACTTTATTCCATTGATCTACGTTTCTATTTCTTAGCCAATATCAGATAGTTTTGATAATTACTGCCTTATAACATAGTTTGAGATCTGATACAGCTAAACCTTTTTGCTTTACTTTTAAAAAATTATTTCCTTTGATATTCTTGAGTTTTTGTTCAAAGGGATGAATGGCTGAACAAATTGTGGTCTATGATTGTGATGGAATGCTACTGTGCTATGAGAAATGATAAGTTCAGTAATCTTAGAAACACATGGAAATATTTGCATGAAATAATGAAGGGGGAAATGAGTAGAACCAAGAGAACATTCTATACAGTAACACCAAGTTTATTTTTAGAATGACTTTGAGTGAATAAGTTATTTTAATTGTTATAAAGACTCAAGTTAACCATAAAAGATGTATAAAGAAAGCCACAATATGCATCCAGAGAAAGAATTGATAAATGGAAGTATATATAGAATAATTGTATACACATACACACACACACGCAAACCTATTTGTGTCCAGTGGTAGCCATCTCCAAGTTGGGGTAAGGTGAGGGTAAAAAAAAAAAGGAGAAAAAAAAATAAATTTACATGGTAATTTTATTGTATATTTGAAAGGAATAGCTAGTTGTATGTAGTAGATTTGCTGTTTCATGTACAGTCATCTTTTTATTGTACTATATACTGGAAATGCTTGTTTTATTTCATAAATACATATTAATGTAATAAGGTAATAAAAAGAAAAAAATAAAATAAAGTGAAGTAGAAATTTAAAAGCCCCAATAAATACATGACCTCTTGTTGTTCTTAAGGTGCTGTTTCTTTGAGTGTAGGACAATTCCTAATGCTATTCTTGGAATTACTAGAAATTACTTAGAATTACTAGAATTACTAGAAAAGACTGGGGCAGTTTTTCATATCAGTATCATTTCAGTAGGGTTTGGTACCCACAGAGATGATGCTCTGTGCAACATGGAGTTGTTATCAGGTTGGGGGTGTTCAGAAAGTGGGGCATAGGCATGATTATTAAAGTAGGGTCTGAGCTAGGTCATGGTAAGTGCTGAGGCTTGGACTTTGGATATGTTCATTTAGGGTGGTGTCATTGCTGCATCAATGACGTTTTATCATAATTTTACTTTTAAATAGAAACTTTCTTCATTTTCTTTGCCTTGCGGATAAAAATGCATTATATCCATCTATGCGTTTTGATTCTTCAAGGTCTTGTTAAATTCTGGTCCTTCTAGTGTTAACAAGATAGCAAATGACCATCACAGAGTAGGAAGGGATGTTGGAGGTCATTTAGTTCATTCCCATTACAGTGCACAGTGTACAGTGCTGTTATCCAAATTTTACTTGAAGAAATCCAGAGAAGACAAACCCACTACTTTCAGATACAGTCATTCTACTTTGGCATGGCTAATTGTTAGGAAGTTTTAATTTCTATTTAACCTAAATCTTCCTTCTACCCATTGTTCTTAGTTCTGCCTCTGGGATCAAGCAGAACAGATCTGATCTCTCTTCTGGGTGACCACTTTCCAAATACTTGAAGCCCATGATCATATATCTTCCTTAGTCTCATTGGCCAGTTAACCCCAGTTCCTTTAGATGAACTTAATATGGTGTGATCTTGGGACTCTTCACTATTCCGGGTGTTCCAGCTTATCACTGTCTTTCCTAAAATGTACTACAGATAGGGTTTAACCAGGGCAGATTTATAGCTTCAGTGGGTCTGAGAACTATGCCTTTCATAATGTAGTCCAAGTTATGTTAACTAAAAAGCTAATGGGGGTCAAAGCACTGTACTGACTTATACTGGGCTTGATGTTCTTTCATATCCTTATCTCATTCACACAGACTGTTATTTTTGGTGAAGTTGATTTTTTGACTCCAAGTGTCAGACTTTACATTTATCTCCATTTGATCCTAAGTGATGCATTCATTTTAGAGCTAAACTGCCTTCCATCTTGTTAGCTAACCTTCTCAGATTACCATCTATAACATTGATAAACATGTTTTTATGTCTTTATCTAAATTGATGGTAAAATGTTTACTAGCAGAAGGCTAAGCATAGATCCCTGATCCCACTGTCATCCTTACAATTCAAAATAATTAATAACAACAGCTAGCATTTATCTAGAACTTTAAGTTTTGTAAAATGCTTTATAAATATCTCATTTTTATCCTTAGAACAACCCTTGGGAAGTAGGTGTTTTGTTGTTGTTCAATCATTTCAGCCATGTCTGACTTTTTGTAACGTCATTTTGGGGTTTTCTGGGCAAAGATACTGGAGTGGTTTGCCATTATTTCCTTCTCCAGCTCATTTTACAGATGAGGAAACTGAAGTGAACAAGGTTAAGTGACTTGCCCAGGTTCACACAGCTTATAAGTGTCTGAGGATAGATCTGAATTCTGGACTAACTGACTCCCAAGTCCAATACTCTATCCACAGTGCTGCCCCATCACAGATTTATCAAAATATGGCTAATCCACCTTGGTAAACTCATTTTTCTTAAACAACCTAAGTTTGTTTACAGGCTTTAGCCCTCATGATCCTGTTATCTGCCTTTGCTCCCATCTTCTTTATTTGGTTTAAATATATGTGTGTGTGTATACATGTGTGTGTATATACATACACACACATGTATACATACATACACACACATGTAAAAAATTTGGTTGATAAGTTTCTTGTATAGCCATACTGGTCTCTTTGAGACAGTATGTTTTCTCTTTCACTGCCTACTTTATGTAAGTCAAAGTGTTAGTCAGGGGGTGGAGAGATTTAAAGAATGAGACCAGGTTTTTTTCCCTCTTTTGCAGTTTAGAATCTAGTAGGGGAGTTAAGACAAACAAAACATGGGAGATTAAAGAAAGGAAGTGTTGGTGAGAGACAGCAAGGCCTGGTTTATTGGGATCACACTGTAGTAGGTTAGTCAGTCCGCAAGCATTATTAAGCCCTTCTATGTGCCAGGCACTGTGCCAAGTTTTGGGAATGTAAAGAAAGGGAAAAACATTGAACTTTCCCTCAAGGAGCTTATATCCTAGTTAGGAAGACAACATGCAAATCGGTATGTTTTCCTGAGATATACACAGAGTAAATGGAAAGTAAGCTTGGAGGAGAGGCATAGAGGAACTGGGAAGAGAAAGTAGTGCTAAGGGCATCTAGGTGGCACAGGCAATAAAGCACCAGCCCTGGATTCAGGATGACCTGAGTTCAAATTCAGCCTCAGACACTTGACACTTACTAGCTGTGTAACCCTAGGCAAGTCATTTAACCCTCATTGCCCGGCAAAAAAAAAAAAAAAAAAAGTAGTGCTAGAGGGAGTCCTCTGGCAGAAGGTAGGCTTTGAACTGAGTCTTGACAGAAGCCAGAGAGGCCAGGGTGAAGGGGAAGGACATTCAAGTTTTGGGGGCCAGCCAAGACAAAGGCATGGAGTTGGGAGATGATGGACTTATCCTATGGGTGAAATAGCAGAGTGGGCCAGAGTGGCTAGATCATGTCAGAAATGTCAGAAGCTTAAATTGGCAGAAGATTAGAAAGGTAGGAAGGAGCCAGGTTGTGAAGGCCCAACAGAAGATTGTATATTTGATCTTGGAGATTAGTAATAGGGAGCCATTGGAGTTTATTCAGTGGTGGGGAGGGTGACATGTTCAGACTTGCACTTTAGAAAAATCATCTTGACAGGTGAATGGAGGACGGATTGGAGTGGGGAGAGACTGGAGGCAGGGAGACAAATTAGAAAGCTACTATAATAGTCCAAATGAGAGGAGATTATGGCCTGATTTAGCGTTGTGTCTGTTTGAATGGAGAAAAGGGGATGCATAGGAGACATTTTTGAAGGTTGGGTTGTGTCAACTTAGTGTGAATGGGGAATTGAGAGTGAAACATAAGTTGTGAACCTGAATAACTCAGGATGGTGGTGTCCTTGTTCACAAGAGGAAAGTTGGGAAGAAGAGGGAATTTGGGGAGGAAAGAGAATGAGTTATGCTTTGGACATACTGAGTTTGAGATGCCTATTCAATTTAAGATGTCTAAGTAGCCGTTGAGCAGCTAGGTGGTGCAGTAGATAGAATGCCAGGCCTGGAGTCAGGAAGACCTGAGTTCAAATCTAGTCTCAGACACTTACTAGCTGACAAGTCACTTACCCCTGTTTGTCTCAGTTTCCTCATCTGTAAAATGTTCTGGAGAAGGAAATGGCAAACCACTCTAGTATCTTTGCCAAGAAAATCCTAAATGGGGCCATGAAGAGTCGGACACGACTATACCAAAAAAAATAGCAGTTAATTGATATGAGACTAGAGCTCAGGAGAGAAATTAGGACTACCCTTAAGCTTCTATGCTTTGTGAAGGAGCCACCGGGGTATGGTCAACTCCAGAGTAGGAAAGCCCAAGACAGTCGAAAAATTCTTTCTTCCCACTGCAGGGTATGTATTTTTCTCCTCATCAATTTATCCTACATGGTGGTAGTGTTTAATGAATCCATGTATTTAGCAAATTTAAATTCATGGGACATTTTTGGATAGGGAATTTGTGAATACCAGGTCATTATGGCTTATGGTATTTTGGGGGGCTCAGCAGTCTGTCCACTAAGGTTTGGGTGCTGGAGAGATGAACTAGGCCTGGGAAACTGAGGGTTATCAGTTTAGGAAGATCACAAGATCTCTTTCCTGGCCAGGCATCAGAACGTAAGAGCAACACTAAGGTTTATTACTTCTGTGATGAGTACATAGAGATGTGAATCTGAATTTAGATGTGAAACTGGGAAATAGGTTTGGGGACATGAAGTTCAAGTATAATGCAGACAACTATAACCAAAACTGAGCCAAGAATCCTGGGTGTCAGTCTGAATGCTGCTGGGAATGCAAATGTTGAAGATCCAAGCAATGGTTAGTGTTAAGTATCTTTATTTATTTATTTATCTATCTATCTATCTATTTATTTATTTATTTTTGTGGGGCATTGAGGGTTAAGAGACTCACCCAGGGTCACACAGCTAGTAAGTGTCAAGTGTCTGAGATCAGATTTGAACTCAGGTCCTCCTGAATCCAGGGCCAATGCTTTATCCACTGCACCACCTAGCTGCCCTGGGATCTTTATATTTAATCATTTACAACTTATTGAAATGTTTGCTGTGTGTACAAGGACATCATGGGATGGGGACAAAGAAATATTAGATGATTCCTAACTTGACGCTTGGACAGATAAATTGGGGTGGGCTAGTAGAGGTCATGCTAAGCCATTTGGACTTTATCTTGCTCGGTTGTTATTCCATATTTTTCCATTTTTGTCCAACTCTTTGTGACCCCATTTGGGGTTTTCTTGGTAAAGACACTGGAGTGGTTTGCCATTTTCTTCTCTAGCTCATTTCACAGATGAGGAAATTGAGGCAAACAGGGTAAAGTGACCTGCCCAGGGTCTCACAGCTAGTAAGTGAGGCTAGATTTGAACTCATGAAGATTAGTCTTCTTGACTCCAGGCTCAGTCGTCTATCCACTGTGCCACCTAGCTGCACCTTTAGCAGGGAGCTGTTGAACTTGACTGGTAAGGAGTCAGAGGTCCTGGATTTGAATTCAGCTCCTCTACTTTACTTCCTGTGTGTTCTGGGTCAAGTTACTCACCTCACTTTCCACATCTGTAAAAAAACTAGGTAACTTCCAATATCCTTCTACCTTCAAATCTGTTATTGTATGAACCTCAGAATTTTGAACTCTGGAGAGACATAAAGTAATAATTTAGGAAGATTAATGTGGTGCTGATGTGTAGGGTTTTTGTTTTGTTTTTGCTGGAGGTACAAGGGAGCCTGTAAGCAAAAATATTAATCATTACATTTTACTGGGCTTGATGGAAAAGACATAAGGCAGATGGGACAAAGCTTGGTGACTGGATGTTGGCGGGTAGGGGGGAAAGGTGAAGAATAAGTGATGAGCTGGATTTGTGTAATGCTTCCCAAGTGGATTTCATGTCTCAAGCCTCTCCTCCCATCATCCTCCAAACTGCTGTCCAGTGGATATTACGGAAGCACAGTTCTGATCCTGTTATTCTCCTGTTCCAGAAGATCCAGTGGCTCTCTGTTGGCTTTGGGGTAAAATATAAACTCCAGTTAAACATCTGTAGCACTTAACAATTTGGCAACAGCTTACTTTGCTAGGTAAGGTAAGGTAAAGTATCCCATTACACTCATATATGCTCAGTGTCCAGCTAGACTGGCCAACCTCCTGTTCTCTATATGTGACGGTCTTTCTCAGTGCATTTCTACAGATCTTAAAGGCACAGCTTAAGTGTTACTTCTTTTAGGAGGCCTTTCCTCATTTCCCCACCTGTTAGTGCCTCTCCTGGTATTACACAGTGTTCATTGCACGTGTGTATTTTTTTTTTTTTTGCTAGTAGAATGTAAGAAACTCCTTGAGGGCAGGGACAGTCTAATTTTTGACTTTGGATGCCCTATGCTTAGTACAGTGCCTAACATATAGTAGGTACTTAATAAGTGCATGTTGATTGATTGAACAAAACATAGACGCTGAATGTGTCTAACAGCAGATGCAGCATTTTGCAGCAACTGCCTTCCTCTTCTCTATCAAAAAAAGGGAGTTTCATTATCAGTCTTATGGAATGAAGATCGGGTATTCCATTAATATGAATTCTGATTTCTTCAAGTCTTGCTTTTCTTTATTGGAGGAGGGAGGGAAGAGTCAATGGGAAATGACCATGCTATTTTTTAAAAGAGTATCAACAAAACATTAAATAAAAGAAGAAAATATAGGATTATAAAAGGCTATTAAGAAAAATTTGCTGGGTGTTATGGCACACACCTGTAATCCCTGCTACAGTGGGAGGCTGATGCTGGTGGATTGCTTGAGTTCAGGAGTTCTGAGTTTGTAGAGCTGTAGCCAGTCAGGGGTCCATACTAAGCCTGCCACTTCTGTGGGAGGCCCCTCCCATTCAAGGACTTGCCATATTAGCTGGCTTTTTTTTTTATCATAGCAGAGAACTACCAGGCTGCTTAAGGAGGAGTGAACTAGCCCAGGTTTGGAAAAATGCAGAGGTTAAAGCTTCTGTACTGATCAGCATTAGGGTCTGGTCCATGAGTGGTCACTTTGCTTTTAGCCCAGGTGAGATAAGGAGACTGAGTCTCTTTTTTGGGGGGGAGTGGTTTGTGGGTTTTGTTGTTATTGTTGTGTTTGTTTGTTTTTTGTGAGACAATTGGGGTTAAGTTACTTGCCTAGGGTCACACAGTAAGTGTTAAGTGTCTGAAGCCAAATTTGAACTCAGGTCCTCCTGACTCCAGGGCCCATGCTCTATCCACCATGCCACCTAGTGGCCCTGACTGAGTCTCTTAAAAAAAAAGGAAGAGGAGAAATTTGGGAAGACTTACATGAACTGATACAAAGTAAAAGTAACAAAACTAAGAGAAAAATGAATTCAAAGTCCATAGTCAACAGAGCCCTCTTCTAAAAGATAAGCAGAGTTGAGCAAAGCAAAATATCACTGGGATAAGTGGTGTGGTGACCCCATGATCTGGAAAATCTGCATAAACATTTTTCTTTTGTAGCAGAGTAGATGTTTGAATTTTTTCTATTTTCTTTTATGGGGTGTTTACAGTACCTTGTCACATTTGGGTTAAGTATTTGGTCATAGGCTCTATGTATGTCAATGTTAAGTACAAATAATGTATGAAAAAACCTTTTTCTTTGTCATCTGCAACTTCTGCAAAACTCCCTCCCCCAAATTCCCATTTAATTTTTTATGTTGACCTAGGATATATCGAAATTATAATGGGGAAAGTTGTGATGTGGAAGGAATAACTTGAAATCAGTTATTAGTCTTGCCTGAAAATGTTGGCTTCATTTTGCACCGTCTGTTTTCTGAGATGCAGGAGTGCATGGTTCAGCATTAGCCTTATGAAGTCATGATTGGTCCCTGAATTCAGTGTTGGCTTTCTTTGTATTCTTTTGGTCATTGGGTAAATTGGGCTGCTTGTTCTCTTTACTTTGTTTAGTATCAGTTCATTCAGTCCTTTCTCTTAATCCTCTATGCCATTTATTATGGCACAATGACGATCTATTGCCATGTACTCTGTTTCCAGTTTTTGATGGCATGGATTTCAGAGAAGGACAAGGTGAGTGATGGGGGAGCAGTGAGGTCTAGCAGTATCGATAGGGAGCAAAGAACAGGAAGACATTATCACCTCTGCTCTGGCCACATTCTTTCCTGACTCTTTTTCTTATTTAACTCATTTGCCTCCGCATTAAGCTCTATTTTTGAATCCCTGGACAAACCCCAACTCTGATTTATTTCCACCATCAACCTCCTCTGCTCCCACTCAAGTGTTGCTAAAGGAAGTAAGAGGAAGTCATGAAACTGATAGAAATGATCAAATCTCAACTAGGCCCTCACTGTATCAAGATAACCCTTTATTCCTTTCTAACTGAATTTCTATCCCGCTCCCTATTGGGAGAGGCAGCATGACATAGTAGATAGATAACTGGCCTTGAAGTCAGGAAATTGTTGTTCGGTCATTTTTTTAAAAGTCATGTCCGACTCTTCATGACCCCATTTGTGGTTTTCTTGGCAAAGATACTAGAGTGGTTTGCCATTTCCTCCTCCAGCTCATTTTATAGATAAGGAACTGAAGCAAACAGGGTTAAGTTGACATGCCTAGGGTCACGAAGTTAGTCACTATCTGAGGCCAGATTTAAACTCGGGTCTTCCTGACTCCAGGCCCAGAACTTTATCCACTGTGCCACCTAGCTACCCCTAGACCTGGGTTCAGGTCTCGCATTCGACACGGACTAGCTGTGTGATTGTGGGCAATTCCCTTCACTTTTTAGTGTTTTAAACTTGTGGTGGCCAAACTCAAATAGAAATAGACCCTTGGGACAGGTATATTGACTTGGAAAACCACAAATTAGCCTTTTCTATGATTTATTGTATTTTAATTTATTTTTGTTAAATATTTCCCAATTGCATTTCAGTCTGGTTTGGCTGTGAGACTGTTGTGGACCCCTTGAATCTGATACTTCTTATTGTGAGCAATTCTCTAGGATTATAAGTTATGTCGACAGAGAAGTTTCTCTCCTGACTTCCCCATACCTTTGAAAATTAGAGGTCCAGCCCCCAAACATAAAGGGACTGTTTCAAACTTTCTCTTCTCATGTTTCTTCCCTGCCCTCTAGATTCTCATCCCCCTCCACTGCCTGCCCAGCACTCCCACATTCCACCCTCCCAACTGAGAACCTTGGCATACTTTGCTGAGAAAAGCAAGGTCTTTTGAGTCCTTTCTTCTCTCCTTTTATGCATCTGACAACCCCTTGACATCATTCTGCACTATCTCTTCCTTTGCTCCAATCTCTGAAGAAGATATGACCCTTCCTGCCAAGGCCATCCCCTCTCCATGTATCCTTGATCCTGACCTTTCCTGTCATCTTGAGCAGATTGCCTCTGCTGCTATCCCGCCTCTCATTTTTAGTCTCTTCTTGTCTACTGGTTCCTTCCCTACTGCCCACAACCTCCCTAGTTCCTACCATCCCTGTAATAAATTGTCCTACATTTCTTCCTTTTTCTCAGGCTCCTTGAAAAAAAGCTATCCATGCTTATTGCCATAATTTTTTTTTCTCTTGTTCTCTTCTATTATTTATTTATTTGTTTATTTTTGGAGACAGTTGGGGTTAAGTGACTTGCCCAGGGTCATACAGCTAGTAAGTCTTGTTCACATCTAAATCCTCTCCAACCTTTCTTCTGACCTCATCTCTCAAAAGAAAGTACCCTTTCCAAGTTACCAATGACCCCATCAGCCCAAATCTAATAGCTTTGTTTCCCTCAATCCTAATTCTTCTTGACCTCTCTTCAATATATGACACTGCTGCCCACTTTTTTTCTTCTTGGTTGCTTATTCCTCTTTTAGTTTTCTTCCTATGGCTTTTTCTTGGTTCTCCTACCTCTATGACTGTTCCTTCTCAGTCTTCTTTCCTGGATTATCACCCATGTCATACCCACTAAACATGGGTGTACTCCAAGGTCCTTACCTGGGCCGCCTTCTCTTTTCCGTCTGACCCATAATACTCAGTGACCTCATCAGCTTCTGTGCGTTCAGTTATTGCTTATTCAGATGATTACCAGATTTATTTATTTAGTCCTAATCCCTTTTCTGTGCCTGTTGGGTATTTTGAAGTGAATGTCTCATAAATGCCTCAAATTCAATACATTCAAAATAGAACTTGCTATCTTTTCCCCAAGACACCTTTTTCTAAACTTCTCTGTTTCTATTGAAGGTACAACCATCCTTCTAGTCACCAAAGATTGTAACTTCAGTGTCATTCTCAACTCCTTTTATCCATCTCTCATGCTATGTATCCAGTCAGTTGCTTAATCTTATTTCTGTCTCCACCATGACTCTAAAATATAGCCCCTTCATTCTCCTTGCATAGCCATCTCCTCAATTCAGGTCTTCATCACCTATTACCTGGATTATTGTAATAACTTGCAAAGTGGTCTCTCTGGCTCCAATCTCCTATAATCAACAACTGCCAAATCTAATATACAAATCCAATCTACAACTGTCAAAATGATTTCCCTAAAGCTCAAGGTTGACTATGTCACCCCTTGCACAATAAATTTTAGTGGCTCACTGATGTCCAGGATGAAATAGAAACTCCTCTGTTTGGCATTTAGAGCACTTTACAACCTGGATTTGTCTTCTTTTTTAGCCTATTATACCTCATCCTATAATAATTTTTTTATTATGAACTTGAGAGTTCACAATTTTTAATTTAATTTAATTTAATTTTTTGCAGGGCAATAAGTGACTTGCCCAGGGTCACACAGCTAGTAAGTGTCAAGTGTCTGAGGCCGGATTTTGAACTCAGGTCCTCCTGAATCCAAGGCCTGTGCTTTATCCACTGCGCCACCTAGCTGCCCCGAGGTCACAATTTTTTAAATGGTGTACATCAGATTTAGAATGGTAGTACCAACACCACCCTTATTAGTATCCCTCCTGAACTTTTTTCTTCTTTCTGTATTTTTAATGTGTTTTACTGGCATTCTTTTCTTTCTTTCTTTTTCTTTTAAGCACTAGCATTAGGTCATATTGTCCCCACCCCAACACATTCTCTCCTCTTCCAGTTAAAAACCTCCCTTGTAACAGATAAGTATAGTCAAGCAAATAAGATTTGTGTTGTATGGGTCATGTCTGAAAACATATGATTCATTTTGTTTTTAGAGTCTCTCTCACTTCTGCCAAGTGATGGCAAGCAAGATTTATCATTAGACTTCAGCAGTTGTAATCATTGGTCAGAGTTCTTAAGTTTTTCAAAATTGTTTTTATTTATAATTCTGGTCAATGTATAAATATTTCTCCTAGTTCTCTTCACTTCATTCTATGTTAGATCATACTAGTGTTCCCAGATTTCTCTGAATACATACCTTTTGTCATTTCTTTTAGCACAGTAATATTTCATTACATTTATACACCTTGATTTATTGAGCCATTTGCCAATTAATAGTTATCCACTTTGTTTACAAGTACTTGTTTGCCACAACAAAACCTGCTGCCCTAAATATTTTTGTATGTATGAGTCCATTTCCTCTGTCTTTGGTCTCTTTACTGTGTAAGTCTAATAGTGGTATAGTTGGGTCCTCAGAATTTAATGACTTTTTGGGTATGCTTCCAGATTTTTTTCCAGAATGGTTGTACCACTTCACAACTTCACCAGTAATGCATTAATTAGTTTTGTCATCCCATGGCTTCTTCAAAAATGGCCATTTTCCCTTTTGGGGGTCATTTTTGTTAATCTGACAGGGGTGATGTGGAACATCATAATTATTTTAATGCATTTCTCTTATTTATTAATGATTAACAACATTTTTTCCATAGGGTTCTTTTTGATTTTTTGTTTTTGTCCAATGAGATATTTGTAAAAACTCTTGGTAGCACATCGTAGCTTTCCCTTTCTTTTCTTCCTTCCTCTCTGACTATCTACTAGGGAATAGCCCTTATTCTTATATGTATTGGTATCAATTTCCTATGTATCCCTAAGGTTGTTATTGTTTAGTCATTTCAGTTGTGTCTGCCTCTTCATGACCCCATTTGGAGTTTTCTTGGCAAAGATACTGGAGTGGTTTGGCATCTCCTTCTCCACCTCATTTTACAGATGAGGAAACTGAGGTAAACAGGGTTAAGTAACTTGTCCAGGGTCCCATAGCTAGTAAGTGTCTGAGGCCAGATTTGTACTCAGAAAGATGAATCTTCCCGACTCCAGGCCCTCTACCCACTTTATCACCCAGCTATCTGATCCCTTGGTATCAGACTTTTTTCAGATCAATTTCCTTGAACTATTTCCCCCCAGTTTACTGTTTATCTTCTAATTTTAATTGCATTGATTTTGTTTGTGCAAAAAGCATAATTAACCATTTCAATTCTGTTACCATTTACTCTTCTCTGCCCTCTTACCATTTGTCCTTTGCCAAACCCCATCCCTAGATCACTCCCACCATCTGCCTTCTCTACTCCTACTCACATGCTGTTGAGAAGGTGCTGCATTATGTCAAATGCTTTTTCTGCATCTAATGATAAAATAATGTGATTTTTAAAATTGGTTTTATTATCATTATGATCTATTCTGTTTATAGATCCTAATACCGAACCAATTGCATATTCCTGGTATGAATCCAATTTGATCATAGCATATAATTATTGTATGTGTGCTGCTGTGTCCTCTTTGCTGATATTTTATACAGTATTTTTGCATTGAATTCATCATATACGTTGCCCTCTAGTTCTTTTTTTCCTTTTTTCTCTGACATCTCTCCTCGGTTTAAGTCTCAGGACCACATTTGTCTTAAGGAGGAATTTCGTAGAATACCATCTTTATTTTTGCAAAAAAAAAATACAATTGGATTTAATTTATCTTTGAATATTTTATATAGTTCACTTGTAAATCCTTGTGATCCTAGAAATTTTTTCCCATTCGTGAGTATACTGATATCTTATTTAATTTATTTTTCTGAGATTGGTTTAAATTATCTATTTCTTATTCTGATAACCTTTCTGTTTTATGTTTTTGTAAATATTAATCTGTTTCATTTAAGTTCTCATTTTTGATGTCATATAACTGGGCAAAATACTTTAAAATAATTCCCATTATCCTTAATTTGTTTTCAATTCCTCATTTTCATTTTTGATGCTGGCAATTTTAACATCTACCATCTACTGTTTATGTAGCTGTCTACTTTATTAATTTTAAAAACAACCTGCTAGCTTTATTTAACAATTGAATTTTTCTCGTTTTTCTATAGTTTTTTTTAGTTGTATGCTCAGTTTATTGCCCTGTCCTTTCTCTTTTGTTGATGAAAGAGTTTAGAAATGAACATTTTCTTTTCTTCTTAGGACTGCTCTGACTGCATCCTAAAACTTTTGGTATATTATCTTACTATTTTCCTTGATGAAATTATCTATTTCTATTATTTCTTCTTTGCCTACCATTTCATTAGGAGTAACTTATTTATTCTCCATTTCAGTTTGAATTTTTTATTCAAGTAACCTTGATTATATTTTAAATTGCATTTTGATCAGTAAAGAAAAGATATATTTAATATCACTGCTTTTCTTCCTGGCATATTTTTTGAAGGTAACATAGATAGTTGAGAATGTGTATATTCTTTTCTATTCCATCTCAATAATCACTGGAGATTTTTCATATATAACTTTTCTAAAATTCAATTCAGGTCCCTAACCTCTTATTTATTATATTGTTAAATTTAACATAGGGGGAGATATCAACTATTTGTTTAGCTGTTTCTGTCTTCCTATAATTAGGTTAACTTTTCCTCAAAGAATTCCATGGCATTTAGTACATATATGATAAATATTGATATTATTTCATTATCTGTGTTACCTTGAGGCATACTGTGATTTTCTTGCTTATCTTTTTTAACCATGGGTTTTTTTCTTACTGTTGTATCTTCTGAAATCATGATGGCTACCCCTACTTTTTAAAATTTGCTTGAAGCATAATAAATTCTATCTCATTCACTCACCTTAACTCAGTATGAATCTTGTAAACAACACAGAGTATTCAATTCTGCTTTTTAATTTGTTCTAGTACCCTTCTCCATTTTATGGGTGATTTTTCCAGTTTGATCTTTAAATTCCTTCCATTTTATTTTCCTATACTTTTTCCTCTTTTCCAAGATCTGCATCTTTGAAGGGATCTTCCAAATTCTTGAGATCACAGATCCATTTTTGGAATATCTGTGCAAGGTGCAAATGGTAATTTTTGTTTTAAACTTGAACTGTGATTTAATTGGCACAGGTACTTCAGATGTGGAAACTCCCTTTATCACTGCAGGTCAGTACTTGTTCCGCAATTTATACTCTTAGAGATTTATCTGGGGCATTGAGGCATTAAGTGACTCACTCAGGGCCACACAACCACTATGTGTCAGACTTAGCCTTTGAACCTAGGTCTAATTGAGTCAGAGACTGGCTCTCTAGCCATGGCCACACTGTCTCGCCTTGTTTTTCTCACTAAGAGTATAAAGGATGGTGACCCAGTGTCTGCCCTCACAGAGACTACTATCAAGGAAGCTGGTGGAGAACTTATAATTTGACAAATATTTATTAAGCATCTATTATGTGTATTCGGAAATGAAAATAAAACCAAATCTGCCCGGACTGAACTCCTGGGACATAGTAGATGTTTAATAAAGACTTATTGATTCATTGACAATAAGAACTAGAATCATACTTGGGAGAGTAGAATAAGAGATGTAACTTGTAGACAGATAAACACTATAATTTGAGGAGGGAGAAAAGACAGACATTGGGGGGAGGGGAAATATCAGGGAAGGTATCATAGGAAATGACACCTGAACTGAGTCATATAAACAGGTAACCATAACATAAGTTAGATGATCTTTAATTTGTGAAAAAAGAGTCACAAGAGATAACTGAGATAAAGATAGCTCACCTTCAACTGGAAGGGATCAAGGAAGATTTTTGTGGAGTAGGTGAGACAGAAACTAGGTCTTTTAGGAGGATTTCAAAAGGCAGAGGTCTGACCTGAAGAGTTCATTTTAGAGATGGTAAGTGATTACATGGAGACAGCCAAGAAGAGCAGGAAGAGAATATGCAACAATATTTCATTATTTTTTTCCAATTAAAAAAAATTTTAATTTAAAATTTTGAGTTCCAAATTCTATCCCTCCATTCTTCCCTCCCCACACCCCTCCCTGAGCGGATAAGCAATCAAATATAGGTTATACATATGCAATTATGTAAAACATTTCCATAACAGTCATTTTGTAGAAGAAGACTCGAATAAAGGGAAAAAAATGAAAGTGAAAAATAGCATGCTTCAGTCTGTGTTCAATCAATATCAGTTCTTTCTTTGGAGGTGGATAGTATGCTTCATCATTAGTCCTTTGGGATTGTCTTGGATCATCGTTTTGCTGAGAATACCTAAGTCATTCACAATTCTTCATCAAACAGTATTGCTGTTACTGTGTACAACATTCTGGGTTTTTTTTCACTTCACTTATACATCAGTTCACGTAAGTCTTTCCAGGTTATTTTTGAAATCATCCTTCTTATCATTTCTCAAGTAATATTTTATTACAGTCATAGACCACAGCTTGTTTATCCATTCCCTAACTGATGGGTATTCCTTTGATGTCCAATTCTTAGTCACCACAAAAAGAGCTGCTGTAAATGTTTTTGTACAAATAAGTCCTTTTCCTTTTGTGGGGGGATGTCTTTGGGATATAGACTTTGCAGTGGTATTGCTGGATCAAAGGGTATGTATACTTTTATATCTCATTGGGCATATGGGGAACATTATTTCAATGTTATTGGGACATAGTGTTTATAAAGGGAAGTATTATGAAATAATACTGGAAATGGAAATTGGAAATAGTGTGTTGGAGATCTTGTATACTAAGTTATTTCATTTAGAAAGCAATTGAAAGTCATTGCTATTTTTAATAAGGAGAGTGACGTGTCTTAGAAACATTGTTTTGATAGTGGAATCAAAGAGGAATTAAAGATGGGAAGGACGAAGGAATGGGAGAAAAGATAAAAGGCTTTTTACAGTAGTCCTAGTGAAGTGATTTGGTCCTGAACCAAGGTTTTGGCAGTGGGAATGAAAAGGAAGGATAGTTAGTATATGGAGGTAGAAAGTTTTAGTGGAGGTAGATTCAGCAGTACTTGCCAAATCATGGATGGGGGTGTGGGAGAGGGATGTTGTATGAGAGAAGGAAGACTGGAAGACTGAAGTGTCTAAGCTGGATAACCTGAAGAGTCAACAGTAATAGGGAAGTAAATAAGATCGGCAAATTTTGGGGTAGGATGATATGTTTTGTATATTTTGAATGTGAAATGATGAGAGGACACCCAGCTTAAAATGGGATAGTAAAAGTAGGATATAGAGATACAAGTTGAGGTAGTTATCTGCACAGGGGGCATAATTAAAACTCTGGGAATAGATAAGGTGCCTAAGAGAGAGAGTGGGGAGAGAAGGATAAGGGCAGAGATTTGGGAGGTGCCTACACTTGGGAGGCATCAGGAAGAAGAGGAACCAGAGGAAGGATCCTAGGATTTCGAGATAATATAGACCAGTTATTCTAAACCTTTTTGGTCTCAGGACCTCTTTATACTCTTTAACAATTATTTGAGAACCTGTTTATACTCCTAAAAATTCATAAGGACCCTAGAAAGTGTTTATGTAGATTATATCTATCAATATTAGAAATGAAAACTGACAAATTAAAAAAACCATTATATATTAACATGAATAATTAATTTTTATTTAAAAAATGACTTTATTTTCCAAAACAAAAAAAAAATTAGAAAAGTTACATTTTTACAAACACTTTTTAACAAATCTCTTTAATGTCTGGCTTAATAGAAAATAGCTAGATTTTCTTGTTTCTGCATTTAGTCTGTTGTGGAATATTGCTTTGGCTCAAGTATATTAAAAATCTATCCTTGGATAGATATGTAGTTGGAAAAGGGAATTTTCGAAAAGGTAAATAATGTCTTAGTATTATTATAGAAATCTTTTTGACCTTCAGGACCCTTTGAAAAGGTTTCCTGGGGTCAGTAGCCCACATTTTGGGAACTGATGTGGTCCAGATTCCTCATTTTTACAAATGAGTTGTGACTTGTTAGGATCACACAGCTAATTAATGGCAGAATGGGGAATAGAACCCAAGGCTATTTTGTCAGAGAGCCATTCAGATACAAGTACTGCCTTAGCCCTTGAAACGTTACTGCTTAAATAAGAAGAGTCAAATCAGTAGAAATTTACTCAATGAACACTGACTGTGTGTCAGACCCCGTACTTGTCACTGATGCTTTGTGCTAACTTATATTTTTCTTTTGAGTAGGTTAAACTGTGTAATTGGGATACAAATTGCAAATAATACTGTATATTTCTATTGTATTCAGTTTTTTAATCATTTCAGCACACCAGGTTGCAGTTATCTTTGTGCTATTTCAGGATCCCTGGGGCCAAGACCCTAAACATTGAAGTATGATTGCAGTGATAAAGAGAGAGAATGGGGCATTTCATTCCCTAGGTTCTTTGACTCTTACTTTCTCTGGACAGATCAGAGAATCTAAAGAATCTTTGGTAAAGAATGAGTAGAGGAGCCCTTTAAATCCAAAGGGCTGGGGCAGCTAGGGGGTGCAGTGGATAAAGCATTGACCCTGGAGTCAGGAGGACCTGAGTTCAAATTTGGCTTCAAACGCTTGACACTAGCTGTGTGACCCTGGGCAAGTCACTTAACCCTTATTGTCCCGCAAATATAATAATAATAATAATAACAATAACAACAACAACAATAATAAAATCCAAAGGGCTTTGGCAGGCAGTACATGGCAATCTTTCATTTAATAATGATAAATTATAATAATTAATAACAGCAATAGCAGTCATAGTACTAGTAGCTAGCATTTATATAGCGCTTTTGGTTTGCAAATTGATTAACAAATATTATCTCATTAGATCTTCACAGCCTTGGGAAGTTGGTGCTATTATGATCTCAGTTTTACAGATGAGAAAACTGATGCAGAATTTCCCAGTCATAGAATTAGTAAGTGTCTAAGTCAGGATTCTATGCCAGGTCTTCGTGACTCTGGGTCCAATACTCTATCCCCTGTACCAACTATCAGCTTCAGTTACCACCTCCTATTGAGACTGCAGGGCATCTAGGTGGTGCAGTGGATAGAGTTACAGGTCCAGAATCAGGAAGACTCATCTTCCTGAGTTCAAATTAGGCTTCAGAAATTTACTAGCTGTGTGATTTGGGCAAGTCACTTAACTCAGTTTGCCTCAGTTTCTTCATCTGTAAAATAAATTGGAGAACGAAATAGCAAACCACTCCAGAATCTTTGCCAAGAAAATCCTAAATAGGGTCATGGAGAGTTGGACACTGAAAAATACTGGATTTGAACTAAGGTCCTCCTGAATCCAAGGCCAGTGCTTTATCTATCCACTGTGCCACCTAGCTCTCCCCTATATATACTCTTATCCATTTTTTTGCACCCTCTATCTTTTTTCCATTTGGGAGACTGTGTTATCCTTGGATTTTTGTGTCAGTACATTAAACATCTTTAAAAGTTTTCAAAATGTTTTATTTATACCTTTTCCTTTTTTAATTCTCACTCATATCCTAATAAACAAGCCATTTCCATATAACCTTCCCTTGCAATGTGGAAAAGAGGTACATGGCATCATATGTGGTATTCTTTAGCCATAGTCACCTTGCTTTTTACTAAGGAGAGAAATAAGTTTCATCTTCTGTCATCTGAGACAAAGACCGAACTCATTCCATATGAGTTCACATGTTTTTCAGTATTGTTTGAATTTATGGCATTGTAGCCATTGTATTTGTTATATTAATGCTTCAGCATCAGCCCATTTTTGCATCAGTCCAGTCAAGTCTTCCCATATGTCTCTGAATTCTTTGTTTTTCTTGTTCCTCACAATATTCTATTGTGTTCATATATTACAGTTTGCTCAGCCTTTCTTCAATTGGTGAATACCCATTTTCTTAACTTTTACATTAGTGACATATCTTTTCCCCCACTCTCTTGTTTTTTTACAGTTATATTGTACACAACATTTTTATTTTTCTGTAATCAAATTATTATACCCCTAGTAATTTTTTCTATTTATTTCATAATTAAAATTTTATCTGCTTTCCACAACTGAGATAAAATACATTATTCCTTTTTTGAAAGTGATAAAACTTGAAAATAGTTTTCTAAAATTTTTAATAGTGTGATCTAGCCAGGATTTATTGGTCTATGGTGTAGAGAGGATTAAAATTTATTTTCTCCAGCTATAATAATGTTGCCTTTTTACCAACATTTAAAAAATAACAGTCCCTTCCTGTGTTTTTATTGTACACAGGACTATCAAGCACTGATGTTATCTATGTAGACCCTCAGATGTCATCTAATCCAATCTGTAAATGAAGAAAAAAATCCCTCTACAAAATCTGTGACAGATAATTATACAGACTCTGTTTGGAGGTCTCCAGTGGTAGAAAACTCATTCTATCCTGAGGCAGCCCATTCTATTTATGAACAGCTTTATTAGAAATAACTGGATTGAGCTGACACCTTCCATCCTCTGAGGCCTTAGAGTTCATGGCATAGTCCTTACCTGATTTGTTTCATGATTCTGTGGTTACTCCTACCTAAAAACTCTTCTCAAACACAAACATACACTAATAAGAGTACTAGGGACTTCTTATAAATTTATTCTTTTTTCAGGGACTACAGGTTCCCTTGTTAGCTCATTGCAAGTAACAATCAAATCAACCTATCCCTGTTTGCCCTCTCTCCTCTAAGGTGGCCCTAGCCTGCATTCTAAAAAGCATGTTCCCTGTGTTGGTTGCCTTCTTGACAATTCAGCCTCAGAATATAACTGATGGAATCATTCAGTTTCACTACCCATCCCCATGCAAAGGTTATTCTTTGGGGGTGGGAAATGAGCAGAATTGCTTTATTAATGGTTCCACACACAGAAAACCTCAGGCTTATTTTCATCTCCTAGCTGTCTGCTCCATATAACCTGCCTTTATAAGCCTGGTATTTTTAACTTTTTAAATTTCATGGACTCCTTTGGCAGTCTGGTGAAGCCTGTGAACTCCCTTTATATATATATTTTTTGGACCCCCTTTTAAAATAATGTGTTAAAGTGCTTAGAATTACAAAGGAAACCAATTTCATTGAAATAAAGATTAATTTATTGACTTAGTTATTAATCTGTTATTAATAATTAATGTTAATTATTACTTATATTTTAAAATATTATGAGTTATTAATCTATTGAAATAAAGTAAATTTTTTCCCATCCAAGTTCATGGACCCCCTTTAAATCTGTCCACACACCCTTTAGAACCCCCACTGAAGTCTAATTAGATTTTGCTGATATTTCCCTTCTTAACTTTTTCCTTTCAGCTATACTGTTAATTACTCATTAATGAATGAGTTGACAAGTTATTCATCTTTTTTTTTATGGTTCGTTAAGCAGCCAGGAGAAGCGTGTATTTTATGTCTTGTGCATAGTTTTAGGTTGTAAGGAACGGGGGCTGCTATCCTGTAGAGTCTTTGGTAGTTCATGTAGGTGGTGGCAGTGATGAGAGCCCATTGATGTGGGTGTGACAAGTTGATGCTCTTGTTGTGTTGAGCTTGAACTATGTCTGAAGTCTAGGCTGCTCCAAAGACCCCACCTCAGACCTCATTTTGTTGCTGTCCTGCTTCCCAGTTCTGATGTCATCTTCTGCCTCTGGCCGTCTATCTCCTCATTCTTTCTGCTTGGTTCTGGATTTTGGCTTGTCTGTTCTATGTTGTTGATTGTCACCTGTGTAGGTACTCCTACTCAGCTGTACCTCCATAAATTCCCAAACTAGAATTTTAATAAATTTCATGAACCCACCTAATCCCAGCCCTGGCCAGTCTTAGACCTGGAACCTGCTTATGATTAGAGTAAGGGGGGAATCTTATCATAGATAGAGGGCATACAAAACAGTAAGTATAAGATGGTATTTTCTACCCTCTAGTCCATCTTTTACCTTGTCACAGAATTAAACTTATTTGTTTCTATTTCTGGGATTTATTTTTTTCTGTATTTTGCCCAGAACCAGATAGTTTTTCTTTTCTTTTTTCTTGTGTGTGTGTGTGTGTGTGTGTGTGTGTGTGTGAAGCAGTTGGGGTTAAGTGACTTGTCCAGGGTCACACAGCTAGTAAGTGTCAAGTGTCTGAAGCTGGATTTGAACTCAGGTCCTCCTGACTCCAGGGCTGGTGCTCTATCCACTGCACTACCTAGTTGTTCCTAGTTTTTCTTCACAGAAGCCCTACTCTAGTGCCTCATCATGATGTGGAAGTGAGTTCTTGAAGATTTCATGCAGAGTACACAATCTGGCAGATTGTTCGAAGCTGGAAAGATTTGAGAATATGATACTGGTGACAGATTATATCTGCTGTCCAAGGTCCAACCTAGCTAAGTACAGAGAAGTTTGCCATCAGGTGATAAATTATTCGACCATGGTTACCAATAAAACAGACAAAAATATACAGTGGTCCTAAGCCCCCTTTCACTTCCACAGTGATAGTGGTGAAAAAGGGATCTGTAAATTACAGATTTTTTTTTAGACTATTTTCAAACATTATAATTCTTGATTCTCTAAATCTTTTTTTCAACAGTCACTGTATTCCACTGCTGGAGGAATTGCATTATATCTTAATTGACAGTTTTACTCTTAATTAAACCTAAAGGAATCAATCAACAAAATTTTATTGAATGCCTACTATGTGACAGGCGCTGTGCTGAGAGCTGAAGGCACAAAGACAAAAAAATGGAACAATCTCTTCTCGCAAGGAGTTTAGCAAAGGGAAAATGGTAATAATATAGGGTTCAAGGGGCAAGGAATTTGAGAGAAGAGGGCAGGGTGAAGTTGAAATGGTTAACTGTAGGGTTGAGAGGAAAGTAAAGTCAGAGATCAGAAGTCGGGGTGTGTCTCCATGAAAGGATGGAGGCTAGGTTCTCAGAGAGGTGAAATAAAGAGTGGGGGTTCATTGAGTTACCCAAAGGCTATAAAACATCATTTTATAGAACACCTGGTTATATCAACTTACAGTGCTGCTTAGTAGCATAAGTAAACAGACCATGGTGAAAAGAATTACAGCTTCTGTTACAGACAGAAAAGAAAGCTAAGATTAATTTGATGAGTTCTCAAGCAAGTCAATATAAAATGTGTTGATAATCAGTGACTCCTCTGTAAAGTTATGTACCGGAAAGGGTTGAGGAGAAATATATTGGGAAATACAATTTGAGATTAAGAAAGAGCTCAAAGGCTTGTAGATTATTCTGAAACCTCATGACTATATTTTATCAGTACATTCCCTTTTAGAAAATATTTTCATAATGCCTTTCTGTCTCACAATGATATTACTTCCCAATTATCATTCTCCACAATGTCACAACAAAGTACAGTTACACAAAACAGATGGAATGACTACATTAACTACGTCTGGCAGCATTCTGCAGATGTAGTTCGCCACCTTCTTCAAAAGGTTAAATTAAAGAATATGTTTCATCAGCAGTCCTTTTGAGTTAAGATTAGTAATGGCATTGACCAGAGTTCAGATGCCTTTTAGTGTTTTTGTTGTTACATATGTTGTTGTCTTGGTTACATTTACTTTGGGCAGTTTGTTCACATCTCCTGTGTTTCTCTGAATTAATCATCTTTGTGATTTCTTATGATGCAATAATATTACTTTATGCTTATATACCAGCCTGTTCAACTATTCTTTTTTTTTTTTGGCAGGGCAATGAGGGTTAAGTGACTTGCCCAGGGTCACACAAGTAGTAAGTGTCAAGTGTCTGAGGTCGGATTTGAACTCAGGTCCTCCTGAATCCAGGGCCAATGCTTTGTCCACTGCACCACCTAGCTGCCCCCTCAACTGTTCTTTAATTGATGGGCAGCTACTCTATTTATAGTATTTTTGCTACCATAATGAATGTTCCTTTGAATAGTTTATTGTACATGGACCCTTTCTTCTGTTATTGACCTTCTTGGTGTTATATGGGATTGATGGGTCAGCATGTATGGCCAGAATACTGGTTTTTCTCACATACTATAAAATTGTTCTCCATAGTGGCTGGATGAATTCACAGTTCCACCATGTATTAATGGGCTTGATTTTATACAACACTGACTATTTCTTTTTAAAATCCATCTTGCCAATTTTCTGGTCATGAGGTGAAACTTCTCTTTTTATTAATGATTTGGAAGATTTTTTTTCATGATTTGATCATTTTAATTTTTTTCATCTGAAGATTTATCTATTGGGGAATAGTTCTTGTCTGTAAAACAAACCTGACCATGTTACTCCCACTGCTCAAGAAACTTTAGTGGTTTTCTATTGCTTCTGGCTTAAAATACAAACTTATTAGGCATTTAAAATTCTTCACAATGGTAACTTTTCATCTTCCTTTCCACGTTTATTTCTTAAACAGTTTCCATGTACTCTATATTTCATTCAAACAGGGTTCCTTGCCATTCTCAGAATTTGACATTCTGCTTTCTACCTGAAGGCTCTCCCACATCCCTGAAGTATCGCCTTCTCATTTACTTGAGAGAATCTTGGAAAAAACGACCTTTTTCAATGCTTTAGGCCAGAGGTCAGCAAACTATAACCTACCAATCCTAGTTTGCCCACCTCTATTTTGGACCAGTCCCTCAAATCTTTCTAATGCTATTATTTCTGTTAAGATCTTCCCTGAAATTTAGGTGAGGGCATGTGGATAGAGCAGTACCTCTGACTAGTTTGCACCATCCACAATTATCTTCATTAACCATTGAGGAATGGCAGAAACCCTTCCATCATGTACTCAGATTGGTAGAACCCAACTGGGCAAATGCAAAATAGTCTTTATAGTTAGTTGTGGTGGTGGTTTCATAATATTGACTGTGAAGGCCTAAAATGAAGTGGTGTTAAATTGGATAACTCTAGGATGGAGAAGAAAGTGAAGTCAAAGCAGGGGTTCCACGGAAGGATGGAGTTAGGGCCTGAGAGGTGAAATAAAGAGCTGGGTTCATTGAGTTACTCATAGGCCATAAAAGGGTGCAGGTGGAAAAATGGTGCTATGAATCAAGATTTTTTTTTTTAGTCTATTTACAAATTCTCCAATAGATGATTCAGGACATCTTGAACTCATGGCATGGTGAACTGAGTGGAAGCGTTAAAATGAGAAAACACTGGCTTTGGAGTTAAGACCTGGGTTCACCTCAGACAGACAGACAGACACAAACACACACAGACATACAGACACACACACACAGACACACACAGACACAGACACACAGACACACACACACACACACACACGAGAGACAGAGACAGAGATAGAGACACACAGACCTTGGGCAAGTTAACCTTTCTGTGCCTCAGTTCCGTCATTTGTTGAATGAAGGAGCTGGACTACATGTCCCCTAAGTTCCCTTCTATGTCTAAATGTATATGATGCTGTGCATACACTGAAAATGTTTTTGTTGATGATAACAGTTTTTATGGCCTTGTTATTTCCAGTCCTCTCCAGATTGAACCCTTCCTTGGGACAAAGAAAAACAATTAAACAGAAATACTTGATACAGTGACCACATTAGGGAAAGTATACAATGTTCTATCCTAATAGCTTTTCTATTGTGAGAGGGTAGGCATATCTCATTATTTTTTCTCCCAAGACAAGACCTTCATTGATTTTTCAGTTACTTGTCATTGGACTTCCTCATTTAGTTGTTGTAGTCACGTATATTGTTCTCTTGGCTTAGCTTACGTCATTGTATAATTTCATAGAAATCCTCATGATTTTTTTAGTTCCTCATTTTTTATTTTCCTTTTGGGACTGGTGGTGGAGAGTCTGGACCTGTGATTTAATTGGTAGAGGGGAATTTTCTGGCTTGGAGGCTGGCTTTCTATCCATTATGCCATTCTATCTTTATCATTTCTGCACAGTGTAGCATGTTGCATTCATGCTCCATAGGGTTTTTTTTGACCATTCACCAATCAATAGATGCCCATTTTGTTTTCAGTTCTTTAATGCCACATAAAGAGTTGCTATGAATATTTTGGTATATATTGGAACTTTTTTTTTTTGGAAGACTCCTACTAGTGGGATTACTACATCAGAAAGCATGAATGGGGGGGCAGCTAGGTGGTGCTGTGGATAAAGCACTGGCCCTGGATTCAGGAGGACCTGAGTTCAAATTCGGCCTCGGACACTTGACACTTACTAGCTGTGTGACCCTGGACAAGTCACTTAACCTTCATTGCCCTGCAAAAAAACCCATGAATAGTTTAGTTGCTTTTTCTTACATAATTACAAATTCATATCTAATACAATTAGACCACTTCACAGCTCCACCAATAGCATAATAATACACCTGCCTTCCCATAGCCTTTATTCTTCCCATTTCTTGTCATCTTAGCCAATTTCCATGATGTGAGGTGAAACCTCAGAGATATTTTAATTTAATTTAACTCTCACTGTTTGTAATTTGGAGCATGTTTCCTGTGGCCATTTATAGCTTGCAGTTTTTTAGAAACTAAGTTATTTGTATCTTTCAACCACCTGTCTATTGGGGAATGGCTCTTGTTGTTTATTATTTCTATCCAATCTTTGTATATTTTGGATACCAGACTTTTAATACTGTTATATTATGCTATTTTCCCATTCTACCATTTTCTTCTAATTGTCTTGATTTAATTTTTAGGCAAAATTATCTGTTTTATCTTTGTAATTTCTTATATTTTTTCTTTGGTTTACAACTTTTTTCCCTTAGCCATAGTTGTGAAAAGTACCTGATTACTTTCTCTTCTCATTTTTAATCATATAACCTTATTTATTTTAAAGTTACCTTTTTCATTTTGAAGTTATTTTGGCGTATGGTTTATGATCTTAGTTTATATTTATACATATATGTGTATATGTATATGTGAGTATGTCTATATATACACATACATATACACACACACATATATATGTAAATATGCATACATACACACACATATGTCAAACTTCCTTAAGTTTTTCTAGTAGTTCTCAAAAAAGTGAGTCTTTTCCTCAGTGATTTATGTTGGAAGGTAAGCTCTTTGAGGGCACAGTATTTCATTTTTGTTTTTATATCATCATGGTCCTCTTCAGGAAGGAAGGACAAACAACAACAATGTATCCCTAGTGCCTCACATAGGCACATAATAGACAATAAATAAAAAAAATAAATGCTTGTTGATTGATTCAATTGTTCCTGTTTCTTGCTAATATGTTTCACTTCTGTTTTCTTTTTTTAAGTCGGTCAACTAACATTTATTAAGTGTTTGCTATGTGCCAAGCATAGAGGATACAAATAAAGGGCAAAAGATAGTCCCTGTTTTCAAGGAGCTTATATAATAGACTATATAACTAGTACCAAGTAAATTTGGTTACTACTGCTTTATGTTATGGTTTGAAGTCTGCTAATCCTATGCCCTCTTTCTTCATACTTTTTCTTATCATTTCCCTTGAGATTCTAGACCCCTGAGGTTCTTCCAAATGCATTTTGTTATCTTTATCTTTTTCATTAAAGTATTCTCTTGATAGTTTGACTACCATACTTCTAAATTCTTTAATTTAGCGAATATTATCATTTTTATTATGTTGGTACAACCCAACCACAAGCAGTGAATCTCTGAATTTTATTCAATTTCCATTTATTTCTGTGAAAAGTATTTCATAATTTTATTTACATAAATATTGTGTCTTGGTGGGTTAATACCTAGTATGTGTAGTTATTGTAAGACAATTTCTTTTCAGTTTCTTTTGTAATTTTTTTCTTCCTTTTTTTTTTGTTACTATAGAAATTTTGATGGCTTTTGTGTGCTTTTAAAACATTTTTTGTATTTTGGTACCTTGCTGAAGGTATCAGTCATCTATTGATTTTGTTCATTGATTCTCTGGGACTTTCTAAATGTATCTTTATGTTATCTAGAAATAAGGTTTATTTTGGCTCTTCCTTACTGATATTTATGCTTTTGTTTTCTTATTTTATTATGATAGCTTGTAGGTATCAGATAATTGTATGTTTTACTACTATTTATCCTGGGAAAACATCTAATATATTTTCCATTGCAGATAATGCTATGTTTTAGATCTACAATTTTGACCCTAGTTCACCAATACATTTTTCAGCAAGTGTCTTGGAAGACAGTGGATATAGTATTCACTGAACAACAAAAAATGAGACTATCTTTTAAATTTTTTTTTTTGGTGGAGCAATGGGGGTTAAGTGACTTGCCCAGGGTCACACAGCTAGTAAGTGTCAAGTGTCTGAGGCCGGATTTGAACTCAGGTACTCCTGAATCCAGGGCCAGTGCTTTATCCACTGTGCTATCTAGCCGCCCCCAAAAATGAGACTATCTTAAACAGGAAATGACTGGTTAACAATACTAGTTTTATTTTTAAATGACTGTGTATTTGGCTAATTGATTAATAAAAATCAACAAATTAGAATAAAGGATAAAGCTGAAAACACTGCATATAATAAATACTGCTCCAACCTAGTATTTTATTTTATTTTTTAGTAAGGCAATTGGGGTTAAGTGACTTGCCCAGGGTCACACAGCTAGTAAGTGTCAAGTAGCTGAGGTTGGATTTGAACTCAGGTCCTCCTGAATCCAGGGCCAATGCTCTATCCACTGCACCACCTAGCTGCCCCCAACCTAGTATTTTAAATAAGCTTTTGATTCTGAAAAATGGGAAATGGATGAAAAAAAGGCATTTATTGTCAGCATTGAGGCCAAAAGGGCTACGAAACTACCCTAGCTAGTGAACACTTTTTTGATGTCTTTGGCAAGCAGGAAAACATGGTCCTGATGCCAAAAATGAATTAGATTACAAACTCTTTTGGAAAACATTATGGGGGCAGCTAGGTGGTGCAGTGGATAGAGCACTGGTCCTGGATTCGGGAAGACCTGAGTTTAAACTGGGCCTCAGACACTTGACACTTACTGGCTGTGTGACCCTGGGCAAGTCACTTAACCCCAATTGCCTCACCAAAAAAAAGCCACAAAAAATCCCATGGAGAATAGAAGGTTATGACACAAACAGTATTGTCTCAGCAAAAATGTGGAGATGAAAAAGGAACCTGTAGAAAGCTTTGTTTGAGACCTAGCCAGTTTATTCTGGGAGCATTTACAGGTAAAATTTGAAGAACAGATGGATGAAAAATGAAATAGGTTTGCAAGCATTCTAAATATATTTATGTATGTGTTACATATGTCTACATATATATGCATATGTGTTTGTATAGATATACATATATGTATATGTATATACTGCCATTTCCCAGTGGTAAAAACTCTCCCTTATAACAAAGAAACATTTAAGCAGAATAAACTAACACATCACCATTACTGATAGCCAAGACATACTTCTTTGCATGTCCCCTTTTTATTCCCATTTATCTCTTAATTGCAAAATGTGATGGCCTTTTCACAATCCTCATTTTTTTTAACCTCTCTAACATTCAACAGTTTACTACTCTTTCTTCCTGGATAGTGTCTTCTCTTTGGATTCTTACTACTCTCTTTTTGTCTTTGATGGTCCTTATCAGAATTCCTTTGCTGAAACATCATCTGTGTCCCATCTACATCTTGGGGGGTGTTCCCCCACCCCAGGTTCTTAATCCCTCTTCACTTTTCTGCCTGCATTTACTTACTAGATGGCCTCATCAGCTTCCATGAGTTTCGTTATCATTGCTATGAAGATCACTCTCATATGTATATTCAGCCCCTAATTTCTCTCCTGGAAAAACTTTTTTGTCTCATGTAGTTTTCATTTATGATTTCTTGAAATATAACTCTGGAAAACCAGGCTTTGATGAAGCTCATTGGAATTCAAATAGAGCTACTTGACTATATCTTCAAACCCAAGTCACTTCGACTCTCACTGATTGGCCAATAATAGGTCTTTGCCCAAGCCTCACTTGCTCTTTTAAAAATTAAAAAAAAAAATTTTTTTTTTGGTTTTGATGGCTCCGAATAAGTGTAAATAGCAATTGTTTCTGTTCTGGCCAGAAACTCTGAGGGTCTTCCCCACCCTGATTGATTCTTTTGTAAAGGCAAAGTAGACCATCTTTTACCTCATTTCTTACCTACCCTTTACTACTGAATGGATGACCTTAGCTTTAAAAGATCAGGGTCTCCCATTGCATCTGGGGCCATCACCAGTTGTCCTGATTTATGTCCTCCCACTGGATTCTCACAATTCTGGAGGAGAGAATGAGGCTGATGACTTTGTACAGCCCTGCCTCACTTAAATCCATTTAACTTGCAAGTCAAGACATCCTCCTCCTGATGTCATTGTTCCTCTTCAAGAACGAAAGATGAATGACAACAATAAAGCACTCTACTGAGCTCTTGTTCTGGATTCTGAATTGCCTATTGAACTTTTCAAACTAGATGCCCTTTAGGCAATTTACACTTGTTCCCCAAGCAGAGTTTGATATACTTTCCCCTAAACCCACCCTCTTCTGAACTTCCCTATTTCTGTACCAGGAACTACCATCTCCTTTACATACTTTGCAAAATGATTTTCCTTCAGTTCAGATTTGATCTTGTCTTCCCTATTCAATAAACTCCAGTGGCTTCCTATTGCCTCTAGGATCAAATATAAGCTCCCCTATTTAGTTTTTAAAGCCCTTTACAATCTGGCTCCAGCCTAACTTTCTTTTTTCTTTTCTTTTCTTTCTTTTCTTTCTTTCTTTCTTTCTTTCTTTCTTTCTTTCTTTCTTTCTTTCTTTCTTTCTTTCTTTCTTTCTTTCTTTCTTTCTTTCTTTCTTTCTTTCTTTCTTTCTTTCTTTCTTTCTTTCTTTCTTTCTTTCTTTCTTTCTTTCTTTTTTGGTGGGGCAATGAAGATTAAGTGACTTGCCCAGGGTCACACAGCTAGTAAGTGTTTAAGTGTCTGAGGCTAGATTTGAACTCGGGTACTCCTCACTCCAGGGCAGGTCGGTGCTTTATCCACTGCGCCACCTAGCTACCCCTGTGAACTTCTGTTAATGGAGTCAACTGTTTTCCCAAGGCTCAGGTCTAACCCATCCTTAATGCTCATTTGACCTGCTACCCTCTTAAACTATCATTTTGTACCTCTTTTCCCTTTTATTTGGAAATTCCTAGGAAAAATAAGATATACTTGTTACCTTACTTCCTCACCACCCTCTCTTAAGCCTTAGAAATCTGTCTTCCAACTCAACTCTCCGTTCTTTTCTTGACCCCTATACTGCACGCAATGTTAATTTTGGATTTCAAATTTATCACTGTATTTAAGAATTTCTCATTCCTAATTGTTCATTCAGTAAACAATTATTGAGTGCTGACTATGTGCCAGACACTGTTCTAAGCACTAGGGATACAAAAAGAAGCAAAAGATAGATGGTCCCTGCCCTCTCAAGTAGCTTACCATCTAATGAGAAGTTACTTACTGTTTTGTTGAATACTTTTCTCCATGGTATTATATTTCCAATTTTTATGTTTTCACTTGATATTATGTTTTCCTGATAAAGAACTTTCATTGCTTTCCAGATTGAATTCCTACTTTGAATTTATACTTCCTGCCATGATTTTTATCATTTGTTTTATTTGCTAAAATTTGTTCATTATTTTAGTTTCTATATAAATTAGCGATATCTGCTTTGTTTTGTTTTGTTTGTTTGTGGGGCAATGAAGGTTAAGTGACTTGCCTAGGGTCACACAGCTAGTCAGTGTCAAGTGTCTGAGGTCAGATTTGAACTCAGGCCCTCCTGAATCTAGGGCCTGTGCTTTATCCAGTGCACCACCTAGCTGCCCCCAGCGATATCATTTTTAGTGTTTTTTATGATCAAGTTTGCCATGGAAGAGCAATTGGGTAGCATCTTACATTTAGGATTATGGGTTTAGAGCCAAAGAGACCTTCAAGGTCTTCTGGTCTAAGCCCCTCATTTTACCAATTAGAAGATTGAAGCAGAGAGTGATCATGACTGGTTCAAGGTTATACAGGTAGTAAGTTTTAGAGGTTTAAGTGGAATTTGTCTTCAATTTGGGTCTTGTTTCAGTGCAAGAAAGGCATCATACTAGCAGAGTTCTTGTTTTAAATGATTACAACTTTTTATTGAGTATAGCTCAGTGGGGAAGTTAGAAGAGCAGATGAGCAAAAGCAATCAGTTAATCAATAAACATTTATTGAGCATCTTGCTATGTGCCAGGCACTGTGCTGAGCCATGGGGGATACAAAAAGGGGCAAAAAAGAGTCTATGGGCTAACCCTCAGAGGCATAGAGGAGGTGGAGGTTAGGGGAGGATTTTCTGGAGATGCTGGGCAGTCTCTTGAAAGAGTCATCTGGGCTGTTCAATTTGAAGGGCAGGGAGCCTCCCCTGATATTAGGCAGATGGGTGGGGTTTGCAGGCCTGTGTGAACACTTGTGGGAAACTAAGGGAAAACCCATGCTAAGGGAAGCTCATAAATTTTGGCACTTTATTGCCTTGTCATGGCTCAGGCAGGCATGGAGTAACAGTTTTTTGTTCTGCTTCTTCTAAGGGAGGGAGGGTGCCTAGGGGGCAGAGTATGTGTACTCAGAGTATGGGGCTCTCTTGGAACCGCTTGTCTTAAGGTAGAATTGAACCCATGCTTTCTTTTTTTATTACATTATTATTATTATTTTTTTTTAGTGAGGCAATTGGGGTTAAGTGACTTGCCCAGGGTCACACAGCTAGTTAAGTATTAAGTGTCTGAGGCCGGACCTGAACTCAGGTACTCCTGACTCCAGGGCCGGTGCTCTATCCACTGCGCCATCTAGCTGCCCCAAACCCATGCTTTCTTAACTCTTAACTCCAACCATCTTTCCACTTCACCAACTATGGGTATCCTGTGATTTTAATTTAATTAATTAATTTATTTTTATTTCTATAGTCATGCTTTTTGCTTGTTTGGGAAAATTTTCTTCCCATATGGAGTTTTCCTTTTCTCATGCCTTCAGGAATTCCAATAACTTTATTGGAACTTCTTGATCTATTTTCCATGTCTTTTACTCTACCCTGCATTGCTGTTCATTGCTTTTTTAGTTCTGTGTGACATTCTGAACTTGATCTTTTGATTTTGTTCTAAATATCCATTGATCTTGGCTTAACTATTTTGGAAACTGATAAATTTATAAGTGTTTCTTCCATGAGAAAAGTTGATAAGCACCATGGATCATGATATTCAATGCAGGAACTGTTACGTAGTAAAATTTCCCTAAAAGCTATCACAAAATCAGCCTTGCTGCTTGATAGTTCTACCATACACGCCATGGAAATGTAAGCATTTTCGATTTAGCAGTAGTGAGGAAGGGATAATTGAATATTGTGCGTTTGGGGTGTCTACTTTTGTGGCTGCCCTGTGATACTAAATTATAAAATTCCAGCTGCTTTATGGAGAATACGGTTAGAGGGTTTTAGTGACTTCATTTATAGTCTCGGCAACTTTCCCGAAAATTTCTCATGGGCTAGGCGTTAAGCATTTTCTAAAATGTTAGCTTCTCACGGCAACACTTTAAAATAAGCATGTGGAGCATAGGAGCTTTTCTTCTCTTTATAGAAGCATTACCTCTTTCCCCAACTATCTGTGTGTGACTCAGATGGCATTCTTTATGCTGTCCTTATGAGAGCTTAAGGCGACTTCTTGTTATCCTTCTAGTATCAAGTATAGCTTTTTTATTTTGTTATTTTTGCAAGCGTCATGGTGTTGAAACTAAAAATAGAAGCTATATCCATAATAAGAAAACTATTTGACATTTTAAAGTTGTTTGGAAGGAAGGGTACTAATTATACTTCCCTATTTTAACACACTAATCCTGCAAATTACTCTGCTCCCAGAACACCAATCAACTTTGGTAGGAGTTCCAGTTGTTGAACAAATTGCAGGATGTGGACCAAAAAGACTTGTTTTCAAGGCTTCTCCTTTACAAGTATTATGACGAATAATAATTGGGGGTTAATTTGCCTGTGTGTTAAGCTTCTCATGATAGTGCATGAGATAATCTTGACAAATGAAACTGACTTATATGAATGCTTTTCCCATTATAAGCTTTTGAAATAATATGGATACCAAAAAGCACTTTCAAATGTCCTTATAGGAAGGCTCTGATTCATAGGAAATTCAGAGCAAAACAAGTTTTATATAACATTGACCTTAGTTAGATTTTCTATGGTTTTCCTGGCCTAAAGATGTTTTGAACTGGCATATAGGATTGCTAGGCAGCCACAATCAAGATTCTGAGATCTTGGAAAGATAATGGAGAACAGAACTGGTATAAGACTCATTTAAGTACAATTACAAAATAGGTTTACAGAAACAAAAGAAAATCCATGTGATGGGAAAGAGTTTCAGTATTCATGGATAAGCACTCTCAATTAGCAAATGTAAATGCCTAAAGTTTAGGAAATAAACAAGACAAAGTAAAGGTTGTAATACAAGGAGATCAATTTCACATAATAGGTATTACTGAGACTTCTTGGCATGAAACTAGTTGGAACATGGCTCTTGTTCAGAACAAGTGAGACTGCTCAGGATACAGAGTGGACTGGGGATGCCAGTGAAACCTCTTTCTAAGGATTTTTGCTGTTTTTGTCTCATACTGTTTTGGAGGAAAAGCTGTGGGCTAGACTATGATGTCATTAGTTGGTTTGAAAACCGATTGAATGTTTGGACTCAGTGTCATCATAGAGGGAGTTATTCAGTAAATTACCTCAGGAATCTGTGGTTAGTCTTAACAGCGTTTGACATTTTTATCAGCATCTTGGATAATGGATTAGATGGAACCTTTGTCAAATTTGTGAATGCGAAAAGTTTTAAGAGTACAAAAGCATTGATGAAAGCATTGGGTTCCACCTAATAAGATGAAACGTAGTGGCAGGAACTATAAGTTTGTCGTTGTTCAGTAGTTTCAGTCATGTCTGGCTCTTCATGACTCCATTTGGGGTTTTCTTGGCAAAGATACTGGAGTGATTTGCCATTTCCTTCTCAAGCTCACTTGACAGATGAGGAAATTGAAGCAAACAGGTGAAGTGATTTGCCCAAGGTCACACAACTAGTAAGTGTCTGAAACTAGGTTTGAACTTGGGTCTTCCTGACTCCAAGCCTGCCACATACAGTGTGCCACCAGTGGTGTAATGGATAGAGCATCATCTTCCTGAGTTCAAATCTGACCTCAGACACTTACTAACTGTGTGACCCTGGGCAAGTCACTTTACCCTGTTTGCTTGTTTCTTCATCTATAAAATGAGTTGGAGAAGGAAATGGGAAACCACTCCAGTACCTTTCTAAGGAAACCCCCAAATGAGCTCATGAAGAATTGTATGTGACTGAAATGATTCAGCAAAACACTGACAACCACACCTGTAGTTTTACACTTGGGTTTGAAAAATCAACTTAATAAGTAAAGGACAGCAGTTTATATAAAAAATATCTGTTAAAATACATACTGTATTTATCTTGAAGCACCATAGTTGAGGAAGGACATCAGTAAGCTGAGGAGCATCCAGTAGAAGGCAGCTAGGATGTTGAGGGGCCTTGCATTGATGCTATATGAGGATCACATAAAAGAACGGATTATTTAGTCTGGAGAAGAGAAGGCTCAGGTGCAAATGATAGCCATCTTAAAGTATTTGAAGACTTGTTATATGAAAGAGGGATCAAACTTCTCTTTGGCTCTAGAGGACAGAACTAAAACAATAGATAAAAATTGCAAATTTAGGCTTTGATGTCAGGAACATCTTTCTAGCATTTATCACTAGATCAAGTAGGTGGATGGGTTTCCTGAGGAAGTAATCAATTTCCCTTCACTGGAAGTCTGTAAGCAGAGGCTGGATGGTCACTTGTCTCATATTATATCAGGAATTCCTTTGTGGAATGCATTGGACTAGATTGCCACTGGGTTCCTTTCCAGTAACAAAATTCTTTAATTCTTTAGTCCAGAATTAAACCTATTGAGCAATTTTTGGTGCTGTCTTTTTTTTTTTTTAACTACATTGGAGTGGGTCAGTCATACACATTTACTATCTATAAATATTCAGGTCTAATATTTCTATAAGAACTGCTGTTGGGGGCAGCTAGGTGGCGTAGTAGATAAAACACCAGCCCTGGATTCAGGAGGACCAGAGTTCAAATTCATCCTCAGACACTTGACACATACTAGCTGTGTGACCCTGGACAAGTCACTTAACCTTCATTGCCCCCCCCCTACCCCCCCCCCCAAAAGAACTGCTGTCATGAAATCTTATATGTATCTTGGTGGTTAACTTCCAGATACCCATTGTATTTTGTTGTGAAACTAAATGGAATTTCCATGGCTAGTTCTTCCTGTATTTCAGTAATAATATATGTAGAAAAGTCAAAGATTTTATGGATTTTCATATTTCTGTTTTATTTAAGCTATTCATCATCTGGATTTTGTTGTTAATCCTTTAGGGTTCTTTAAGGAAAACATCTGCATAGGGAGATAATCTTGTTTTTTCTTTGCTCTTTAATTTTTTTAAAATAAAATTTTATTGAAATCTTTTATTTTATATCACTTTGCATCTCTCTGTATTCTTTCAGAAAACCATGTCATATAATAAAGAATAAAAAGAGGAAGAAAAACAAAGTTCAGCAAAACTAATCAACATAACAACAAAAAAAATCTGATGTTCTCTGCAGTGTTCAATACTCATGCTGACCTATCTCGGTAGAAGGGAATTTTCTTCCTGGGTGTTCTAATGCCCATGAAATCACAGCTCTAGCTTCTATCCTACCCCTAGATCTGATAGCACAGTTTCAGCTCCTGCTTTTCTATTTCCTTGATGCATAGTAAATTTTGTTCCAGCCTCTCATTATGATTTTTGTTTTTTGATGAGTTTCTTGTAAGCAGTAGATTGTAAAGTGCCGCCCCCCCCAATCTCTTTTACCCTTCTCCTTGGTTTTATGGATTGTTTAATTAATTCACATTTAATTTTAGGAGATTTAGGTTGGCATTTTCCTCAATTTGTGTCACATTTTAAAAAGATATAATAATATAGGGGAATAACAAATTCCCCTTCCTTTAAGTTAATACTTCATCTCTATGATTAGTTTTGCCTAATGTACTTTGATACAACCTGTTCCCAAAGATATTCTTTCCCTTTCTGCCCCTTTCCTCCCCCTATCATGTGACAAGCCTTTTTTCTTTTCTTTTTTTCTTATCTGTTTCTACTCCTATTTTCTCCCTTCTTTTTTCCCCTTTCAATTAAGGGATTAGTTCAAAACCTCTCCTCCTCTACTCAATTCCAACTCTTAATTTTTTCTCTGATCCTTTTTCTAAGGAGATTTTCTTTGCTATGTTCTTTGTGAATTTTCTCCACTTCCTGTCTAGTCTGAAATTCTGTCTCTGATTTTTGGTTTACATGATTAATTAGGCATTATTTAATATTCTTGTGTTCCTCATGGAGTTAAAACTTTGGAAGAACAGGTCCTTCTTCTAACCATTGTTATTGTTATCCCTTATCACCACCATCTCTTTCTGCTGTGCCTCACTCTCGAAAATCTCTAGTCTTGTGGGAAGTAATGTGGATAGAAGCAGTGCCCCAGAGTAGAAATTATCCTTTGTCTCAAATCTTAGGTTCCATTTTATCCCGTTTTCCCCATTATTTTCTCTCCTTTTGCTGTTCCTGCTCATCTCTGTGTCTCTGCCCACCCCATCTCCCCTTCCCATCTCTCCCTAAGACCTCAATGCTATCCACTCAGACATCACACATTTTTTGACAGTTAAGAAATATAAATACTAATCCTAAAACTAAATTTTCATTCCAGCAATAATGCATTTTTTTTTCTAAAGAGGCATCTGGTAGCCCAGTGAAGAGAGCACTGGGCCCGGAGTTAGGAAGATGAGAGTTCAATTCCAGCCACTGACTGATTACTAGCATGTTAATTTCCTCAACTAAAAATGCAGATAATAACAGCACCTACCTCTCCAGAGTTGTTGTGAAGATCAAAGAAGATAATATTTGGAAGCAGTACCTGGCACATAGTAAGCTCTATGTAAGTGCTTTATTCCCTCCTCCTTTCCTTTCCTCTCTCCCTCCCTTCCCCAAAGCCACCATACTTGGTTAAAAATTTCATACCAATTAATTGACTGTGTATATTGACAATAGGAAAGCAAGAAAGAACTTAATGTAATTTAGAATCAACATTCAGTTAGTTCAATTAAGAAAAGCTATTCCTTGAACAGAAAAAATATCTTTGATATTAGTGTTTCAGTCAGTCCCATATATGCCAAAAATTGCATTGATAGTATGTGTTTGATAGTATGTGGCTGTTTTGACTTTCAGAAGGGATATCTCATATAACCTTCATCCTGGGAAGACACATATTGGCTGCTCTTTAGTGTTTCTGCAAATTATTCATTGCCCTATCTAGGCCAGTGCTTTTAGTTGCTGATGTTTTGAATATTCGCCATTTTGGGTCCATCAAGGCAGGATATCACAGGAAGATGCCATTTCTGTAGGAATCATGGCCTGTTCTGTTTTCCTTATTTGCAAACACCAGGTCAGTCTTTTAAAAAAATTAATTCTAAATATTTAAATTTATTTACTGATTTGATTTATGTATTTCATTAGATTACTCTTTCCTATTCAGTCACATCGGTCTACATCTTTGTTCGTATACTTTTCTGTCTTCCTGAATCAGAAACTTGAAGTTTAAGGTATTTGTAGGGTAACAATCTGTACGTGAAAACCACAGGTAGTAATAGTGATAAAAACTTCTCTTTCCTTCCCTTCCGTGTTTTTCCTTGGGTACAGAATAGATTTGTGTAATTCAAATTTTCTTTATATTGAAGGGCTTTCTCCTGGCTGCTTATAGAATTTGTTGTTTGTCATTGGGATTGTTCAATTTAACCACTAGGAGTTTGAAACAGGATCTTCTTTTTTTCTGGAGGTGTTGTGGGTTTTTTCAGTTGGAACTTTGTTGTCTCTTTTCAGGATTTCTGGGGAGTATGTTTCCCTTGTGCCTGGAATAATCTCCTTCCTACACTGACTAAAAATCTTACCACCTTTTACCAGGAAGCCTTCCTCAATCCTTCTTAATTGAAGTCCTTTCACTCTTTTAATCGTTTCCTATTTATCCTGTATATAGCTTGCTTTGTATATATTTGTTGACATGTTGTCTGTCCCATTAGATTGTAAGCTTCTTGAGGCCAGGGACTATCTCTTGCCTCTTTTTGTATCTCTTACTGACACAGAGTAAGCACTTATTAAATGTTTATTGAATGAATGAATGCATTTCTTGTATTTTGGTTGGTGGGTTTTCTTATTTATCATGTTGTTCTGGGAGACCTCTGAACATTGAATCTTTCCATCCTGTTGGGGTTCTTTTTTTGGTCCCCTGGTTTCTATAGTATATCAGACACATGATTCTTGAGTTTGTGGAGTCTAGGGAAAGTGTCTAGTCTGCCATCTTGCAGGTACCTGGACCTAGATATTCTTCCTTAATTTCTTAATGTCTTGTTGCTGTAACTAATATTTCTAACACCATTTCAAATAATAGTGAAGATAATAGACATTGTTGCTTTATTCCTGCTCTGATTGGGAAAGCCTTCCCAATATCTTTGTTATGAATTCTATTGTTTTTGTTTTAAATACTTTTAAAAATTAAGATTTTTTGCATTCAATAATATTTTTGTCACTTTTAAGGTGAACATTCTCACATAGTATTTTTTCATTGTGTTAGGAATTTTTTCCCCCCTCACACATTTCTTTAGTTTCTGCTGGGTTTTTGGCAGGAATTTACTTCTGGGGATTTGTTTCCTTTGTCCTCTTTTTATTGGTGCCATATTTGTTTTAAGGGGATGAAGGGAAGCCGGGTTTTAGACTTGATCTCTTACTTAACCATTGTACAGGAAGTTCCATCTCGGAGATCTTTGTAATATCACTACAAGTGAATCAGCTGTTGAATCTGCTGGTTCCTTCAGTCCCAGAACTACGTGATCATGGCCTGGTGACTTGACTTCATCAAGGACAACAAGATGTTATCTTAATTGTTCCTCCTGATCTCATTTCCTTTTAACCATTTTTTTTCTCCTTTTCAGTGCCAGGAAATCAGAAAATAAAAGTGGAGAACTTCAGCCTTCTCTCTCAGCCATTATTACTAATCCTATGCACCCATGCCAACTATCTTATGTTTCTTTTAATCCTCCTTTTTTCCCTAATACAACTTAAAAAGAAAAAACAAACAAACCTTTTTTGTTGTCTTTAGCTTTCCATAAATACTAGCCTCAGATTATGTGAAGCATTAGCATTTGTGATACTTTTTTTAAAAGCCAGGAATATATGTGTGTATTTCCAATTACTTGTAGAAATAATTTGTAACCTTTGTTTTTTATAATTTTGAGTTCCAAATTCTCTTCCACCCTTTCTTTCCTCCCCACTCATGAGAAGGCGAGCAATTTGATAAAGGTTATACATGCTCAGTCATGGAAAACATTTCCATATTAGTCATGTTGTGAAAGAAAACAGACAAACCCCAAGAAAAATAAAGAAAGTAAACACACACACACACACACACACACACACACACACACTATGCTTTGATCTGGACTCAGACTCCATCAGTGCCCTCTCTAGAGGTGGATAACATTTTTCATCATTAGTCCTTCAGAATTGTCTTGGATCTTTGTATTTCTGAGATCAGCTAAATCATTCACAGTTGATCACTGTACAGTATTGCTGTTACTGAGTACAATGTTCTCCTGGTTCTGCTCACTTCACTTTGCACATAATACTGCTTTTAGAGGATCATGACATACTTTTGTATCCATTTTCTGTTAGCTCCCTGTTTCCATTCTCTGAATGTGTCTTAAAATTTCAGTTGATTGATTCTACATCCAAATTGGTCCCCTTAGACAACTAATGCCTCCTTTTCTTCTGTGTTGGAGTTATTTCTCTTTATGTTCTCAAGATTTCACTTATGAGATCTTCCTATACTTTCTGACTTAAGTTCCTTTGTGGAATTTTAGGTTGGGGGATTGTACGTATCCTTTTCCTGAACCCATTGAAATTTATTATTCCTAAATTGAAATGTGACCCATCTCTCTTCTTTATCACAGATTATAAGTTGAAATAGTCATTTCCCTGTCAAGTTTTCCATCTTTTCCAGCTCTGAAACCAGTTCCTTTTAACAATGAGAATCAAATTCATAATGCCAACTCCCCTTGTTGCTCCTTTAATCTTTTGAAAAATGAAATTTTCATTATGGCTCCCCGGGAAGCTATTAATGACTCCACTTTGGCATAGAGGGCCCTAGAAGGTGACTAGCATACTGAATTCCCTTATCACTGCTACATCAAGCCTCTGTGCTAGACAGAAGCAGCATAGACCCATAGAAATTGTTTTAATTTTGGAGTCAGGGGGCCTGACTTTGAATTGGGGCAAGTGATATATCTTTTTGTGGGGCAATGAGGGTCAAGTGACCTGCCCAGGGTTACACAGCCAGTAAGTGCAAGTGATATATCTTCTCTAGATTTTGATTTCTTTAAAATAAAGAGCTTTTAAAAAAAAGTAAAATGAGACCTTATACTAGGAGACTTGTAAGATTCCTTTGGGCCCTAAATCTATTACCCTATAATCTGTTTCCTAAATTTCTCACCTCTTTCCTCTTTTTTTACCAGGTAGCAAATAGTTTACTCTAAAAACAGCATAATTTCTGTTTTTGCCAATGTTAATCTTCATTAGAATCTGTCATGTTTCTCTTCTATGATTCCTGGATTTCTTCCCGTGGGTATATCTGTTTAATATACAGGGAGTCTTAATCTTGAGACCGCACCAAGACTTTTGGGACAACTGTATGCCACTACCCATTTTCCCTCCTCCCCTCCTCCCCTCCACTTTTACCTATCTTGTTTGTTTTGAAAAAGGTTTTACTCTCACAGAGCCGTAGGTCTGTCATGAATCTGGTCCCCTAAATTTCAGTGACACTTTGCATCAAAATATCTAGTTACTAACTCATATTGCTTCCCAATTGTAGTTTGTGCTTTTGTTTATAAACATCTTGGGCAACAAACCCTGGGTGGATGGGTGGATGGGGAATGGGTGGATGAAAATAACTTTGTTTCAATGGCCACTAAGGTTGCTGAAGCAGGCTCTGAGCACTTAGAGCATGCTCAGATATCAAAGACGCCACAGTCATCCGCTGCATCCTGGGTCATCGTCAGTTGTCCTGACTTTAGTCCTGCCACTGTACTTCAGTGACTCAGGAAGAGAGATTGAGGCTGATGATTTTGTGCAAGTTGGCTTCACTTAAATCCAATTCACACACAAGTCAAAACAATGACTCTCATGATGTCATTGGTCCTCTTTGAAGGACAAACAATAATAGTTTTGGATAGTATTACCTGTTTGCTTACGTCCTATTCCCATTGCTAGATTGTAAACTCCATGAGGGCAGAGGCTGTCTTGAATATCTTTCAATGCCCTCTTTCCCTTTTGCACTGGGAGACTATGGTTGTGTAGTAATGCATGTACTGTAAGACACAGTTGTTGTATTATGTAGGTTCGTTGGAGAAAAATAAATATATAATTTTTAAAAAAATCTTTGTAGGGGCAGCTAGATGGCGCAGTGGTTAAAGCGCTGGCCCTGGATTCAGGAGTACTTGAGTTCAAATCCAGCCTCAGACACTTAACACTTACTAGCTGTGTGACCCTGGGCAAGTCACTTAACCCCCATTGCCCCGCAAAAAAAAAAAAATCTTTGTATAGGATCATTGATTCTAAAGGTGGAGAATCTTTAGAGAGTCTTTTGCATCAATGCTTTCCTTTTTAAAAAAATTTTTTCCCTTTTTTTTTGGTGAGGCAATTGGGGTTAAGTGATTTGCTCAAGGTCACACAGCCAGTAAGTATCAAGTGTCTGAGGCCAGATTTGAATGCAGGTCCTCCTGACTCCAAGGCCAGCGCTCTTCCACTGCACCACCTAGCTGCCCCAATCCTTTCCTTTTAATAGATGAGGAAGTTCATGTCGAAGACTTGAAGTGATTTACCCAAGGTTACAAAGATAGTCAAGAATAAAAGGAGGATTTGAACACATTCGACTCCAGATATCTTTCTCTTTTCACTGTACTACAACCTCTTGTGCTACAAGAAACTCTCTAGGATGGAAAGGTACAGAGCAGATACCCATCTGCATTGGTAGGAAGGGATTTTCCTCACTGGAAATTCTCTATCCCAATAAAATCATGGATCTGATACAAAAAAAGGAAGGGGTGTTGTTGCATGGATGAATTCATGCTTCTCTACCATTCCTCTTTCTGTTTTCCCATCTAGAATATTTTCCCAGTCCTACTGTATGCTCATTTTAATCTTGATCACTCATTCAGTTCCAGATTTGCCTAGAAGTCATGTTGCCCTCCTGGTCCTCAGATCTTCTGCAGTTATTGGAACTCTCTTCCTCTTCAATGTGTATATACTACCAGCTGGGAACTTATATTATGTGCTCAGCTTTATGTCTCATCCTCATAACTTAGTTTTGTTTTCATCACAGATAAGTTCTTTTAGGTAGAAACTATGTTGTATACTTCTTTTGTATACAGTGGCAGAGAGCTAAACTCACATTCAGTCAATAAATATTTGTTTAACTGAATTGAGTTAGAGTTTCTTGGAAACAGGGGTTTTGTTGTTGTTCTAGATGTGGCAATCTTTTCTATTTAACACCTTATTTTACTATAATCCCAGTCATTAGGTTTTTTTGTTTGTTTGTTTTTTAGTGAGGCAATTGGGATTAAGTGACTTGCCCAGGGTCACACAGCTAGTAAGTGTGGTTGGATTTGAACTCAGGTCCTCCTGAATCCAGGGCCGGTGCTCTATCCACTGTGCCACTTAGCTGCCCGTTAGTTTTTGACATTGTTATTTGCAGTTTACCAATCTGCACATCGAGCAAACCTTCAATACCTACTGTATGCAATCGAATAGTACAATCTAGTATGTGCACAGCTATTATGCAAAATTGTACATGAAAGTCTAATAAATAACTGAAGAAACTGAAGGGGGAAAAGGTTGTTAATGACTGGGAATATTAGGAAAACCTTCATGGAGGAAGTGACATTTTAGTTGGACTTTAAAGGATGTATAAGCAGTCATCAGTTGAAAAGGGTTTCTGTACTTGGTATAGCAAGTGGTGTGAGGAAAAGGGAAAGTCCAGTGTACTCAGAGAATTTTACAATGTGCCTATACCTTAGGGCATTTGTAGATGATAGCACAAAATCAGACTGGGAAGGTAGGGAGTCCTAGATTGTAGATGGCATTATTTTCATGTGACAAGGCCTGAACTCTACTTGGTGGGCAGTAAGGAGCCACTGAAAGGTTTTTTTTTTTTTTTTTTTACCAGATTAGTAGCATGTTTAGAATGAAGTACAAAGATGATTAATTGGGCAGTAATATGAAGGGTCATAGATTGTTTCAATTTTCATGTTTAGGTGATGAGACCCTGTAGTAGGATGGTGGAGTGAGAATAGGGAGGAGAGAGGTAGGATATGAAAGATGTTACTGAGGAAGAATCAGCAGGATTTGGTGACTAAGTCAATATAAAAGGCTCTTGGAGACTTGGTGAATGTTAGTGCTGTGGATGGGAATAGTGAAGTCAGATGGAAGAATAGATTTAGTAAGAAAGTTGAAATTAGTTTTGGACACATTGTTTTGGAAGGGCTACTGTGATGTTCAGATGGAAAAGTTCTGCAGGCAGTTGAGAATTGAGATCAGTGATCAGAAGAGAGAGAATAGGTAAGATTTGGGAGTCGTCAGTGCTCTCCAAAATGGAGACAGTGGACTGATCCCCAAAGAGGCCACGGCTTGATCCCAAGGGATTTGTGATAGGCCCATTGGAGGGTGAGAAGGTGGGTGGCATCCCATCTTCCCTTCAGTATTCAATCATGGGCCTCTCTCCAACACAACCACACTTACCGTTACCCCCAACACTCCCCTGCTCTCCCCCTCTGTATGCTCCCATCTTCACCTCTTCTGAGACTAAGTTTTGGCTCCTTATGCACCCATAGCAGCAGCTGGGCAAGTGCCATTGGGAAAATCAACTCCCTTGCCCCAAAGGATACCTACCTCCCCTCCTGCAGACTATGTTGACACTGTAGACAGTGACCCTTCAATAAGATCCTTGCTTTTCTCCTTTTTATTTTGAGTCTTTTGCACAGTACAGATAGGCATAGATGGGTAGTGATCTTCATCACAGATCTCATTACATGATCTTCCCTCCTCCACCTCAAACCCACCCATTTTGTAAACTTCCCCATTCTTTTCTTTTCTTTTTTTTTTTTTTTTGTGGGGCAGTGGGGGTTAAGTGACTTGCCCAGGGTGACACAGCTAGTAAGTGTCAAGTGTCTGAGGCCGGATTTGAACTCAGGTCCTCCTGAATCCAGGGCTGGTGCTTAATCCACTGCCCCACCTAGCCGCCCCTTCCCCATTATTTTCAAGGACACCACCATGCTTCCAATTGTCCAGGTTCACAACCTCTGTGTCATCCACTCTTCATGTTTCTTCACCTCACACATACAGTTAGTTGCCTGATCTTATCTCAGTCCAGTTCTTCTCTCTACTCACACAGCCTAGTTCTGGCCCTGTCATCTTAGTCTGGCCTGTTATGAATTCATTAACTGATCTCCCTTCCTTAAGCATTTCCCCTCTGCAGTCCAGATAACCATAGCTGTCAAAGGGTTTTTCCTAAATTGAAGGTCTGATCATGTCACTCCCCTACTCAATAAACTCCAGTAGCTCCTGTTGACTCTAGAATTAACTTTACAATTATTTCATCTTTATCTCATCCTTTTTATTTCTTTTTTTGTGTGTAAGTTTTTATAATGCATATGATTATGAGTTACAATAGTGTCTTATATAATTTATAAATAAGTAAATATGCATATGTTTGTGTGTGCTTGAGCACTATCCAAAAAGTTTGGAGACCACTGGTGCAGATATTTGAAGAGTGCCGGATTCCTTTGCCAAAGGAGAAAGCATAGAAGAGAGGGTCAAAGAGAGAATCTTGGGGAACACCTATCTTTTGGGGTCAGAAAAAACAGCCCATGAAGGAGAGAGAAAAGGAACTAGTTCAAGAAATAGGAGGAGAGTCAAGAAGAATGTGGTGTGCCCGAAGTGCTGAAAGAAAGAGTATTCTGAAGGACAGAGTCATTAACACTGTTGTATGTTACAGACAGATCAAGAAGGATAATGGTTATTGAATTTGGCCAGTTGGAGGTCATTGTTGACCAATAAGAGAAGCTTCATTAAAAGAGTTGAATGTAGAAACCAGATTCCAAGGGAGTGAGGAAGTTGAGGCACTTTGAGATACGACTCCCCCCAGCCCTCAAAAGATGGCAATATAAGGGGAAGAGAGAGATGGAACAGTAATGGTTGGAATAGAAAGGTTAAAGGGAAGCCTTTTAAAAAAAAATAGGATTGGGGGACTGGAACATTTTTGTAGGTGGATCGTGAAGGAGTCAGAGAGGGAGAGGTTGAGGACGTGTGGGAAAGAGAGGGGCATGCAAGGTGACTGCTGAAGCAAGGGCCTTGATCACGCGGTAGGGGGTGCAGATAGAGGGATTACCCTTAATGAAGGGTATTGGCACATCCTCTGACTAGAGGGAAGGAGGAGAGAGCACAGTGATGATGATGCTGGGTAGTTATATAATGACCTGAGGCGGAGGCGAGGGAGCTCCCAATTGCTGGCCTCAGTCTTTTCAGTAAAGTAAGTAGAGCTTGTCATTTGCTATGATTATAAGTACATGGGTGGGGTTGGGCTTAAGGAATGAGGAAAAGGTTTAAAAAGAGATAGGGAGTCAAAAGTAGAGTCGGAGGGTTGAGCAATGAGAGCCCAGCTGTTTTATAACAAATTTTTAATGGGTGACATCAGTTCAGTGTTCTGGCTTTCTCTAGCATTACTCAGCAGGCTAGGAACAAGAGCAGGGAAATTGGATTGAGGAGCAGGGCTACCCAAGCATGGGAATTAGCAAAAATGACAGGCCCATAGTCCATGGGGTTGGAGGTAGGTGGTAAGGAAGGATTTGGCAACTGTCTAAGAGAGTTGCTTATAGCTCTAAGAAGTTAAAGAGATGAAAAGCTGGTTTCATTTTAATGAAAGTGGGAGAGAGAGAAGGATAGGAAATTGTGGTCAGAGAGTGGAATTTTGAAGGTCAAGGTCTTGGAGGTGGATTGTGTGAGCATGGGTGAGATGGCTAATGGTAAATTCTTCAGGCTTTAGTTGAAAAAATTTGCTGGAACAGGTTGAGGAATTGTGTGTTCAGAATGCTTCAACATGAATAGTATAGTCTATACAGACGAGCACAAGGGGTTAGGTGGAGAAAGAAATAGATATTGAAGTGTTAAAGTCATTGAAAAGTTAGGTGTATGGAGCCCCTGTGATCTGGAAAATCTGCAAGACATTTTTTGGCCCTCCTTTCATACCAGGGAAGAAGTTTGAATTTTTTCTTTTATGTGGTGTTTATGGTACCATCTTGTAAAATTTAGGTTAAGTATTTGGTCATAGACTCTGTGTCATCTGCTGGCCTTCACATGTTGTCTTCAGCTTCTGCAAACCCCGCCCCCCCCCAATTCCCATTTAATTTCTTATGCTGACCAGTGATATATCAAAAACTTGATAGGGAAAATTGCAATGTGTAAGAGATAAAACTATATCTTGTGATTTTGCCTTGCCCTAATTACCATAGTTAATTATTACCATAGACAAGAGCTTACTCTAGTGTTTTTAATTGATCTTATTTTATGTTCTATCTTCTTCAGTATACTTCAGAAAATAATTTTAACTCATTTTTTCCTATGATTAAATTCTCCTGTTCACATTGGTTTGTATAAGTGTGTATGCTTTGAAAATAGAACCTGACATAATTCAAAGCATTTTAATGGATTTCCATTAAAATTTCCATTGGAAAATGTTTTATTCTCTACCATTAATGTACGTTCTTTCAGATACCACATTATGGAAACTGTATGAGTTAAATAAATGGTGTTGAGCCATGTTCACACTACATTAACAACAACAACAACAAAAATGACATTTGTATGTGTGTAGGTGAATGCGAATACTTGGTGAAACTCCTTTTGTGAGAAATTCTCTTGAGTTTTTATTCCAGCTGAGAGACCTTAGATAAGTTTTGATCCCATTCTCTCAAGAAGCCAGGTGACTTGACCAAGGTCACATGGGTATTATGCTAGTACCAGAACCAGAACTTGGATTCAGGTATTCTGATGATTAAATCCAGAGCTCTTTCCACTACATGGTGGGATTTTTGTTTGTTGTTTTTTTTGGGGGGGGGGCAATTGGGGTTAAGTGACTTGCCCAGGGTCACACAGCTAGTAAGTGTCAAGGGTCTGAGGCCAGATTATTTGAACTCAGGTCCTCCTGAATCCAGGGCTGGTGCTCTATCCACTGTGCCACCCAGCTGCCCCTCATGGTAGTTTTTTAAATAGGAAATGTGATTTAATGGAGAACTTATAGATGAAATAATTTATTATGGAGATGGTTGTTTATTTTCGATGCATGTGACAGGTTTAAATTTCTTTTTTGTACAACATATATAAACATAATATCTGATTTTGTAACGGGAAGAAAGGAAATTATGTGCTAGTGCTGTTTAATGGGAGGAGATGAAAAAAATCTGGTTTCATTATTTAAACTTAGATAATAAGGCTTGTTTGTATTTTAATACGCTTAAGACTAAAATAGGACTTGCTTTCTAATTATCCACTAAATATGTGTTTCCACAAGATTTGCGTTTTTCAACTTATCTTATTAACAGTATAAGGGTACATGTGAATGAGCATTGTGAGATACGGTTACCTTACAGCATTTTACATTTTCAGCCTTTATATAGGCTTATTCACTGCCTAATCGGCCTGAAACTGGCATTTAGATATGTTGCTATCAAGTAGAAGTAGGCTATGTCTACCACATCCCTCCAGGGTGTGGGTGTTGGGACCTAGTGACACCTAGTACAGTGATGTCCCAATTAGTGTGAACAAGGAATGCCTTGAAGTGATCCCATGTATTTGGATCTATATTGTTTGAAGTCCTAATTCTGTTGTGGCTTCTATTGGTTCCAGCCCAGTGAAAATATACCATGTCACATTATTTGGACAAAGGGGGACCTAGCTGTAATATGAGGATCAGTGCAACAGTACATCAGAAGGTGCAGAGACAAATAGGAATCAGGAAGACAAATACTAAAGAGCAAGTACAAGGCAGATCTCTGGTTTAAGTTCTGGGAGTGTAGTCAGAAATTAGGAAATCTCCCCGTGAGTTATAAAAGTAATCAAATTTTCTTCAGAGCAGTGACTGGGTAGTGGTGGTTAGTTTTTGGTCTTTGTATCCCAAGCACACAGAACAGTACTTTACACATAGTAGGCATTTAATAAATGCTAATTGAATTGAACAGATGGCCAGACAGGATGGTAAATAGTTAGGAATTGAGGAAAGAGCAGAGATAGTAGAACATGTACATAGCACAGGAAAAGACGTGCAAGGAGAGTACCTTGCTAAAACGAAGGTATTTTGTTGGGCCAGCATTATTATTAGTCATTAATGTACCCAGGATGCTATCTGTTGCTTTCTGCTGGAGAGTATTTTTTGCCTTGCTTTGGTTGTTTGAGTTCATAGGTCTTTAGATTCAGAGTGAAAAGAACATTAGAGGCCCTCAAGTCTATCTCCATCTCCATTTTACACATGAGGAAACAAGCGCAGATCAGTTACATGATTTTCCCAGAGTCACACAGCTAGTAAGTATATGAGGTAGAATTCAAACTCAGGTCTCTATGCCTCTTAAGTCCAGTGCTCTGTCTGCTACGCCACTTAGCTGTCCAAAGGGAAGACTTCAGTCTATATTTCTAACACAAAGATCTTTTTAACCAAGAGAAGCATCTCTCTAGAAATGTTTTTAACCTATGTAAAAGCCTCTTAGCCTGTCTCCAAATGCAGAGGATTTTAAAAATAGGTTTTCTCTTGCTTTATCATCCCCATGAATATTGCATTTGTTTTGAGATCTCCTTCTTGTGTACTTTTCAACTTCTTTTAAGTGATGCTTGAATGTATTCTTACTAAAATGCAATAATAAAATCACACATTTATCTCTGGGTAGCTGATCCTCTTCAGCAACTTCCTTCTTCTTGGTGACTTGAGATAAAGGCTTTGAATTACACCCTGTTCCAATGAAAAGAAGTATCTCTTATACAGAACAGAATGTTTGGAACATACATTTAAACTGTATCCTTGTAGACAATTTTCTTCATCCTTTGCCGGTCATTGGCTGATAATGAAATAAAATCAACGTTATTTTGTCAAACAGTTACAAAGTTCAGTTACTTATGCATTCGTATTTCTCCTGATTATATATCTATTGATCCAACTTTGAGTCACTGGCCCATTTCTTCCTTCTTTCCATTTGAATACTTATCGAAAGAAGGGTCTGTGTGCCCTGCTTTTATTTCTTCATCGTCATCTGCCTGTTTATATGCTTTGATGAAAACTGTGTTCTCAAATCCAATTCAACAAGTAATGATTTGGAACCTACTATATGTAGGATGAATATCCTTGCCTTGGCCATGGGTGAGTTAGATATGGTTTCTGCCTTATGAGTTTTAAATCTGGTAAGAGAGAGGTACGTGGATAACTGGTTTAAGATACAATTCAGTGTATCATTGGAGACCTACAAAGAACTATTGGGATGAGGTATTCAAACTGGAGAGGTCACCTACAGTTATAGGGATCAGGAGGAGCTTCATGAGGGGAAAGGGGCATTTTTGAGATGGACCTTGAATGATGAGCTGGTTTAGTCATTCCAGAGATTTTTTATTTTATTTTATCATTTTCCTTTGGTTCTCTGTATTGTGACACTGGTGACCATCATCCTCTTCGTGAAACTACTCCTTTAGCATCTGTAACACTGTACTAACCTAGTTCTCCTGCTCTCCTGCCACTGACTGTTCCTTCTCTTCTGACACTTCATATTGGATTAAAGTGCATGACCCCAAGCTTTTTTCCTTGACTCTATCTGCTTTTCTATACTCCCCTGTTCCACCACTGCCTGTAAACAGAAACAGAGCCTGCTTCTGCCAGGACCTCAATATCTGTTGTGAGAGTGGACATACACTTGAGTCTGGGATTGGAGGGAGGGTGAACTCATAGTACGCAGGGCAGCAACTCCAACGGTAAGGGCTAGAAGGGATCTGCTGACCAGAAAGGGAACAAACTATGGAAAGCCTTCAAGAGATGGATTAATGCTTTAATCCTGTGTGAAACTGATTGACTAGAGGGAGATTATGTGCCTGTAACTTTGCTAATCTGTGTGTAGGCTGTACCCCAAGATTCCCATGTGTTCTGTAACAAAAATAGTTTTTACACTTGAACTAGGCTTGTGTTGTACGGCAGTGCATACTGGTAGGGCTGGGGCACTGTTGTAGAAGTGAGAAGAGGGAATTCAGGGGCAAGGTCTTTGGAGGAGAACTCACCCCCTTATTAATCTCCTCTGGGTGGTTGCATTGGAAAATTACCCAACAGAATTGGCTGGCATGTGGCTAGTAGAGCCTTCTGTTCAAGAGCTGCCCTGGGGCAAGCACCTGTTTCATCACCACTCCTAAATTACATATTAGACTTTTCATTTTTGTTTTATTCTCCACTAACCCTCCGTAAGAGTGAAACTTCTCTTCCATCCCCCTGCTCTTTGAGTTCCTTTAATACCAAGTTTTAAAAAAATCAGTGCAATAAAATGTAAATTCTCAGGAAAGGTGCAAAATTTAGATTAAATAGACTTGGTCCTTTTCTTGATTAAAAAGAATTCATATTCAGGTAAGCTGTAGATAATATTTTTGTACTAACAAACATTTAACAAATGTTTCTTGTGTTTTAGGCTATTCAACAATAGTTATGAACTCCCGGCTACGTGCTTTGGGTGGGAGAATAAATAATATACGAGTCTCAGAACTGCCAAAAGAGAAGACGCGATCGGAAATCATCTGTAATCTTCACTTCTTAGATGGCTTGGTACAGACCTTCAAAGTTAATGTAAGTCCTAAAATATGCTTTTTATTGTTAATAATCCTCCAGTGCTCCCTTCAAGTGTGGATGGAAGAATGTGCCTGACTAGGATGCAGTTTATGTTGATATAAAAACTTTAAAAAGAAAAATCAGTATTTGAATATTTAGCTGGTGAAGTTAACTTTTTTCATGAGTGGCCATAATTTGCTCCTTCTAATAAAACAAAATTTTTGTTATGTGCTAATTGAATTTTTGAATTTGATCACCAAAGAGCAATTATAATTATAATATTGCCTGGTTGTCATTGAGGATAATAGGTTATGGCAAGTGCAGATGATAACAACAACAATAATGATAGTAATGAGTAGCTAGCATTTATATAGTGCTTTTAGATTTGAAAAGTACTCTATGTATATTATCTTATTTGACCTTCACAATAACCCTGTGAGTTTGGTGCAGTTATTTCCCCCACTTTACAGATGGGGAAACTGAGGCTGAAAGAGTTGAAGTGACTTGCCTAGTGTCTGAGGTATGATTTGAACTCAGGTCTTTGTGACTTCCAAGTCCCATAACACTCTACCCACTGAATGATTAGCTGGATTTCAGACTTTGTGGTATCCTGGTAATATCAAGTTTATCCCTGTGTAGGCCCAGTAGTTTCGCTCTACTTTCACATGAATTGGAAACTTAATTCAGCTTTTTCACAAATATATGCTATTAGTCACAGTCTTTTGGGCTTAAGAATGTGTTTGATTCAGGCAGCTTCTCCCCATTTCTGGGAAAACAACTCAGAGCATGCTGTTGGTTGGTCATTAGTGCCATTATTATATTTGGAGGACAGCATTATTATTCATTAATAATGGCAAGGTACCAATAGTAATTCTTTTTTTTGTTTTTGTTTTTGCGGGGCAATGAGGGTTAAGTGACTTGCCCAGGGTCACACAGCTAGTAAGTGTCTGAGGCCAGATTTGAACTCAGGTACTCCTGAATCCAAGGCCAGTGCTTTATCCACTGCACCACCTAGCTGCTCCCCCCCCCAGTAGTCATTCTTTAGCCATAAATCCAGCTCATGCCATCTAAGTCAGTGGCACTTACCCCATCCACAACTCCCCCCCCCCCCCAGCTCATTTAGTCCATACTTGCCACACCTGATTCTGCTTTGGCCTCCGGCAGGATGCCTTCTCTACTCTAGCCAAAACAGACAAATCAGCAAGACAGTAATTAATGGGGAAAACAGAAGAGGAGAGGCCTGAAGAATAGGGGGGAAATGGCATAAAAATAAGACATGAAATGAGAACTGTCTTGACCTTTTCCTTCCGGTTGCCATTCAGACTCTCACTGAAGATATACTCTAGTTAAGCCATTAGTCAATCCTGACAACCTTTTCTCCTTTCATATTTTTCATATTTTTTTCATACCTCTCCAACGGCCTGGTCTAAATCTTAACCCACTCATTTCTTGACTATTATAACCATTGTTCTTGTGACAAATACCCTCACCCCAGAAATCCAAGGGTCAGGTCAGAATTTTGATTCCCTATCTCTTTGGCTGGAATGCCTGCTTAAAATTCCTGGAGACACAGCCCCAGGTGGTAGGTGATGATTGTCCTCTTGTGAAATTATCACATACCACTACCCTTAATGGGGATCTATTTAATCAAGAGCTAATCCTCCATTTTAGAGTGACACATATGATTGGCATTAATGATGTCCAGCTTTTCCTAGCCCAATACCTTTTTTGGGGCTCCTCCAGGCGTCTTTGGCCATTCATTACTCCAATGATTATTGGATGGTGACCCTTGGTCAGATTGTGGGATGTGAGCTCCAAGTATCCTGAGTCATTTTCAGTATTTATGACTGCTGGATGTCCCCTTCACATGGCTCCTTAGTGTCCTATTGTTCTCCCAGAAGTATCTCTTTAGTGTTCTGAGGGCCTTTTTTTTTTTTTAAGTTCAAAATAAACTTTTGTTACTTTTTATTTTTAGGTCATCTATACTTCCCAATGTAAGCCCCACCCCACCCTAGATAGTCATACTTGAAAACAAAGAATAAAAAGGCAAAAAAACCAAACAAACAAAAAAAGGTTTCAAGAAAACTAAGCCAAAATATAAAAAAGTCCATAGTGTTCCACACACCCACAATGCCTCAACTCTTCAAAGAAGGGAGGAAAGTACTTTCTCAGATCTCTTCTTTTGGACTAGTCTTGATCATTATAATTTCACAGCATTCAATTTCAGCTGTTCTGTTATTATTTACATATACGTTGTTAGAGTCATTGTATATATAATTTTCATGGTTCTGTTTACTTCACTTTGCATCCATTCATACATCTTCCCTTCTCTGTAGTCTTTTTAGTCACTGTTTCTTATTGCTCAATAAAATTTCATGACGTTCACAGACCACAACTTGTTTAGCCATTCTCCAATCAATGGGCTTCACTTTGCTTTTAGTTCTTTGTACCTATAAAAAAGTGCTATTATAAATATTTAATGTTTATGGAGCCTTTCTGACTAGCATTGACCTCTTCAGCAGTACAATCGCTGGGTCAAATGGACATTTGAGTCATTGTCTTTGCATTATTCTAAATTGCTTTCTACCATGGTCGGATCAATTCATAGTTCTTGTTGTTCAGTCACGTCCGACTCTACATGGCCCCATTTGGGGTTTTCTTGGAAAAGATACCGAAGTGGTTTGCCATTTCCTTTCCCAGCTCATTTTACAGATGAGGAAACTGAGGTAAAGAGGGTTAAGTGACTACATGCCCAGGGTCACTCAGCTATTAAGTGTCTGAGGCCAGATTTGAACTCGGGAAAATGAGTCTTCTTGACTCCTGGCCTGGCATTCTCTCCACTATGGCGCCACCTAGCAGTCTACACTTGACAGTTCTACCAACTGTTTATTAGTGTGTCCATCTTTCCACAACTCCTCCAATATTGACTGTTCTCATCCTTTGTCATTTTGCTGGGTGTGAAATTTCAGTTGTTTTGATTGGTATTTCTTATTAATAATGTTTTGGAACATTCTTTCACATGGTTATTATTTTTTTGTAATTCTTCCTTTGAGAATTGTTTGCTCATGCCCTTTGACCATTTTTCTATTGGGGAATAACTTTTGGCTTTATTCCTTAGATGTAAGACCCTTATTGGAGATACTTTAAACAAAGATTTTTTAAAAATTTGATCACTTCTCTTCCCTAGTTGTGTTAATCTTTCCCCCTGCAACAGTTTTTCTATTTTTAGGAAATGAAATTATCCATTTTATCTTTTGTAATTGCCTCTATTTCCTTTTTGGTAAACAATTCACCATCTTACCACAGTTGTGAAATGTATCTGATCTGGTACTCTTCTAAATTTTTTGTGCTTTGTACTGTAATATTCAGGTTGCATATCCCTTTTGACTTTTATTTCTTCCAGACTGCTTTTTCCAGTAATTCTTGTCAAATCAGTAATTTATGTTTATGAATTTATTTTAATTAATTTTGAATTATGTTTATTTATTTAGGTTTCCTAGGTAATTTATGTTTGAGGGATTATTGAATTCCAGGTTATTGAGCTCCGTTATTTCAGATTCTTCAGTGTCTATTACATTAGTCTACTTTTCTGTTCTTTAACCAGTACTAATTGGCTTTGATGATTATTGATTTATAATATAATTTTGGGTCCAGAGGCCATCCCTTTTAATTCCTATTTTTCTAGGTCATTGTTTCCCAGGATTTTCTACTTTTTTGCCCTCCAAATAAGTTTTGTTTTTATTTTTGTCTACCTCTGTAACGTATCCTCTTACTGAGTTGGTAACAAATAAGTAAATCGATTTAGAGTAGTATTGCCATTTTTGTTGTATTGGCATGGCCCAGCCATGAGCACTGAATTACCCTCCCATTTATTTAAATTGTTTTTCAATTTGTGATTGGATTCATGTAAGCATTGAATGTTCTTTGGTAGGTTGACTTTCAGATATTTTATACATTTTGTGGTTATTTTGAATAACACTTTCCTTTTGATTATTTCCTTTTGGATTTTGTTGTTACCATACAGAAATGCTGTTGATTTTTATGGATTTATTTTGTAGCCAGAAACTTAACTGAAATTGTGATTTCCTAGCATATTTGAAGTAAATCATCCTTTCCTCAGGAAACAAGGATAGTTTCATCTCTTCTTTGCCTGTCTTTATGCTTTTAATTTCAGTCTCTTCCTGCTTTTTAAAAAAAATACTGCTATGTCAAATCGTAGGGAAAGGAGACATTCTTAATCTGCGCTTATATATATATATATATTATATATAATATATATAATATATATATATATATATATATATATATAAAATTGGGGGGGGCAGGCAATGAGGGTTAAGTGACTTGCCCAGGGTCACACAGCTAGTAAAGTGTCGAGTGTCTGAGGCTGGATTTGAACTCAGGTCTTCCTGAATCCAGGGCTGGTGCTCTATCCACTGTCTACTTATATATTTCTTAGAAAGCTTCTTTTGTTTCTTTATTGCTTAAGTTACTAACTTTGGGTTTTAGATACATGCTATTTATGATATTTTTAAAAATCCTTCTATGCCTATAGGTGACTTAATAGAAAGATCATTGGATTTGGAGTTGGGAAGACCTATTTTTCAAATCCTGCCTTATATATTTACCAGGGCAGGTCAGTTAACCTCTATAAGTTTTAGTTTCTTCATTTGTAAAATGAAGATGGGAGCAGCTGGGTAGCGCAGTGGATAGAGTGTGGGTCTTTGGGTCTGGAAGACTCACATTCCTGAGTTAAAATCTCATCTCAGACATTTATTAGCTGTGTGACCCTGGGCAAGTCACTTAACCTTCTTTGCCTTAGTTTCCTCACCTGTAAAATGAGCTAGGGAAGGAAATGGCAAACCACTCCAGCATCTTTGCCAAGAAAACCCCAAATTCGGTCACAAAGAGTTGGACACAACTGAAAATAATGGAACAACAGCAAAAATATAGATGATAATAGTACCTGCCTCAAAAAGGTTCTTGTCTCAAAGGAAATAATGTATGTAAAGTGCTTTGTAGGGCTTGAAGCACTGTGTAAATGCTAGCTATTGTCAATATAATAAAATAAATATTATAAATTGTTATAAATTTATGACAAATGACACATTGTCAAAGAATTTTTTATACTGATTAACATAATCACATGGCTTTGGATGTTTTTGTTTTTAATATGATAATGTTGTTTTTATAATATTGAACTGCCCTTAAAACCCTAGTATTAATCTATTTTAACTGTAAAGAATGATTTTGGGGGGATAAATAGCAGTGTTGTTTTATTTTACTAGGCATTTACTTAATGTTTTCAAATTGATATTTACTAATGATACTGATCTATAATTTTCTTTCTTTGCTTTATCTTTCCCTGGTTTGAGTATTGGGATTGTATTAATCTCATTAGCAGTTTGATAGAATTCTTTCTTCCTCAATTTTTGAGAATTTGTTTGATATAGGTATTGATTGCTCTTTAATAGAATTCTTCTATAAATTCATTTGGACCCAAGTACCCCTTTGCCCCTTCCCAGTTGTTCTGTTATAGCTAGTTTTAATTTGCTTTACTGAAACTGGATTATTTAGGAATATTCCTTAAATATGAGTATTTTATATTTTTGTGACTAATGTATTTCTTTTGAATAATCAGTTTTGTTGGTATATAACTATTTGGTTCTAATAATTCTTTTTGTTCTCTCTTATTGTTTTATCTTACTAGTTTACTAGTTTGTTAGATTTTGCTTTCTTCTTTTTAATCAGGCTAGCTAAAATTGTCTCTTTTGTTGGTCTTTTCAAAGACCCAACTCTTAATTATATTAGTTATATAGTCATTTTTTTTTTTCAGTTTATCCTTCTCTAATTTTCAAAATTTCCTCTTTGTGCTTATTCTGGGTTTGCATATTGGTTATTTTTCTTATTTTTAAATAGTCTAATTCTGGGTTTGTTTTTTTTGTTAATGCATGTTTTGGGGAATATAATTTTTCTCTGAGGCCTGCTTTAGCTGCATCTCAGAAATTTTTCTATGTTGTATTATCATACAGTTATTAATTTTTCTCTGATTAGTTCTTTGCCTTATCATTATTCATGATGTCATAATTGTCTATTTAGGTCTGTATCTTTTTCTTTTGTTCCCTGTATTGATTACTATATTTATTGTGGTATGGTCTGTAAAGGATGTGGTTAATTTTTATACTTTTTAACATTTACTTATAATTTCTCTTGACTTAGTACATGGTCTACTTGGGTAAAGATGTCCTATTGTACTTAGAAATATATACATTATTTTTTACAAGCAATAAATATTTTTATTTAAAGTTTTGAGTTTCAAATTCTATCCTTGTTTCCCTCCATCCCCTAACCCTTCCCTGAGACAGAAAGCAATGAGGTATAGGTTATACATGTGCAATTATGTAAAACATTACCATATTAGTCCTTTTGTATAAGAAAACTCGAATAAAAGAAAAAAATGGAAGAGAGTGAAAAATTGCATGCTTGTGTCTGTGTTCAATCAATATCAGTTCTTTCTTTGGAAATGGATGGTATGCTTCATCATTAGTCCTTTGGGATTGTCTTGGATCATTGTGTTGCTGAGAATAGTTAAGTCATTCACAGTTCTTCATCAAACAGTATTGCTGTCACTGTGCACAGTGTTCTCCTTGGTTCTGCTCACTTCACAATGCATCATGTCTTTCCAGGTCTTTCTGAAATCATCCTGTTTGTCATTTATAGCACAATAATATTCTATCACCATCATATACCACAGCTTGTTTAGCCATTCCCCAATTGATGGTGGGCTTTCCTTTGATTTCCAGTTCTTAGCCACCACAAAAAGAGCTGCTATAAATATTTTTGTACAAATAGATCTTTTTCTTTTTGGGGGGATGTCTTTGGGATATAAACCTATCAGTGGTATTGCTGGATCAAAGGGTATGCACAGTTCTAAAGCCCTTTGGGCATAGTTCCAAATAGTCCTTTAGAATGGTTGGATCAAGAACTATATACAGTCTTTAATGTTCTCCTTCAGAAGATGCCACAAGTCTTTCAGGTCTAAATATTTCAACATTTATTTCCACTTCTACATTTTCCCCTTTTTATTGTTTAGTTAAATTTGAGATGCTCTGAGAAAGGAACATTAAAGTCACTGTCTGTGGGGTTTTTTTGTAATCCAGTTAACTTTTTTTCTTTATGAATTCAAGTACTGAGCCATTTATTGCATGCATGTTTACTATTGATATTGCTTCACTGTCTATGCTTTTTAAGCATAATATGATTTCATTGCTTACTTCTTTATCTGAAATTTTCTTAACCTTTTTTTTTCCCTTTGGCTTTTTTTTTTTGGTTCAGGGGAGGGGAGGGGTGGGGGAAGGCTTTGCTTTTTTAAATACACTATTACTTTTCTTTTGTGATTTCTCATGGGTACAGAATAGTCTTGTCTCTTTCAAATTTCCTTTACATTTGAAAGAAAGCATCCACAGATCACTTGTGAAATTTGTTAAATTTGACCAATATATCTCTTTAAATATGAAGTTCAAGATTTTTATTCTGAAGATAATCTGTAGATTTTCTCAATTGGTACTTAATTTTCCATATTCACAAATTTGGGGCAGTTTTCCTCTATTATTTCCTGAACTATGATGTTTATGTTTAAATTTTCCCCCCTGTTCTTCTGGAAAACCTTTGGTACTTAAGAAGTTATTTCTATGTAGCCTTTCTTCAAGGTGAATTGCTTTTGTATGTATAGTTGATGTCTCATAAAACAGAACCAAGCCCTTTAATGTCTTAGCAAATGAAGAACCAACAATAGTTCTTAGAACATTGCCTTTTATTTCTCTTCTACAGGATTTTCCTCCACTTCACTATTTTTGTGTTCAACGAATATTTTTTCTCTCCTACTTATTTAGAGAGCCTTTCTATTGTGGATTTATTTTTTCTTAATTGAATCTTAAAATTATATTGAAAACTCTTTATCTATAAAAAGAATGTTATATTCTCTTTGAGGATTTACTGCTCGATTTTCCTTCTTTGTATTAATTTAGCTGATATATCATTGGCTTTTGTTAAGGGTTTTTTTTCTTGAAAGGTTTGATTTTTCAGATCTTTTTGTATTCCTCTTTTCACTTAGTTTCTATCTTCATGCCTTTTACTTCTGCTTCCTTTCTCAAGGTGAGTCTATAAGATTGACTCTACCTTTTTCTGTATTGGGAGATACAGTGTTCATTGGACTGGGTTCCTGGTATGAATATCCCTGGCCCCTGTTGTGTTTCGGTACCTTTTCCTTAAAACTCTGTGCAGTCCTATATGCTGTCCCACCACCATACTTCTTTCCTTGCATTTGCTTATTTATTTTTCATGGCTAGGCTGAATTAGCATCTTTGCAGTGTTAAGAGTTTCTAATGTGAGGCCAGTGTTCAGTCGGAAGGCTGTACATTTACAGAGATGGTGTGTCATGTCTGAAGAACAGTAAGAAGACAAGTTTGTATGGACCTTAGAGTTTGTGAAGGGAATGTCACTTAAAAAGTAGGTTGGTACCTTCACTGGAAAGCCTTCAAATGCCAAAAAGATATGTTTATATTTGATCCTTGCTGTAACAAAGAACCATATAGTTTATTGTGTAAAGGAGTGATGTGATCAGACTTGCACTTAAAAAAAGTCACTTTGGAAACAGTGTGTAGGAAGGATTGGATGAAGGATTGGATAAGAATTGAACCAGGACGGGGAGCTAAGTGGCACAGTGGATAGAGCACCAGGTCTGGAGTCAGGAGGACCTGAGTTCAAATCCAGCCTCAGACACTTGACATTTACTAGCTGTGTGACCTTGGGCAAGTCACTTAACCCCAATTGCCTTACCCCAAAATAAATAAATTAAAAAATAAAAAGAATTGAGCCAGGGGGGCAGCTAGGTGGCACAGTGGATAAAGCACCAGCCCTGGGTTCAGGAGGACCTAAGTTCAAATCTGGCCTCAGACACTTGACACTTAACTAGCTGAGTGATCCTGGGCAAGTCACTTAACCCCCATTACCCATCGCAAAAGCCAAACAAAAACAAACAAGCAAAAAAAAAAAAAAAAGAAGAAGAAGAAGAATTGAGCCAGCGAAATCATTTAAAAGGCTATTACAGTGGTTTAGTCCAGAGGTCAAGAAGGCTCAAACTAATATGGTTCACTACATGGGATGAGAGGAGAAACATTTGAGAGGTGTTATGGAGTCTTGTTGAGATGTTCAGATGACAAGATTTGGCTGCTAATTGGAGATGTGAGGTACCAAGGATGACATCAAACTTCTGAAAGTGGGTGATTAGAAAGATGGTGATGCTCTTGACAAAAAGAGGAAAATTTGGAAGAGTGGGTTACGAAGAAAAATAATTACTTCTGTTTTGGGTGTGTTGAGCTTGAGATGTCTGTGAGACATCTAGTTGGAAAATTCCCAAAAGGTAGTTGGTAATGTGACTCAAGAGGAAGACTAGGACTGGATATATGCATGCATGCATACACACACATATATCTGTACAAAGAAAATAATTAACTCATAGTAGCCAATGAGATCATCCAGTAAGAGAATGTAAAGGCAGAGGAGGGTCAAAGACAGAGTTTTGGGGTATACACACAGTGAGGGTGTATGATATGAATGCTATGGATATGGATTATTTAGCAAGGGAGGTTGAGGTATAATAATAATTGTGTTGTTTAGTTGTTTCCAGTTGTGTTTGACTCTTCATGACTGAATTTGGGGTTTTCTTGGTAAAGGTACTGGAGTGGTTTACCATTTCCTTCTCTAGCTCATTTTTACAGATGAGGAAACTGAGGTAAACAAGGTTAAGTGACTTGCCCAGGGGCACACAGCTTATTAAGTGTCAGAGGCCACATTTGAACTCAGGAAGATGAGTCTTCCTGACTCCAGGCCCAGCACTCTATGCACTACGGTGCCACCTAGCTGCTCCTATAATAATAATAATAATAATAATAATAATAATAATAATAATAATAATAATAATAATAATAATAATAATAATAATAACAACAACAACAACAACAACGAGCATTTATGTAGTATTTTGAGGTTTACAAAGCACTGTACATACAACAACCTGGTGAGATAGGTTATGCAGCTAGTGTCTAAAGTGAAATTTAAACTTAGATCTCCCTGACTTCAAATCCAGCCCTGTTACTTATCTCGCTGCCTCAGTAGCCGTGTCAGTAAGATCCTGGGCAGGATTTCGGTCAGATTTTGCCCCATTGGTTCCTCAGTCATACACTACCTTGCTAACTCTTTGGCGTAAGTCACCCAATGCCCCACAGCTCTTGTATGGCGTACTTCTTAGTTAGAGGTCCCTATGATAACCCCGGGAAACAAGCCAGTGTAATACTACACAGTGTCACATTCCCCGCCTTATCTGCCCTCCCTCTGGCTTGTGTGGTGGTAGGGCACTGTTCCATCAACACTTCTCTGACTAAAGGTTATTCACCTAGAACTTTTTAGGCAGTTCCCTCTCCGTGCTATTGAGTTTGTCATGTCGGGTGTTTGACAACAATTCTGCTCACATTCTGAGTCCCCCAAAGCGAAAGCGTGTTAGTAAAGCAGATTAGAAGCAACTCTGAGATGTACCACCGTGGAAATATTTGAACAAGAGCAGGTTCCTCACATTTGTGTAGCATTTTAAGGCTTACATTACTCTTAATATGAGTGGCACAAGGAATGTTTTCCCCATTTTACAGATGAAGAAAATGGAGATCTGAGTGAAATGACTTGGCCAAGGTTACACACATTAGTAGTTAATGGATCTGGGATTCTAACTTCTAAATCCAGTTCTCCTTCCAGTATTCTGTTTATTTGATACACTCCAATTTTCTCAAGCTTAAAGGAGGGTACCCCCTAAATTTTGATATCCTGAGATTTTGTGTCCATTCATGTTCATTCTATCCAAACCTTTGATGATTCTTTAATTTCTCCCATATGCCATTATAGCCTTGATCTTTTTCAGACTTTTTATCAACCCATCAATATTTATTAAGCACCTAGTATGTGCCAGGCACTGTGCTAAGCACTTGGAATACACAAAGAGGCTAAAGACAGTCCCTGCCCACAAGTAGCTTACAGTCTAATGGTAGAGACAATATGCAAATATACAAACAGAGAGAACTATATACCAGATAAATAGGATATGGTAATTAAGAGAGGAAAGGCGCTGGAATTAAGAGAGATTAGGAAAGGCTTCCTGTAGAAGGTGAGATTTTAGTTGAGACTTAAAAAAAGCCATGGAGGTCAGTAGTTGGAATGGAGGAGGGAGAGAATTGCAGACAAGAGGGGACAGCCAGAGAGAATGACTGGAGCTGAGAGATGGAGTGTCTTGTTTGTGAGACAGCCAGCATCACTATCACAGAATTATGTGTTAAGGAGTATTAAGACAGGGAATAGTAGGAGGGGGCTAGATTATGAAGAGCTTTGAATGTTAGAGAATCTGGTGTTCCTGGAGGCAATAGGAATTCACTTTAATGAATATTCTGAGGACTCTAATAGAGAAGAAATAATATATATATATTTTTTTGCAAGGCAATGGGGGGTTAAGTGACTTGCCCAGGGTCACACAGCTAGTAAGTGTCAAGTGTCTGAGGCCGGATCCGAACCCAGGTACTCCTGAATCCAGGGCCAATGCTTTAACCACTGCACCATCTAGCTGCCTCCAAGAAATAATATATTAAGGCAAAAATGTTTGGTTTAGAAATTTATTTTGTTATCTTTCAATATGAGTGTGTTCTGACTCTAAACAAAATAATGAGCCATTTCCTAGAAGAAGGGACTTGCTGCAAGTTAAGAAGTTGCTGTCCTAATTCCTACTTGGAATATCTTTCTCACATATATTGGGCCATTTTTGTTGAGAATGATGAAGAGCTTGGGTCAAACAGCCGTCCTTTCAACTTCACTTATTTCTGGTTGACACATTACCTGTCTGGGCACATACTGCATGGAGTGAAATGGAGCATCCAGTAATGAAAAAAAATGCTTGTTGACTGACTAACAAATGGAATGGTTTCTACACATGGCTTTATTATCCTCTCTCCGTTCACTTACTGGTAGTAGGCATTTGAAATCCATTGTGGATAAGTCATGATATGGAATATCTCCTGAGTGTACAGATGATGAAATTACAGTTTTATAGATCAGGTTGTTTTGATGATAATCTGGATATTCGAACTAGGTTCTTACTGCTCAGATGCTTGAAAGACAAGAATCTGTTGTACATATATGTTAAATCAGACCATCTTTCTGTGTACCTCCCAGGGGACTTGTTTTATTGTCTTTGATGGTCATCTCTTAGTTTTTTCTTTGTAGCTAAAGCAAAAACAACTTTGGGAACCATTAACTATAGTCTGTGGATGAGCTTCCCATGGACATAAGTATAGAAAGAAAAAAAAAATCAGGGCTTAGGACAAAGAGAGGTTAATGGAGGTGACTGAAGAGAGATCAGAGTGAAACAGAATGGTAGTAGATAGTATAGAAACATTTAGAAAAGGGGGATCAACACCGCCCCCCAACATGGTCAGTGTAGCGGTTGAAAAAAAATGACAAGAAGAAAAGAGTAAGATTGAACAAGGAAGAAGTCATTCGTAAACCTAGTATGAACTCCTCCAGTGGAGTTGTAAGGATAGATTGTAGGGGTGTCTTAAAGAGGGAATTAGTGGTGGGACAATGAAGGTAACTCACCTATGCCTACCTACTAAAGAACTACTGAGCCAAAGGGCAGTCAGTACATGTCAATTAACTCTGACTTAATTCCTTTCAAGGGGCAGGAAATGTCCTCATGCCATTTTAAGCTTTCAGATGCATCCTATATTTGAAGAACCAATTGTTTTACATTATATGTATGTAGGCATTATGCTTGTGAATTTTTAACTTAATTTAGCCAATTGCCAAATTTAGTTTGCCTTCCCCTGAGGATATACATAATACCAGTAGGAGGAATCAGCCTGGATGTGTTCTGGGGGACAAGAGAAAACCACATTGGGCTCTGCTTTGGCTGTAGAAAATGCTCATTCATGATTTAGAGAAGTTGCACTAACAGTCATGGCTGAGTAGTTCTTCATTGCTTTGGAGTTTTGAATCAGGTGTAAGGAGTCTGGAAAAGTAACTTACATAATCTGAAGTTATACTGAGGTTAGTCTAATGTGGCCCAGTTTATTCTTTGAGACTTGAAAAAGGCACACAACCGGGGCAGCTAGGTGGCGCAGTGGATAGAGCACCGGCCCTGGATTCAGGAGGACCTGAGTTCAAATCTAACCTCAGACACTTGACACTTACTAGCTGTGTGACCTTGGGCAAGTCATGTAACCCCAATTGCCCCCCCCCCCAATAAATAAATAAATAAATAAATAAATAGGGCACACAACAAATGCTTTTTGATTGACTAACATCTATTTTGAATTAGGTGGCATACAAAGATATATTATAGTTATTGCCCCCAATTAGCTTCAAATTTAGTAGGTACATTTAAAAAAAATCCTTAACACGAGTCTACATATTCATATTAATTGTCCAGTGAGTGCTTCATACAGGAATAATATGATTTCAGAGGAGAGGAGAGAGTCTCATGGACTAGGTTGGCCGTTGAACAGGTAGGCGTTGGTGAAGGAGGTGACATTCAAACTTGGCCTTAATTATTCAGATGGTGGCAGCATGCAGATAGGAAGAGAGAGAGGAAATAAATTTCAGTAAAAAAAAAATATACAAAAGCTCAGAAGCCCTAGTATAAGAAACTTCTTTGGGCTACTGTCATAGAGAATGTCCAACTTAAATTCCAATGGAAAATGTATTCTCTATTGGATGGCAAAGTGCTCCAAATATTCTTATATGAAAATGGCGTTGTACAGATTGACTTAAAATTTGAAATATTGCCCAGCATTCTAAAATAGTTCTGTAATCACTAAAAAGAATTCGCTTTATCAGCAGAGGAAAACCCAAGTGGATGAAGAATGTTGAGTAATTTTTCAGTCATGTCTGGCCCTTTGTGACCCCATTTGGGGTTTTCTTTTCTTTTTTCTTTCTTTTTTTTATTTGGGGTTTTCTTGGCAAAGATACTGGAGTTGTTTGCCATTTCCTTCTCCAGATTGTTTTACAGACGAGGAAACTAAGGCAAACAGGATGAGTGACTTGCCCAGGGTCACCCAGCTACTAAGTGTCTGAGGCCAGATTTGAATTCATGAAGATTTCATTCCAGGCCCAGCGCTCTATTCATTGAGCCATCTACATGCCCTGAATGAAGAATACCTATAACCAAAACCATGACATGCAGTTGGATGGGCAAACCCATAGGGCTATTCATTGGTATCTGCTACAGACACTATAAGGAGACAGTAAACTGGTCCTAGTATTGAACAGGTCCATGAGAATGGGCTGAGTAGTGTTTTTAATGACCCCAGGGTTCTCCCTGAAACAGACTCCAGTCTTTTTAACACTAATTCTTCTGGCGGTGCTAGATAAGCTGTGAGTCATGGAATACCCCTTCAAAGAATTAAAGTCTATGGTCACTCAAAGGGCAGAAGCATGTGGTAGGCCTGGACAAGCCATGACCCACTGAAGACAAAGAATTTCCTAAAAGCATGTAAAGGATTCTTTCAGAGGGACTTCTTATTGGAGGAAAAAGTCTGATTTGTGGTGACAGCAAGAGTTAACCAGCAGATAGATAGCCTGTGAACTCTTGTGGGTATCTGCCCAACAGTCAAAGAAGGTAGCCAGCATCTCAGGTAAATCCTCTGTGAAAGGGGCAGCTAGGTGGTGAAGTAGATAAAGCACCGGGCCTGGATTCAGGAGGATCTGAGTTCAAATCCGTCTTCTGACACTTGACACTTACTAGCTGTGTGACCTTGGGCAAGTCACTTAACCCTCATTGCCCTGCCTAAAAAAAATTAACCAAGACAAGTGTCTTACAAGATGGGCTACAGAACATATCATTGGAGGGAATACTCACCATAAGGAGATCACAGATCCCTTGTGGTATGCAAGGGCTAGACCTGTCTGAATGGCATGTAGGGATTGTGTACAGGAGTGGTGGAAAATGAGTTTGGAAAGATAGCTTGAGGACATACAGTGGAAGAAGAATTTTGAACCTGTTAGTTCAGGGACAGATGTATATGACTGTGGTTGAAAGTTTCTGAGCAGGAAAGGGATATGATGAATATGTTTTGGTAACCAAGGGCCATATGCAGGGTGGATTGGGGTGAGCAGAGAAACCATTTAAGGAAAACCATTGCCATATTCCAGCTTGAGAGATGATTAAGAAACTGAACAACGGTGAGAGCAGTGGGGATGGGTAGACAATATAGAGATTCATTAGTAGGACTTCATGACTCAGTGGTGGCAGTAGAGAGAGAAGGATCAGAGATCACTGAGGGGCTCAGGCTAAGGCGATTGAGAGACTCTTTGAAGAGGAAAAATACCTTACAAGTTGCCTAGTCCAACTTTTTATCCCACAAAGACACCCCTTCTTAGCATTTCTGATGCTATATTACCCAGGCTACGAATGCCGAACGAGGGCTCTGTCAGCGGCACTCAGCCTTAGAGGAAAGGCTGAGGGGCAAGCATAGCTGCTAGTGCTCAGGGTGTCCTTGTTCAGTTAAGTTGTGTCTGACTCTTCATGACTCCAGTACTATCCATGGGGTTTTCTTGGCAAAATAGTGGAGTGGTTTGCCATTTTCTTCTCCAGTGGATTAAGCCAAACAGAGGTTAAATGATTTTCCCAGAGTCATCCAGCTAGGCAGGAATTGAATGTGGGTCTTCCTGACTCCAGGCCCAGTGCTCTATGCATTGAGCCACCTACCTGCCTCCAGAAAAAAAACAAAGTTAAGTGACTTGTCTAGGGTCATACAGCTAGGAAGTATCTGAGGCCAGATTTGAACTTGGATCCTTCTGACTCCAGGCCCAGTGCTCTATCCACTGAGCCTTCTAGCTGCCTCTGAGCTCAGGAAGATAATACTAAACTAGATTTGATAACACAGTTTCATGATCTCTTGCTCTCCAAGCTCCTATGAACACTCCCCATAGACCACAGTCATGACAGGAGAGGAAGCCCAGGTCCAGCAATGCTGTTGGTGCTACTGCCCAGTGCGTCCCAATCTCTACTAAGCTTTCTCTTTCCACGTCCCCCCCCACCCCCCCAACCACACATTCATTTCTCCAACTCTCACCAAATGGTCTGTTCACATCAATTAACATACTTCCTACTTACCCATACAATGTACCACTAAATAATGGATGGTCTCTGTCTCTACTAACACACTTAGATTCCATCCGTTTTCTTCCTTCCTGGCAGCCCTAATGCTCCATGAATAAGTGGCTCAAAAGACAGTTTCTTGTGGACTGTTCATTCAGTGGCCTTACTGGCAGAAAGAATTTTCCTTTTGTGGCAGCCCCTGTTTCCTTCTCCACCTCCTGATTGCCTGGTGCGTGATAGGGAGGTTATTTATCCTCGTTTGATTATTTCTGGGGAAGTCTGGGATCCCCTTCCAAAGGGGATCATGGAAAATAGCAGAAGTGCCAGAAAGTTAGTAATGGATAAATGTCTTACTTTTTTAAAAAAGGAAATAAATGGGGCAGCTAGATGGCGCAGTGGTTAAAGCACTGGCCCTGAATTCAGGAGTACCTGAGTTCAAATCTGGCCTCAGACACTTGACACTTACTAGTTGTGTGACCCTGGGCAAGTCACTTAACCCCCATTGCCTGCAAAAAACCAAAAAAAAAAAAAGGGAAATAAATGGATTTTGAAAACTACAGGCTAGTTAAGCTTTAATTTCATCCATAATATGTTTCTTAGGTAGCTTATTGAACAGGTGGCCTATAAACACTAAGAATTACTGGTTATGAAGAATGAGCCAGCAGTGTGTTCATGAATCATGTTGTGATAGAACCATCTTCCATTTTTATCAGGGTAAGTCTCAGTGATGCATGGATAAATGTTTAATAACTAGCTCTGGAAAAAATATGCATGATACCTTTTTAAGTTCAACCTGCATTATTAACATTTTCTCCATCACTCCAGACAGTGATTAGAACAATAAATCATGCCCTGATTTCTAGTGTTTGCCAATTTGAGAGGTGTAAATGCTCACATTAAATAGAATAATAAGCTCTCACAAGGGGGCAGGAACTGGCTCTAGCTCACCCCTGGTTACTTGACTTTTGGATCAAGGGGATTTTCATGAATATAGAGTTTATCTTGATTTCAGATATGGGTTTAGAAACCCATTCATGATGATCTTATAGACAAAATGGAGATAAAAAGATAAATGATGCTACAACATAGGAAGTTTGTAGCTGGTTGAACCGTTGTACCCTAGAAGTGAATCATATTTTGAAATATTAATGAACTCAACCTTGAAGGAAGCACGTAGTGGCATGGTCTTGTATTTGGCATAGTAATAAGTTCCTTGTTACTGGAAATGCAGACAGAATGGCCATCTGTCAAGCATGTTATAAAGTGAAATGTTCATTTGGATGTGTAATTAAACTGTAAGGCCTCTAAAACCTTTTAAATCCTATCTAGTTAATACTATATGATTTCACCTTCTAAGCTCGGTTCCTTCCATTGTTGGTAAACTTCAGGTGGTAAGGAGTTCTTCCTTATATTGAGTTCAGGCCGTGTCCCTTTAACTTCCACCCGTTGGTTCTAGTTTTTCTTGTGGGATCAACACAAAACAAATCTGTGCCCTTTTCCCCGTGGCATCCCTTCAGATATTTGAAAACAGCTATCAAGTTTCCCCTTCATCTTTCTCCAAGACAAACATCCCTTGTCCCTTCAACTGCTGAGATGAGACACATGCTTGTCAGTATCTTTATTCAAATATGGAGTCTAGAACTAGACATAAAATCTAGTCTAAATGTCTGACTGGTGCATTAGAGCGTGGGATTGTTCTGTCCTGAACATTTTAGGTAGTTACAGCTAGCCCGTCACCTGGCTTTGCTCATGGGGGATGAAAATCCTTCCTCTCCCCAGTCCTCTCGAACTCTTTGAAAACTAGACACACTGTTGTTGTTGTTGTTGTTGTTGTAAAGTCTTTTTAGTCACGTCCTTCTTACTCCTCATTCCCCCATTTGGGGTTTTCTTGGCAAAAATACTGGAATGGTTTTCCATTTCCTTCTCCAATTCTTTTTACAGATGAGGAAATGGAGGCAAACATGGTTAAGTGACTTGCCCACGGTCACACAGCTAGTAAATGTCTGAGGCCAGATTTAAACTTGGGAAGATGTCTTCCTGACTCCAGCCACTCAAATGCTTGTGAATATAGATATAGATATAGATATATACATACATACACACATATATATGTGTGTATGTGTGTATATATGTGTGTGTATACACACACATACACACATACACACACACACACACATATATATGAATATGCTTATGAAGATATATGTTGCTAAGTGAATAAACGAAAGCCAGCTCAGCTCTAATTGTGAAGGTGATTTTTTTACAAAGCTCTCAATTTAGGATTTTATATTTGTCTTGATTAAATTTTATATTGTAATTTTTATATTTATCATATGAGCTACCCCTTGGGGATTTTGTCTAATATAAATGTGATAAGCATCTTTTCTATATTTCCATTCAAGTATGGATGCTAGTCTCTTGAGCTTCCACTGTTTTAGAGGGAGGGCTGCCCCAAGTATAGAGCCAGCTATACAGATTTGCTCTGGATAAGTAGGTAATGTGGTATTCTTAGGAAATCCTGTCTATATAGTCCTCCCAGGGCCAGAGCAGGTCTGGTTCCTTATTAAGTCGTAGCTTGGGATTAGGACTTTGTCTTATGTCTAGAAATTACTTGATGTGAGTCTCTTCAGTGAGATGATACTTCCAGGTCAATTTAAAATCAAATCAACAAGCATCATACTAGGTGCTTAATAATGATAGATTGATTTTTTTTTATATGAGAAATTAACACCGAGTTTCTTAAAGTTTATTATGTATAAACAAACAGGAAGGCTATATTTACATTTATATGTCAATAGCATACACATAGGTAATCCCTCCCTACACAGAAGCATGAGAAACTACAATATTTAAATATCCAACTCAAAATAAAGCATGTTAATTAATATAGTTAAAATAAAGAAAAGAGTACACATTAACATATTTCATGCTCAGTTGTTTGGAAAGCCAATTTAATATAAAATTACATAATGAAAACAACTTATGAGCATACAATAGATTGATTTCTAGACAGCTACTCCCTTCTGGGTACTAGGCTAATAACTGGGAGTGCAGATTATGCTCAAAACGACAACAGCAGCAACAACTCTCAAGGAGCTCAGAATTTAATAGGGAAGACAACATGTAGACAACTATGTACAAACGACATATACAAAATATATTGGAAATAATCAGCAGAGCAAAGGCACTAGCATTAAGGGGGATTAGGAAAGGCCTCTTATAGAAAGTGAGATTTTAGCTGGGACTTTAAGAAAGCTGGGAGGCAGAGATGAGGAGGGAGAGAATTCCACTGGGGGAGAGCCAGTGAAAATCGGGAGATGGATGAATACTTTGGTCTCTTTTAGGGTTTTTGTTTGTTTGTTTGTTTTTTAGTGAGGCAATTGGGGTTAAGTGACTTGCCCAGGGTCACACAGCTAGTAAGTGTTAAGTGTCTGAGGCCGGATTTGAACTCAGGTACTCCAGACTCCAGGGCCGGTGCTCTACCACTGCACCACCTAGCTGCCCCTCTCTTTTAGGTTTTAATTTTGGTATCCAAGTGGTTGTGGACAGGGCTCCTGCCCCTAATACCCATCCTATCTGGTTAAGCTAGTGGGGTAAATCCCAATGTCAGTGATGATGGCAATAACATATTTATGTGATTTCCAAAGGGTTTATGGCAGCATAAGAGTTGAATTCAGTGGTCACAAAGACCTGAAATCGAGTCTTGCCTCAGAGACTTACACTCTGTGTGATCCTGGGCAAGTCAATTAATTTCTCAGTGCTTCAGGCCAAACTGCCTGAAATGCTGCTGAAGGAGGTTAAAACCTGATTAGGAGAGGCAGCTAGCTACCTGTCGCAGTGGATAGAGCACCGGCCCTGGAGTCAGGAGTACCTGAGTTCAAATTCGGCCTCAGACACTTAATACTTACTAGCTGTGTGACCCTAGGCAAGTCACTTAACCCCAATCGCCTCACCGAAAAAACCCCACAAACCTGATTAGGAAATATTTGCCAAAATAAATAAAAATGTATTAAAACATAGATAACATTAAAATGTGGTTTTGTAAGTCAACATTCAGCCAACAGTGATCCTTATGTAAGGTTCAGAGGCCTTCTGTTTCTATTTGAATTTGATATTACTGTTCTAGGCAATTCTCTAAAACTGTAAGTTTCAGAGGGGTCCTTACCTGCATCAGTAACCTGTGAAATCAAAGGGCTCTACAAAGGTTGGGTTTTCTTACGTCTTCCTATTTGCTCTTTACAACAACCCTGCAAGATAAGTTATACAAATGCTGGTGGGTTTTTTTTCTTTCTTCATTTTACAATTAAGGAAACTGAGACCAGAAGATATTAAATGACTTGTTTAGGATCATGCAGTTTACTTACTATGGCTAAGAACTTTTCCCAATAAATAACAATCTTTATCACTACTTATTTAATTCGTCCTACTCTAGGATATAAAGGGGTGTGGCAAGTATGATTCTGAAACAGCATACTCTTCAGTATCTTCTTCATTTAGTCATGGCCTTCCACTCATTTACTTGTATAAGTATCACAGAGTGAGTCAAGGCCAAGCGAGCATGAATCTTTTACGGAACTTAAACATTATTGATGCCTTTTCTTTTCTCAGCAGTCACTTTCAAATATGCACCTTTTGGGGGGGCAGCCAGGTGGTGCAGTGGATAGAGCACCAGCCCTGGATTCAGGAGGACCTGAGTTTAAATCCGGCCTCAGACACTTAATACTTAACTAGCTGTGTGACCCTGGGCAAGTCACTTAACCCCAATTGCCTCACTAAAAAAACCAAAAAAACCCCAAATATGCACCTTTCCTGACCCATCACCCAGTAGTGAACTTTTCCTTGAAACAAAGAAATAGTTAAGCAAAAATAACTGATAATGGTTCTTAGAACTTAAGCAACAATTTATCCTACATAGGCTATGGCTAGGGAAGTATGTTTCCTTTTCTGTCCTCTGAGACCTAGATTGGTCATTACAATTACTCAAGAGTTTGACTTCCTTACCTATTAACATTTACATTACTGTAGTAATGCTGTACATTGTTAATTGGTTCATCTTACTTCACTGTGCATCAGTTCCTGTATGTCTTCCCTTCTCTGAATTCTTCATAATTGTAATTTCTTACTACGTGATAGTGTTTCACCCCATTCACAAACTATAGTTTTTGTAGCCATTCTCAGGTCCATAGTCGCCATTTTGTTTCTGATTCTTTGCTACTTCAAAAAGTGTTGTTATGAGTGTATTGATGTATACAAGGAGGTTGTTTTTTTTCTGACCTTCATGAGGCATATAGCCTGGGGTAGAATTATTAGATCAAAAAGTATGATTGTTCAGTCACTTTTTCTTGAATAATTCAAAATTCATATCTAGATTAGTTGGATCATTTCACAGTGTGCTTCTTCCGTTACTATTTTCTCATAGTCTCACAACACAACACCTATTATTCCATTTTTTGTCATCTTTGCCAGTTGCATGATGTGAGGCAAAACATCAGAGTTGCTTAGTTCATGTTTCTCTTATTATTGGTGATTTACCAGAATGTTTTCTTACGATCATTTATAGTTTCCATGTTTTCTTTTGGAAACTATTTGTTCGTAGACATTGATCTCTTAGGGTATGACTCCTGGTATTACATGTTTGGTGTCTTTAACTATATAGTTATCCCTTCCACATCATAGGGGTTAGGGATAGCCCTGCAATCTGGAAAATCTGCATAAAATTTTATGCATTTTTAAGTTTCTAAACTATTTCTGTCATCTACTGGCCTTCAAGTGTCATCTGTGGCTTCCATAAAACTCCCCCAAAATTCCCATTTAATTTTTTATGCCAACCTGTAATATATCAAAACCACAATGGGGCAAATTGCAGTTTGGAAGGGACAACTGTATATCTTGGATATCAGACTTTTATCAGTGATATGTGATACAAAGATCTTCTTCCTCAGATTTACAGTATCTCTTATTCTAGCTGCATGGATTTTCCAAAGGTTTTTTTAAATTTTATATATGCAAAATTATTTACTGTGTCTTTTAGGATCTCCCATATCTCTTTTTTGGGGGGAGGGGGTTACATATTTTCTTTCCAGCTCTCGTCAAGAAAGGTATCTCCTTCCATTTGCCTTTAATTTCCTCTTTAAGTTAGAGTATTCATAAAATTTGGCACACCAGCTTTCCCATGAAAGTGATCAATTGAAAGTATTCTTTTTAAACAATTTTCCTCTCATCTGCTGCCTTTCTGTTTGAACTCAGAAGCATTATTTTATCCTTTTTCTCAGTTATACAGCTCTTTCTGACTCCTGTCGTAAACTTAGAAAAAATATAAGGATCAGGACTGTTGGTTTAGAACTGGAAGGGACCTTGGAGGTCATGAAATCCAACCTTCTCATTTTACAATAGAAGAAACTAGGGTTCACAGAGATGAAATGATGCTGCCCTAGAGGTAGGTGGCACAGGGCAGCTAGGTGGCACCCTAGTGAATAGAGTACCTGGTCTAGAGTCAGAAAGATTCATCTCCCTGAGTTCCAATCTGGCCTCAGACACTTGACTAGCTATGTGGCCCAGGGCAAGTCACTTCACCCTGTCTACCTTGGTTTCCTCATCTCTAAAAATTAGCTGGAGAAGGAAATGGCAAACCACTCCAGTAATCCCAAATGGGGTCAACAAAGAGTCAGACATAACTGAAATGATTGAACAAAATACTGGTAGTAGCAAAACCAAACTTTGCATCTGAGTTCCCTGTCTCCAAATTCATTGCTTTTTCTAAAGAATACTAAACTGGCCATTGGAGGCCTGTCTTCTAGTCCTGGTCCTGCCACTGACTTATCCTGTCTCTGTGCCTTACTTTTCCCATCTGTTACATGAGAGGTTTGGAATGAAAGGATTCTAGTCCCTTCTGGCATTGATAATAAACTTTTGGGTTGAACTACAGATTCATGTAAAATTTTGGATTGGTGAATTTCAGCCTAATCCGTTTTATTGTACACATGCAAACTAATGACAAGATCAGTACAATTTTTTTTTTAGTCTTGTTGACTATCCCTTCCATTTATTTACACTGGCATTCATAAACTATTTGACCAACTGCACAGATGGTTTACTCTGGGGGGATAAAAGGGATACCGTACCCATACCTACATTCTGCCAGATTCTGGCCTCCAAAGGAGAGATTGACCTTGCATAGTATTGCAGGTCCAGGTCTTAATCCTTTTAAAAATACTGGGTAGAGCATGTTACAGCATTATGAGCTCATACTATGCCCTCATGCCTATATGGCCCGGTACCAAATACAAGTCTTTGATTAAAACATTGTCCAGGACAAGGTCAAGGCCACTGTCTAGAAACTTCTCTCCGGTTTGTCAGTAGTCAATAAATCAGCGCTCGTTTGTGTTCAGCTGGTTTTAGACTTGCCTAAACTTGCCGTCATTCGGAGCATATTTGTCTATATCAAAAATATATATAAATATATCTTTATTAAATCATTATGGACTATGTACACAGCATTTTCCTGATCTATGAAGGAGGGGACTATTATTAGAAATGGGAAAAGAGGTTAAGTTGGCATTACCTTTTCTTATTGTGGTTATGATAAGTTTATGTTATTTATATAATATTGTTATATGCACAATATGTAATATTATTTAGGGGCCACAAGGTGGTGCAGTGAATAGAGTACTGGGTCTGGAGTCGGGAAAACTCATCTCCCTGAGTTCAGATCTGGCCTCAGACACTTACCAGCTGTGTAAACCTGGGCAAGTCACTTAACTCTGTTTGCCTTAGTTTCCTCAGCTGTAAAATGAGCTGGAGAAGGAAATGACAAACCACTCCAGTATCTTTGGCAAGAAAACACTAAATGGGGTTTCAAAGAGTCTGACATGACTGAAATGACTAAAAAACTACCACAACAAAAATAATATTATTTATGTTATACTATTTGTTTCTTAATGTGATGAAAATGACATACATACACATAAGTGCTTATAGATTTTCAAAGTGCTTTCCTCATAACTAAAGTGTGAGTTGGGGGTTAAAATATTATTTTCCTCATTTTACAGTTGAGGAAACTGAGGATCTAAAACATTAAGGGACTTACCTTAATTATTAGCACACAGCTAGTAAGTATTTAAGATGAGATTTAAACCTATTTCTTCTGATGTCAAGTCCAGTACACCATGTGTCTAATGATCGCTTTTTTTTCTTTTGAAAATCACCAAGCTGTTCTTTTTCCCTCTCCCTAATTAAAAAAAAACCTGTTTATTTATCAGTTGTAGAATGGTCTATGAATCCTGCTTGGGCTTATAGCTTTTGGCATTCTCTCTTTTCTAAATCAAGAAATCAAATGCAGCTCTTTGACATTGCCGTTTGTTTACTTTCTTTCTGATCCAAAGTCACAGTCTTAATACGAGAAGATATAAAAATGCCCAGAGTCCTTCATTTTCTCACGTGGAATTTTACATTCTCTAGAAACACATTCTAGTTTTCTTCATCTGTATCTACTCAGCAAAAGTGTTATTGGGTTTGATGAGTCTTACCAGGCTGTCTGGCCCCCTACCTACGAAGTCAGTAATGGGACTGTTTGGTCTTGGACATGGTGGATTTGAGGAGCTAGTGAGAATGCCCTCAAGGTGGCCAGAATGCTTGCTCCAGATCATTAATAGGGAGATAAAGGCAAATTAACCACTCTGAGGTTTTCACCTGATACCATGCAAATTGGCAGAGATGAGAACAGTCAATCTTGGGGGGGGGGCGTGTACATGGACATGTTTTTGATGTTGCTGTGAAGCCATCCATCTGTTCCGCATTTTCAATTTGGAAATATATGAGAAAAGTGATCCTACCCATGGGAATATACCCCAAGGATGCAAAAAAACACAAAATAAGGCCCCATGTGTGCCCAAATTGTCATTGTACTTTTTTTGTGGTGTTAGGGAAATGGAAATAGGGAGTTTTAGTATACTGTTTTCCCATTAAAAACAGAGGTCCTAAAAGGCTGAAATTGACTTTCTCTGTATCCCCCAGCATCTAGCACAGTGCCTGGCATATAGTAGGTGCTTAATATGTGTTTGTTCACTGATAGGATCTTCTGTGGTCATCTAATCTAATCCCCTCCTTTTATCAGTGAGACAAGGTCACATAGGTAGAAAGCATCAGAAACAAGATTTGAAGCAGGTCCTCTGGTGCCAGAACTGGTGCTTTTTCTACCACATCATTTTGCTGCCTACCTCCTCATTTTACGTGTGAGAAAAATGAGGCCCCCTTCACTGGTGATGTGTTCATGCATGTGTGCATGTGTGTGTGTGTGTGTGTGAGAGAGAGTGAGAGTGAGTGAGTTGTAGGTGAGGCAGTGAATAAAACACAATCTAGAGTCAGGACCTGAGTTCAAATCCAGTTACTAGCTTGCTAGTTGTATGGCCTTCAGCAAGTCACTTACCCTCTTGTTTGCCTCAGTTTCCTTATCTGTAGAATGGTGATAATGACAGTCCCTTCCTCCCAGGACGGTTGTCAGGATTAAATGAGATGATAATTGTAAAGAGCTTAGCAGGATGCCTACCACGTAGTAAGTGTTACATAAATGCTAGCTATTATCATCATCAACATAACATAAAGTGGGGTTGTACCTCAGAATAAGGCTAAGTGAAAACTGATTCAGAAGCCTTATTATTGTGCAAAAGTTATTTTTCAGATAAATATCTAATTAATTTTAATCCTTAAATATGAATGTTAATTGAATAATAATATATTTGTACTAAAAATTTGTAAAACCTAGAACATATGTGTACATGTGAATATTTAGCAAGACTGCTAGATAATTCAGAAATAAGTACATACCTGCTATTGAGTTTGGCATATAATAGAGGGAAAAACAACTGACAAACTTTGTGGACAATCTAGTTAAGAAGTTTGAACTTTTTAGTAATAGCACTAGGTTTCTTTCTTAGCTTTGAACTGTAACTTACTGTGTATGTCCTTTCTGGCTTTTTATTTCCTTATCTTGATAGTGAGGAGATTGGACCAATGATCTGTGAATTCCCTTCCAGCTCTAAAAATTCAGAAACTTGGGGGCAGCTAGGTGGCACAGTGGATAAAGTACCGGCCCTGGATTCGGGAGGACCTGAGTTCAAATCCAGCCTCAGACACTTGACACTTACTAGCTGTGTGACCCTGGACAAGTCACTTAACTCTCCTTGCCCCACTAAAAATAAATAAATAAATAAATGAAAATTCAGAAACTTGCATGACTTCTTCAAATTTAAGAAATTCCCAAAGTATTGTGCACTGTGCAGAGTTGATGTGGATGTAGTAAATTAATAATCTAAATAATAATGATTCTGTGGATTTTGCATTTCATCGTTACAAAGCACTTCACAAATGTTATTTTATTTGATCTTCACCATAGTCCTGTGAGATAGGTAATACAAGTACTGTTATCCCCATTTCACCAGGAGGAAATTTAAGCTTAGAAAGGTGTGTTATCCAAGGTCACACAGCTAAGTGGTAGAAATAGGACTTTCAGCACATATCTTCTAACTTCTAATCCAGAATTCTCTTTTCATTATACCCCAAATTAATTTTTTAAAATAAATTTTTTATATTTTCTGATGTTATGTCACCTTTCTTTCTTTCTTTTGCAGGGCAATTAGGGTTAAGTGACTTGCCCAGGGTCACACAGCTAGTTAAGTGTCAAGTGTCGGAGGCTGAATTTGAACTCAGGTCCTCCTGAATCCAAGGCCAGTGCTTTATCCACTGCGCCATCTAGCTGCCCCCTTGTCACCCATATTTCTTAATGCATGTCTCTCTTTTGCAGAAAGTCATTCCCTATAACAAAGGGGGTGGAGAACAGTCTAGCAAAACCAATCATTGCATTGAAAAATATGAATTTTTTAAAAGAGCTTTTTTTTGTTTAACCACTGCTAGATTTAATTCCCAAAGACATCCAAATGATGGGGAAAGTACTTATTTGTACAAAAATATTTATATCAACTTTTTGTGGTAGCTGAGAATTGGAAATCAAAGGGATGCCCATCGATTGGGGAATGACTAAACAAGCTGTAGTATATGATGGTGGTGGAATATTATTGTGCTATAAGAAATGACAAGCAGGCGGCAGTTAGGTGGCGCAGTGGATAGAGCACTGGCCCTGGAGTCAGGAGTACCTGAGTTCAAATCGGGCCTCAGATGCTTGACACTTACTAGCGGTATGACCCTGGGCAAGTCACTTAACCCCAATTGCCTCACCCCAAAAAAAAATTACCTGAAAGAAATGACAAGCAGGATAATTTTAGAAAAACCTGGAAAGATTTACAGGAACTGATGCATAGCAAAGTGAATAGAATCAGAACACAGTAACAGCAATAATTTTTTGATGAAGAACTCTGTGAATGACTTAACTATTCTCAGCAATACCACGATCCAAGACAATCCCAAAGGACTAATGGTGAAACATACTATCTGCTTCCAGAGAAAGAACTGATATTGAATACAGAATGAAACATGCTATTTTTCAGTTTCTTCCTTTCATTATTTCTTTTAGTTGAGTTTTATACAAAATGACTAATATTAAAATGTTTTACATGAGTGCGCACATATATAACCTATATCTGATTGCTTACCACCTCAGGGAGAGGGGAGGGGAGGGAGAGAATAAGGGAGGGATAGAATTTGGAACTCAGAATTTTATAAAAATGTTTTTAAAAATGCTTTGTTTTTCTTTTTTGTCACAAAAGCTGATTATGGTTACAAAAGATTAAATCTTGATGCCTACAAAATTCACTTATAAAATCTATTCTTTCCTCTAGAAACAAGATACTGGTCAAGTTCTATTGGATTTGGCTTTTAATCACTTGGGTATAACAGAAAAAGAATATTTTGGTTTGCAACATGGTGAAGATTCAGTGGATTCTCCTGTAAGTAGAATTTGTTTTATATAACTTTAATGTTTTTATTAAGATTTAAAAATAAAACTTTATTTCCTTATTCAACAGAGATGGCTTGAATCCAGTAAGCCAATCAGAAAACAACTTAAAGGTTCGTATAGCTTTTGTTAACCTTGTATTAGTAGTATTTCTCTGCTATGTTTTTAATATGCTCATTGGTCTATCTCTGACATGATATTTGCATTCCTATTGATCTGGGATAGTCACTGAACAGATGTACTAGAGGGAAATGATTCCAGGTTTTCATAGAGGAGAGTGAGGTTATCAAATAGATGGGAGAAGGAAAATGGAGAGAGTTTACCCAGCTGAAGTCAAGGAAACCAAGCTAACCCTTCCTAGTCCAACATGAGAAATAGGTAATACTACTCCCTTCCCTTTCTCCCTACCCCCCCCCCCAATACTCATACTCTTTCACACCCTCCTGTCAACATAGGTGTATCTCAGTAAGTATTCACCCACCCAGCTATACAAATACTGGTATTTGTGTATATATAACCATGAATACCTAGAATATCTTTATGGTAGATTTGCGCATTGCATAGAATGCTGGACTTGGAGTCAGGAAGACCTGAGTTTGAGTCCCATAGTTAGTAGCTTTTCATCTCTGGGGTCTCCATATTAATTTGCTTATCTGTAAAAGAGGATCATAGTAGCATCTGTCTCACAGGGTTGTCTTTAGGAAAATTTGATAATACATGTGAAGTGCTTCGCAAACCTTAAAGTTCAATATAAATGCAAGCTAGTATCATCATTGTGACTATTTTTCCTCTCCCAACAGGATGCCCATGTGAAGGTATATGTGTATATACAAATATCTATATATGTGTATATATAGATATATACTCATATATGCAACACATATGTGTACATATATGTTGATATACATGTGTATGTATACATGGGGATTTTCTATGTAATTTATGGAGCTAAACTCCAAAATGCCCCCTTTAGATACATAAAGGAGCTTGTACAAAAATTCCCTTAATTAACATATGCATATATATATATACATGCATCAGTGTACTCAAGAAACACATTCATAGATATATAAATAGGTTGTCTCCACACACATAATTCCTCCATTTATACATCCAAGTATATGAGCTAGTCACCAAGTATTTATCAAAGGCCTACTATGTGCTAGGCATTGTGCTAGGCTGTGTGCTAGGGTTACAGAAATGAAAAATGATGCAAGCCCTACTGTCAGAGCCTCCTTTCTATGGGATTGTACCTACACGTACTTATAAATTTACAAATATCTAGACATCTGGAAATGTTGTACACGTCTGTAGAAATAAAGAGGCATACTGGTGTACACTTGAGATAGTTAACCTTGAGATTTAGGGTTATATTCAGAAATAATAATACTGAAAAGGTGAGAATAATAGGTGAGAGAAGTCAGGAATCAGTAGTTTGGTGGTGGGTGGGCAGGAGAATAAGTGATGAGGTAAGCAAGTGAGGGGAAGTGAGATGGATTACAGATGAGAGATTGGTTGGAGAATACCAGGCACATAGAGGATGTTCAGTAAATACTTGTTGATGGTTTGAGAAGGGTTGAATCACCATCAAAAATGCTACAGGGTATTAGTAGAGCCAACTAATTTTCTTCTGCTACTATATCTAGCAAAATATATTGACTAATTCGTTTTACCTACTCAGAGAATTTTCGAGTCAGTATTACAATTGTACACTTGAACATGATGCTAATATATCAGATTTAAGGAAGTCATGTATTACATTGAAGACAGTGTTGATAAAGTTGGTATATGCTGTATGTATACATATACACACATGCATTATGTGTATCCATATACATACACACATGTATATTTATGAATGTGGAGCTTGTCACATAGGATAGTGGAAGGAGCTATGTACTTTTAAGTTCAGAAGACTTGTGTTTTTATTAGGGTCCTGCTACCGATAATAACCTTCTATGGCCTTGGACACATCATGTCATCCTCTCCTGAACCTGTTTCTTCATATATAAAATGGAGATAACAATATTTGACTTGTGTGTTTTAGGGTTTATTGTGAACATTGAATGAAATAATGCATTTATGTATGTGAACATGCTTTGAAAAGGGTGAAATGCTATGTCACAGGTAAAATGTTATATTTCTTAGTGAGAATTGTGCATGCTAAGAATATCTTTGGGGTTTTCTTCTTTCAGTGATGCAGAGAATAGAGAGAACTGTTTGAACACAGATCCATATTATTTATTTAAGGGGCCATCAACAAATACTCTTGTAGAAACACTTTACCGGCCTATGTACTATTGCTTCAAGCTTTTAAAAATTGCATTCTGTGTATGCACTTAGCATTTGAAACAAACCCATTTGTGAGTGTGGAAGGAACCAAGCAATGTAGTGCAACAAATGTTTGTATTGCTTATGGAAGAATCACAACTTTACTTGCATTTTTTTAAAAAGGAAAAATATAATTTCTTTTTGAAAAATGTTGTAGGACCTTTCCCCTGTACCCTGAATTTTCGAGTAAGATTTTTTATACCTGATCCCAACACATTGCAGCAAGAACAAACAAGGTAATGTATTTTTATGTTTTCTGTGCAATATGTATAAATTAGTAATATACTAGTGCTCTTTTAAGTCCTACAAAACAAAACAAAAGTGCTTTGGTACCAACAGTTATTATCCAGATGAACTTAGCAGGCAGAATTTTAAATCATATAAATTTGTTGACTCTCTTACCTCTGTGTGGATTGTTTATTTTGTGACTCATAAGTGGTTCGTTTTAAATCCTGAGCCTTCCCAGTCAGCCTCCTCAAGTGTGTGCCCAAAGAATTCAAGTTAATCTAAAATTGACCAAACTCTGAATATGAGAAGGTAAATTTCTACCTCTCCATAACATATATTATATATCACATATATTACTTATACATTATTACATATATTTTAACCCCCGTTGTAGTGAACCCATTGGGACATACAGATTGTTTTGTTGTAGTAGAATTTTTGTTATAATGAATATTTTGCTCCAAATCAAGTGAAGTTGAACTAATGACCAGCTTTCCTGTGGTTCATCAGCATATAAAAAAGATCCAGGTAGCCAAATCCCATTACCTTTCTCCAAGCAATTCTATCTCTTTGTTTTCTTATTTTGTTTTGGCATCATATTTGAGAATTTAGATGGATTTTTCTGATGAGAATTGTTTGAGGTGGGGAAGGGAGCATACCTGAAAGATAATAATTAATTGATAACAGTTATGTTAAAAATTCAACTACAACTCCTCTCTTCCCCATCCCCTCCCTATCTATCTATTGTCTAATTTTATCATCAACAGATTGATTTTCCTTACAGAAAGTGACACTTGCATTGTGGTAAACTGGCAGATTCCTTGGTCATACCATTGAAACTATAGGCCATATCTAAGTATATCTATAAAACAGACATCTTTTGGGGGGGGGGTTGGCAGGGCAATGGGGGTTAAGTGACTTGCCCAGGGTCACACAGCTAGTAAGTGTCAAGTGTCTGAGGCCAGATTTGAACTCAGGTACTCCTGAATCCAGGGCCAGCGATTTAACCACTGCGCCATCTAGCTGCCCCTAAAACAGACATCTTAACATTGGTTTTCCAGTCCTTTAAATTCAAGATAGCCAAATATTGTGCTAGACTCACTGCAGAACACTGTGGAATAGGCATGTTTGGAACCATTTTCTTCATTTGTGCATGCAGAAATGGACAGCCTGGCAACTAGATGGACAGTGAAGCTGACTCTCCATTATTTTGCTGATTTTAATCTTACCTCCTCATGTGAGTGAGTCTTAGAATTTGTTAGCTTTCTGTTCAGGGAAGGCTTGTGAATGAGGTGATGAATGCCAAGTTGAATCACTACTCAAAACACAGATAGGAGTCTCATGGCTGATAGGGTTCTATCTATAGTATTACGTGATGGACCAAGGTCATAGGCTGGTGGAATTTTAGAGTGGGAAGGGACCCCAGAGATCATTTACTTCAGCCTCCCATTGAATGAGGAATCTCTTCTACCTAATCCTTGTTATATAGAATTCCATCTTCTACTTAAATTCCTCACGGGATTGTAGCATTTAGAGCTAAAGGGATATTAATAGTCACCCAGTCCAACCTTCTCAATTTACAGATGAGGAAACTGAGACTTAAGTAACTACCACCTGGAATAACTCATTCTACTTTGGGGAAGTTCTGTTCATTAGAAAATTCTTCTTTACATTAAGTTTCTTTGTAATTTTGGTTTGTTGGCTTTGATCCAACTTTTGTTCCAACAACACAGAATAAGTTTGTTCCCTCTTCTTTATAGCTCTTCAAATATCATCTGTCATCTCTCCTCTCAGCCTTCTCTAGGCCAAATGTATCTGTTTACCTCAATCATGCCCTATTAGGCAGTAGTTTCCAGACCTCTTACCATCATAATTGGCCCCTTTGGAACACATTTCAGTTTTTCACTGTCCTTCCTAAAATATGTTGCTCAGAACTGTCCATAGTACTTGCAGTGTGGTCTGACCAGTCCAGGGCACATTGGGGCCATTCCTGTCATCTGCACATCATTCATGTGGACTAAAATTGCATTAGCATTTTAAGTAACCACATTACACAGTTGGTATATATATATTAAAATTCTGGTCAACCAAATTCCCCAGATCTCTTTTCACATGCTGCAAAGCCAAGTCTTCCATATTTCATACTTGTTGCAGCTGAACTTTAAATGCATGTCTTGAGTTTATTACTGGTTCCATGTTATCTTATTGATTTCAGCCTAATACTCTGGCCTGTCAGATGAGTTACTGACTTTTGAGGGTTGGTTCTGTTGGAATCCATGATTGAGGAAGGTTAGAGACAGGCATAACTGAACAGGCCGATTCTTTCATCTATTTATCTCTTTGTCTATTTTATAGCAGAGTTAGAGAAACATGAATTACATTTTTTTTTGAAATACACATTTTGGATAGAGCATCTTTAAAAAGAGCCAGTGTTCTGCGCTTCATTTAAAAAAATAAGATATTCTGAGGGCTTCCTCCAGGTTTCTCTTCTGAACTCTAAATTAAAAAAAACAACAACACCTAATTTAGAAGCAGCTATGTGTCACAGTGGATAGAGTGCTAGGTCTGGAGTCAGGAAGACTTAAATTTAAATCCATCCTTCAACATTTAAAAAATGCATGACCATGGGCAAGTCATTTAACCTTTATTTCCCTCAGTTTCCTCATCTGTAAAGTGGGGATGATAATTACACTACCTTAAAGGGTTGTTGTGAGGATCAAATGCTTTGCAAATCTTAAAGTGCTATATGTAAATTCCAGCTATTATTACTGTTGTTATTACTATCATCATCATCATTATTGATGGCCTCCCATTTGATTCTGGGACCCCCATGTAACTAATTTTGGGTCACCATGACTGGCTACAGTTTGGTTTTTTGTTTGTTTGTTTGTTTTTTTGGTGAGGCAATTGGGGTTAAGTGACTTGCCTAGGGTCACACAGCTAGTAAGTGTTAAGTGTCTGAGGCAGGATTTGAACTCGGGTACTCCTGACTCCAGTGGATAGAGCCAGTTCTCTATCCACTGTGCTACCTAGCTGCCCCAACTGGCTACAGTTTTAATGATATTTATTCATTCATTCATTCATTCATTTGTTTGTTTATTTAAATTTTTTGTGGGGCAGTGAGGGTTAAGTGACTTGCCCAAGGTCACACAGCTAGTAAGTGTCAAGTATCTGAGGCTGGATTTGAACTCAGGTCCTCCTGACTCCAGGGCCAGTTCTTTATCCACTGCACCACCTAGCTGCCCCCAGTTTTAATGATATTTAACTCCACAGTTCTATATGATGGTTCCCTGACAGGTTTCTGACAGATTACTTCTGGAGGAAGCCTGGTGTAACGCTAGACTTGGACTCAAAAAGACTTGAGTTTAAATCCTGCCTCGTATACTTATTAGCTATGTAATATTAAGTCATTTAGCCTTTGTAATTTGTAAAATAGAGCTTATAAGAGCACCTCTAGTTTGTTTATTGTTGGTATTTTTCAATTGTGTTTGACCCTTTGTGACCCCATTTGGGGTTTTCTTGGCAAAAATACTGGAGTGGTTTGTCATTTTCCATTCCAGCTCATTTTATAGATTAGGAACTGAGGCAAACAGGATCAAATGACTCACCCAAGATCACCCACTTATTAAGTTTCTGAGGCCAGATTTGAACTCAAGAAGATGTATTCCTGACTCCAGGCCCAGAGCTGTATCCACTGTGTCACCTAGCTGCCGTAAGTGCACCTACATCACAGGATAATTGTGAGACTCAAACGAGATAATGTCAAAGCTTTGCAAGCCTTAAAGCAGCTTATCATAGAATTATAGTTTTAGAGCTGAAAAAGGGCCTTAGAGGCTAATTCTCTCTCTCTACACATGAGGAAACTGAGGCCCATAAACTTAAATGACTTCCCCATGGTCACATAGGTAGCAAGTGGCAAATAGGGGAACCCAGATCCTTTGACCTCTAAGTCCAGTGCTCCTTCCATTATAGTACACTACCTCTAAGTGTAATATTAATACAAGTTGTTATTATTATAATTAATATTGCTCCTCAAAAACATTCTGTCTATTTGATTCTGTGTTTCTTCATCATCATTTGCATTCTTCTGTCACCTTGGACTCCTATCATTTACAGAGTCTGGTCATATTTGATTGCCATTTCTTGGGGGTGACAACAAAGGGTATGATTTGACATATGGTAGGTTTCTTTTTTCTAGTTTTCTGATTTATATTCCCATATGGTAATTCATCATATTATATTAATCAGCCTGGTTTGCCAACAGAAGTCAATCTTGCCATTCTAAAATTACTATTTGATCATCTGTAATCTTTTCTACTCCCAACCTTGAAGAAAATTGAATACGTCTAATTATATTTGATTATCACTTTGGATAAACACAGAAACCCCACAGAAAGCCATAAATGAAGGCCATCTCTTAGCAATCCAGATAATAATGATCACTTGCTGCTCCTATGTTGAAAGAATGGAGATCTAAAACCTAGATATGCATAACTTAACAAAGTCATATGTTCACCCACATGACTTTTTAAAAATGTTAGCTCTTTGGTACTTTCTGGATAGATGATGTTGATGCTAATAATAATGATGATGGGGGCAGATAAGTGGTGCAGTGGATACAGCACTGGCCCTGGATTCAGGAGGACCTGAGTTCAAATGCGGCTTCAGACACTTGACACTAGCTGTGTGACCCTAGGCAAGTCACTTAACCCCAATTGCCTCAAAAAAAAAAAATAATGATGATGGTGACCGAAAAGTAGCACAATTGAAATCTATAAAATTATTGAGGAGTTTTTATACCTTAGTGCTATTTAAATGAAATATAAGTGGTGAAATTCCCTCCTAACTTAAGTGTTAAAATGGGCACAGCTGAACTTGGACAACCTGATATTTGTGCACATTTATCTGTCAAACAGAAGAAGTTTGCTTTTTAAAAAATTGCCAAAATTCTTCTTTTCCCCTTCTGCCATCATCTCTCTCATCTATATTCAATTTTAGTAAGTGTGTCTTTTGCTATATTGGCCAGATGCTGGAGCAAACTGTATTCCTTTTGGATTTTGCAAAGAAGACAGGGTGAACCAACTATCATATGTGCTGATATAAGTAAATCCCTTTCAGCATCTTCATGGGGCTCTTGAACTGTAGAGAGACACTTTTTTTGGGTCCCATTTCCAAGACTTTATGTCAAGGTCATACTTGGTAGTTGACCTGCTTACAGATAATCAAAAAGTCCTCAGGGCAACTGGATGGCGCAGTGGATAAAGCACCATCCCTGGATTCAGGAGTACCTGAGTTCAAATCCGACCTCAGACACTTAATACTTACTAGCTGTGTGACCCTGGGCAAGTCACTTAACCCCAGTTGCCTCACTAAAAAAAAAAAATTAAAAAAAAAAGTCCTATCTGCGGAATAATGAGTGAAGGTGGCTGGTTTGGTGTACTTGGAGTTAGGAAGAACTTGGTTTACATGCCCCCTCCAGCACTTTCTAGTTGTGAATGACTCTGGGCTTCTATTCCCTCATCTGTCAAATGAGGGGATTGGTCTAGATAGCTTCTAAGGTTCCCTACAACTCTAAATCTTTTAGATCTGTTACAGTGTTCACTGATGTTTTATTTTTTAAATTGTGTGCCTATTATGTAAAGCAATTTGTTGACTAATACAAATGAGTCGATGTGCTATTCATCCTGATCCATTAGTTAGAGTGTCATTATTGGAAGGGATCATTTTCTTCCTAGTCCACAGAGATAAAATCTATTGTGAAATTAATTAGCTAAGATACATCAAGGTTATTAGATGTTATCCGTTAGACAGACCGCACAGACAACGGTGTTATTTTCCTGCTTTATTGAGTACCCACCCACGAGTCTTGTGTATGCTGTCAGTAACAGACAAAAAACTATAACTGGATACGAAAAAATGCCTGGGATAAGTTGAGTTTGTCTTCACAGACTAGTCACCTTTCGTTATTCATCTCATTCATACAGGCGACATGTCATATATATTGTCTATGTATGTAGTTGAGATCAGTGATTTCACTAATGTAAAGAACTCCCTGGTTTGGAATCTTCCCGTACCAATATAAATCTCAGATGACTAATTCATCTGTAATTTATAGTCTTAAAGAAATGCCTGAGAACATCTAAAACTTGAGTGATTTTCCCCGAGCCATATAACTGCTATATAAATCTGAGACAAGACTCGAACCCTTGTCTTCTAGATTCTGAGATTTGCCCCTGTATCCACAAAGCCATCCTGCTTCCCAGGAGTGCTTACTTGTAGGTTGTTGAGGTTGTTGGCGTTTTTAGTAGGCACAGTGGGCTCGGGTATAATTCTGAGGAGAAATTCTCCTCTCTGTAATGAAAATGACTTCTTTTCATCTGCCTGAGGGAGGGAGCAAGATGCAACCCTGCCTCTTCAGGAGGGAGCAAGATGCACCCTGCTCTTGGCCCTAGTATGGTAAAATTAAGTATATTTCAGCATGGTTTTGGTCAAGTGGTTGATTTTTCAGAAAAAGTAACTGCTTGGCTCATCATAATATGTATGAATTTTTAATTATAATGATGGAGAAAACAACCATGCTATTCAGGGATTCTATTAGAAATTTGGTTAAAAGAGTCTTGAAGTGAATAATTGGGTTTATGGCCCACCTTATAGATGGCACGCTTATCAGTTTTTCAGAGAGCAAGCTAACACACTGATCACAGAGCCAGGATTCAAATAGATCTTGACACCCTCGAACATTGGGTCAGATTGAATGAGATGAATACAGGTGGAGATTAATGAAGACCTTATACTTGAGTTCAAAAAAAATTAGCTTTGCAAGAACAAGATCAGGGGGATGTGGCTACTTGGTAGTTCATCTGAAAAAGATCTTGGGGAGTTTTAAAGAACTTGAAATTGAGTAGGAATCAACCGAGTTATAGATGGCAGCCAAAAAAACTAATGTGATCTGAGTTGGCAATGAACAGAAGCATAGTTTCCGGGAATAAGGAGGTGATAATTCTCCTGTACTCTGCCCTGGTCAGACCACATCTAAAGTATTGTGTTCCATTTTGGACCTGATATTTTTGGACAGATTGATAAGCCGGAGAACGTTTAGAGGAGAACAGTGAGGATGGAAAAGGGGCTTGGGTTCAGAATATATAAAGATCAGTTTTAAAAAACTGGAAATGGGGGCAGCCAGGTGATGCAGTGGATGGAGCACCATCCCTGGATTCAGGAGGACCTCAGTTCAAATCCGGCCTCAGACACTTAACACTTACTAGCTGTGTAACCCTGGGCAACTCACTTAACCCCAATTGCCTCACCAAAAACAAACAAACAAAACCCCCCCAAAAAACACCTGGAAATGCTTAGCTTCAAAAAATCTTAGTGGCTGGGTCATGGTAGCTGTCTGTCTTTAAGTATTTGAAGGGCTAGCATATGGAAGAAAGATTAAAGTTAGAACAAGCACCAATGGGTAAAAGCTTCAAAGAAGGGAATTTGGGCTTAAGATAAGGAAAAAACGGGAGCAGCTAGGTGGTGCAGTGGATAAAGCACCATCCCTGGATTCAGGAGGACCTGAGTTCAAATCCAGCCTCAGACACTTGACATATACTAGTTGTGTGACCCTGAGCAAGTCACTTAACCCTCATTGTCCCGCCAAAAAACATATAAAGAAAAAAAGGCTTCTTAAACATTACAGCTGTTCAGAAGTAGAATGGGGGTTCCAGGATGTGATAGGTTCCTCCTTGCTGGAAATTTTGATACAAAGGCTGGGTCACCATTTCTTAAATATATTTTAGTAAGTATTTTTTCCAGGTGCATGGGTTGGATTAAATAACTGAAGTTCATCCCTTACCACTCTTTAATTGTTGTGCCATAAATAATGCTTCTATTGTTTAAAAAAAAGATAAAGAAAGAACAAATAAAAATGGAAAGAAAGGGAATGTTCATGTGGGAAAGGTAGTGGTGAACGTTATTGAAAAGGGCAGCATCCAGCTGCTAACTATCCAACAGCCATTCCATTTTTAGAAGACTTTAAAGAATAGAAAGAAAGGGTATAATTTAAAAAAATGAGAAGAGTGAAGAGGAAAATGGCAAATTAGAAAAAGTTTTTTAAAAACCACAAGAATGGTTTTAAGATTGAGTATGTTAGTAGTCTTAAGGATAACTTTGTAAAATTCACAAACATGCACAACAGTAGTTTCAAATTGTTAGAAAACTATTTCTACAATTATCTTGGCTTTTACATGTACAGGTTTTGTTCTTGCCTTATCGAGTCTCTATTGCTTATTTTAACTTATATTACTTTCAATTTGCTCCATAGGCACTTATACTTCTTGCAACTGAAGATGGATATTTGTGAAGGAAGGTAATGAAAGTTTTCTCATTTTTTCCTTCTTCTGAATCACTTGACTTTGAAAAGAATTAGCTTTTTCATAGCAGTTTCATCTAATGCAGAACCTTCATTCAGAGAAATCTTCCTGACACCATACTGTGCTTTTAGTCCCCTATTAGAGTTCATTCATCTTTGTGTTTAGAATGCTACTCAATATAGTCATGCCCCTTTTTACAAGTTTCAACTATAGCAGCTATAGTCATTGTAAACCTCGATATTCTATCTAGACGTCTAAGTCCTATTTTAGACATTATCAAAATCACTTCCTCAATGAGCATTTGCCTCCCTGCATGCCAATCATAGGTCCTGCTAAAGGCAGGGTTTGGTTAAGGGCAACCTCTAAATTTTGAACAGTTTAGAATGCTTGGGGTGTTAACAGCCAGTCAAATCTCCATCTTTGGGATAATATCTTAAGAAACTCTTGGAAGGAGTGAGGGACCCAGAATACCTTTGGGGAATACTTTTAGTGAGGAGAACAAATAGAGCCCTAAGAGAAAACACTGAGAAAGTAGGTGTGGCAGTGTGAAAGGAGTTGAGAAAAATAGACATTTTAATTGTTCCTTTTAAGTTCCCTCCTCCGTCCCCTAGGTCTGTGTTTGACTGCTTTTTTCTTTTTTGGGGAGAAATAGCAGAGGGACTAGAGTCATTCAGGAGGTTATGTAGTATTATCTTGTCTGATTTCTGGCTGTCAGTGCCTGATAATTGAGCTTTACTTGCCTATTAGGTTCACCTCATAGGATGTTTTGTGTTTGGGAAAAAATAGGTTTTTTGAGAAGAAGAGGCAGATAAAATGTGAGAGAAAATAGAACATGCTGTCATTCAATTCAATAAGCATCTGTTAAGCACCTACTATGTGCCATACTCAACATGGAAATACTCAGATGTAAAAGGGTTATTGAGCAATAAGTACTAAGGACTTACTATGTGTGAGGCAGCGTGATACAGTCTGGAATGTAAACACACACAAAATGAAACCCTCCCTACTCTCAGTGAGGTAAGGGTGTTCTGGGATAGGAAGGATGGAAAGGGATGTTGGAACTAGGTTGTAAAGGGTTTTGAATTTAAGATTAAGCAGTCTATATTTTATCTTGTAGGTAAGGAGGAGCCATGAAGTGTCTGAGTGAGGGAGTACTGTGGTCATACCTCTGCCTTAGCGATATTATTTCAGCAGGGATAGACTAGTTTATAAAGCTCTTATCTTGGTACGTGTAAGAGGTGATAAAAACGTGAAGCAGGGGTGTGGTAGTAGAAATGAAAGTAACACACAAAGATATTATAGAGATGGAACTAATAGGACATGGAAACTGGTTGGATGTGAAAGGTGAGGGAAGATTCAAAGATGACTGAAGTGAAAACCTGGGTGACCAGGAACATGGTATTACTATTCCAACAAACATTTATTAAGCCCTTTCTGCATGCACAACCTTGGACTGCTAGATGGTAAGTGAGGTCAAGAGTTTAGATAAGACACTGCTCCTTGACTCATACAGTCTAGTTGGGAAAAATAATAAGATACAGATACAGATAATTATAATACATGGGTTACATGGGCAGTATATTAAGAGAGGAGCACAACAAAATGCCTCAGGAGGCTTTGGAGGGAAATCATTATGCAGCTTGTGGGGAATGGATCAGGGAAAGCTTCATAGAGAGAAAGGAACATTTGAATTGGGCTTTAAAGGAAAGGCGCTAATTAAATGCCTGTTGGGAAACTCGGTCATCTCTCCGAAGCTCTGTGTACTTTGGAGCCATTTTACATCTTTATCCGTCTTTGCCTCTATTATTCCAGTCTCTTACAAGTAGGGGATGGGATGCCCTTTCAGGTATAGTGAACAACACAAGGGGATCAGTTGATCACAGGTCAAGTTGAGAAATGTTGTTTGATAGCACACACTTCAAGGAATATGTGGAACATAGATTGTGCAGAGTAGAGTCATATAAGCTGAGAATAGAAAAGTCAAGTGTCACCAATTTGGGGAGGGTTTTGAGTGTCCCACACAGACATTTGAACTTTACTCAGAAAAGGCGTTCAGGAGTCCCTGAAAATTTTTGAGAAGAAGAATTGATATGGCCAGATCTGATAATCTTGTGGAGAGGACAAGCCCAATTTTGAACTTGCTGAGTTTAAGGTTTGGTTATGGGATGTCTGGGTAGAAATGCCTTATAGTGAGATGGAGATGGAGTTGTAGAAGACCAAAGAGAGGTCAGGGTTGTTGAGATGGATCTGAGAATGGTAATGAAAGCTCTGGGAGCAAGGGGATTGCCAAGTGAGAGAATATGAGAAGAGAAGAGGGCTGAGGATGGTCCCTTGAAGAACAAAAGGGCTTGGGAGGAGCTTGAACAAGAGTCCCTTATCAGTGGACAACAGAGTATTGAGCAAGGGGAAGTGGTTGATGGTGTTTGATTATATGAAGAGAAAATCAAGGAGGAGGAGGTCTTAGAAAAGCCAGAATTTAGCACAGTGCCCGCTGGCACAAAGTAGACATTTAGTAAATATTTATTAGCTTGACAGGTTAGTATGCCGTGCACAATTTTTGGAAGAACCATTTCAGTAGAATGATGGTGGTGTTAAGGGATCAAGAAGACAGTGAGTAGCAAGGATGTATCACGTGGGAAGGCACTAGTGGCAAAAGGAAAGATGGCATTATATGTTTTTGGTCACTTTAACATTCACTTTGATATCCCTTTGAATACATTTCCCAGCTCTTGTGACCTCCATCTCTTCTCTACCTCAGCTTAACTTAAACCTCATCTTCCTCCAAAACAGTTGTGCCTCAATAATTTTACTTTTGGGGGCAGCTAGGTGGTGTAGTGGATAAAGTACCGGCCCTGGATACGGGAGGACCTGAGTTCAAATCCAGCCCCAGGCACTTGACACTTTTGAGTTGCATGACCCTGGGAAAATCACATAACCCTCATTGCCCCACAATAATAATAATAATAATAATAATAATAATAATAATAATTTTACTTTTTTCCTTCTGTCCTCCACTGCTTCATTCCTCTAATATCTATCCTCACTTCAACCATCAGCCTCTTCAGCACAGACTTTCATCTATATCCTATCAGGAAAGACAAAACTACAGTTTTGATCCTGGATAATTGAGAGAATGGTGATCTAAGTGACAAATCAGAAAATCAGAAGGAGCAGTTGTGGTGGAAAGAAACATTCATGGAAAGTATAAAAGGATTATAGATTAAGAATTTGAAGTGACTCTAGAGGAGAGAATAGAGGCCAAACTTGACTTTGTCAAATTTGAGCTGCTGATGGACAATCCATGTGGAAGTTTCCAATAGAAAATTAGGCAAGGAGATAAGGGGGAAAGGTGATAAAGGGGAGGTCTGATTAAAGGAGGCAGGGGTTAGAAGCAAAATAGATTTTGGAGGAAGGACAGGATAAAAAGAGAGCAAGGAAGAAACATAAGATAATGGGATGGAGGGAAATAGACAGAAATCATAACTATGAATGGGAATGGGATTATCTCACCCACAAAAAGGGAAGCTGATAGTAGAAAGGATTAGAAACCAGAATCCAACAATGTGTTGTTTACAAGAGAGACATTTGAAACAGAAAGACACACACAGAGTTAAGATAAAGGACTGGAGCAGAATCTATTATACTTCAGCTGAAGTGAAAAAAGAAGGCATGCAATATCAATCATAATCTCAGACAAAAGCAAAAATGGGCCTAATTAAAATTATCAGGATTATCAGGGAAACTACATTTTGCTAAAAGGTACCATAAACAATGAAGTAATTCATAACAATTTTTGCAGCAAGCTTCTCTGAAAAAGACCTCATTTCTCAAAAAATATGAGTATAGAACTTTAGAAAAATTAGATCCATTCTCCTATTGATAAATGGTTAAAGGATCAAGCAGTTTTCTTTTTTTCTTTTAATAGTATTTTTTTCCAATTAGACAATTTTCCGATAAGACAATTTTCAACATTCATTTTTTGGTAAGATCTTTGAGTTCCAAATTTTTCCCCTTCCTCCTTCCCTTACCCCCTCCCCAAGATGTCAAGCAGTCTGATATAGGTTATACATATCCACTCATGTTAAACATATTTCCACATTAGTCGTGTTATGAAAGAAGAACCAGAACAAAAGGGAAAAACTGTGAAAGAAAAAAAAGTGAAAATACTATGCTTCAACCTGCATTCAGACTCCATCGTTCTTTCTCTGGATGTGGATAACATTTTTTATCATGAGTCCTTTGGAATTGTCTTGGATCATTGTATTGGTGAGAAGAGCTAAGTCTGTCATAGTTGATTATCACACGGTGTTGCTATTACTGTGTACATTGTTCTGGTTCTGTTCATTTCACTCATTATCAGTTCATGTAAGTCTTTCCAGGTTTTTCTGAAATCCACCCAGCAGGCAGTTTTCAGAAGAAGAAATCAAAGCTATCTATAGTCATATGAGAAAACAATCTATTCACTACTGGTTAGAAAAATGCAAATTAAAACAATTCTGAGGTGCCACCGCACACCTTTCAGAGATGACAAAAGCTGGAGGGGATGAAGGTAAAATAGCTAACCTAATGAACTGTTGGTAGAATTGTGAACTAGTCCAACTGTTTCTGGAAAACAGTTTGGAACTATGCCCAACAGCTATAAAACTGGGTTTACTCTTTGACCCAAGAGTTCCACTGGTAGGTCTGTGTCCCAAACAGATCAAATAAAAAGGAAAAGGAACTATATATACAAAAGATTTCCAGCAGCTCTTTTTGTGGTGGCAAAGAATTGAAAATCAATGGGAAGTTCATTAATTGGGGAATAGTTGAACAAGTTGTGACAGATAATTGTGATGGAAGACTATTGTGCTATAAGAAATGAAGGGGGGGACGGCTAGGTGGCGCAGTGGATAAAGCACCGGCCCTGGATTCAGGAGTACCTGAGTTCAAATCTGGCCTCAGACACTTAACACTTACTAGCTGTGTGACCCTGGGCAAGTCACTTAACCCCAACTGCCTCACTAAAAACAAAAACAAACAAACAAACAAAAAGAAATGGAGGGGGGGGTGTTGTTTCAGAAAAACATCCAAGATCTATATGAACTGATGCAAAGTGAAGTGAGAAGAACCAGGGAGATCATTGTTCACAGGAACAGGAGTGTTGTAATGATGATCTACTGTAAAGGACTTGGCTTGATGTGAAGGTCTAAACAACAACTCTGGGGAGAGTAACAAGAATCAAAGAGGAAAGAACAAAAGAACAAACAAAAGGATTGCCACACAACAGTTGAGGACCCAACTGGAATGAGATTACGGTGATTTAAAGTAGGTCCAAAATGTTAAATTTTAGTGAAATTCTAGAAGCATTTGCCAGCTCAGAAACATTTTGTCACAACATGATGTACACTATAAGAGGCCTTGTGTACTGGATTGAGAATTGACTCTTGGAGTCAGGGTAGCCTGGTTTTAGGTCCTACTTCTGACATGTACTGACTGTGAGGCCTTGGGCAGGTCTCACTTACCTCTCAGTTCCTAGGCTAACTTGTATGCATGTCATAATAGATTGAGACTCAAAAAACCTTAGAACATTCCTAAGCAATGTCTTAAACTATTCTGTTCACTTACCACCGTTGTTTTCTGAGTCTGACATTTGACACTTACTTTTTATTGTTGTTATTCAGTTGTTTCAGACTCTTCAGGACCTTGTTTTGGGGTTTTCTTGGCAAAGACACTAGAGGAGTTTGTCATTTCCTTCTCCAGCTCATTTTACAGAAGAGGGAACTCATGCAAATAGGGTTAAGTGGCTTGTCTAGGGTCTCATAGTAGGGGAAGTGGCTGTGGCTGGATTTGATCTCAGAAAGATGGGTCTTGGATAGAGCACCGGCCCTGGAGTCAGGAGTACCTTGGTTCAAATCTGGCCTCAGAAACTTAACACTTACTAGCTGTGTGACCCTGGAAATGTCACTTAATCCCAATTGCCTCACTAAAAAAAAAAAACAAAAAAACCCCCCCAAAAACCCCAGAAAGATGGGTCTTCTGGACTCTAAGCTCAATACTCCACTTAGCTGCTCCTTTGACACTTACTATGAGTGCTCAAGATAAGTGTTAACCTTCGTAATGTGAATGAAACTTAACCTGACACCTCTTACTAAAATAAAATCCAGTGTTTATTTTTTGTCTGGGTAATGTATGCATTTTGGGGTGTTTTCTAACTTTAAAAACTCTTTAATTCCAATATCTAGTATTAAGAACTTTTACAACCCTTGCAATTGACATACCTATTTGAGATGAATGATTTTCTTTCAGTATAGTTATAGCAAAAATGACCTTCAGTATGATTTATGAAATTACTTTTAAAAAATCAATAAAAAGTATCATCCACAGTTATTGGTGTTTGCATATGTTGTTTAGTTTGATTCAGTATATTGTTGAAATTTATATTTCTTGATTTTTCTTTCCTCCTAGGTTAACATGCCCTCTTAATTCCGCAGTTGTTCTTGCATCATACGCAGTGCAATGTGAGTAGCCAAATACATATTTCAATCTGATAGAAAGATCTTGAGCAGCTAAGCTTCTCCCATTAACAGCATTTCTGCTTCTGTCTGCTAACTTCTCAGTAAATCTAATTCTATAATACTTATTAGAGGCTCCAGCAAGATAGCTTGGTGGAAACATCCACTAGTTTCTTTTGCTGCTGCCACTTCACTGACACAGGTCCCTGTTTTGCTGGGCAGATGGGAAACTAACCCCAGAGTGGCTAAACCTAGTATTCAGGATATGGAAATTGAGTTAATGTTCACATAAGTGATATTTTTAAAGATGAGGTTAGATGAGATTACAACAGTGGTGTTTTTTGCAGATGGATTATAGAAAAGGAATACTTCGTTTATAAATTTATAATTCTCCTGATAGGCAAATAGTGGAAATAAATGGTAAAAGAGAAGGTAAATGCAAAAAGGAGGTGTGGGTAGGGTTAACAAGGACAGAGTATTGGAGGGAGTGATGTGATGAGGTCTATTGATTGGAGAAGTCAAATAATCTAGGATCCACTAAAACCTGAAGCTGTTCTTTATAAATACTAAACTTTCTTTATGACTTAAGAAATATACGTGGGTGGCATTGGCAGAAGCAGGATATTGTAATGGATATAGAGCTTGCCTCAGAGCCTAGGCTTGGGTTCCATCTCTGACACATACTGACTCTGTTACTCTAGTGAAATCATTTAACTTTTGAGTTGGAGAAGAGGTACTGATTTGCATTGGTGGTAGAAGGTTTCTTACTCATGGGTTCCCTGCACTAAATAAATCACAGCTCCAGACACTGTCCCTGTTAGGTAGGTAGTAGGGGTACTCCAGATTATCTTTTCAGTTAAAAAAAAAACCCCAACCCTTTAAAGAATTCCCCCATTTCCTACTGCTCTTTTGGCAATAATTCAGGAGTAGTAGTCACAGACTCGAGTTGTTTGAGGCACCGAGAGGTTAAGTGCTAATGGGCTTTCCCTGTAATGATAAAATCACAGGTCTGGGCAACAACAACAAAAAAAGAGTAAATTTCAGATCAGTTATATAACTATTCAGAATACTGTGTATAGACCAAGGATGAAACGTTAGCACTGAGAAAACTCATGACACTGGAAATGTTAGCGTGAAGAATAGTGATGATAATTGAGGTTCATTTCCCATATATGCGTACATACAAACCACTAGTTGGACAAGGGTCTTTAAGAATAAACTCTTCTTATTACTGTATATATTAACATTTACAATTACATCTTTAAAAAAAAGGAATTCTCATAGCCATTGCTGCATGGCAAAGAGTTATTCTTTTTTTTTCTTTTTTAAACACAAAAAACAAAGTCGTTTGAAGGGTCAGGCATGGACATTTCTGAAAGGAAGTCTTGTTGAATAGTATTAATTATCCAGCAATCCTGCAAGGTTAAATAAAGGAAGACTCTGCTCAGAGTTGTGGGAACTGCTTAGTGATGAGAGAAAAAATAAAATGTTGGCACCTAAGGGGCGCATTGAGTAGAACTGAAAAGATTAGATAATTAACACATTTGAGATGGGGTCTTAAGAGGTTGGGGCAATTGTACTTTTTAAACATGGATTTTTAGAATGAGAATAATTTTTGAAAAGGTTCTTTTCCGTATGTTTTCTTCAGCTCTTATGATAATACCTTCTATAGAAAAAAAAAAGAATCTGTCCTTTTAACTTATCAGCAAATATATTAGGGGAAAATTTTTAATTAAAGTAGCATTTTCTTAAATAAAATGGGGAATTTTTTTATCAATCTGGTGGAATCTTGAAACATTTTAAAGTTGATTTGAAATTTAAAATTTATTCATGCTTAGTAGGAATCTTTGTAATAAACAGAACTGGTTTGTCTCAAACTCAGCCTATCTCCACTTGCTGCCCATCAATTCACTGTCACATTGCTTTTGGTTTTTAAGTTCTCCTCTCTCTTTCTTTCTTTCTTTCTTTCTTTCCTTCTTTCTTTCTTTTTCTTTCTTTCTTTCTTTCTTTCTTTCTTTCTTTCTTTCTTTCTTTCTTTCTTTCTTTCTTTCTTTCTTCCTTCCTTCCTTCCTTCCTTCCTTCCTTCCTTCCTTCCTTCCTTCCTTCCTTCCTTCCTTCCTTCCTTCCTTCCTTTCTTTCTTTCTTTCTTTCTTTCTTTCTTTCTTTCTTTCTTTCTTTCTTTCTTTCTTTCTTTCTTTCTTCCTTTCTTTCCTTTCTTTCCTTTCTTTCCTTTCTTTCCTTTCTTTCCTTCTTTCTTTTCTTTTCTTTCTTCCTTTCCTTTCTTTCCTTTTCTTTCTTTCACAGTGAGGGTTAAGTGACTTGCCCAGGGTTACACAGCTAGTACATGTCAAAAGTCTGAGTACAGATTTGAACTCAGGTCCTTCTGAATCCAGGGCTGGTGCTTTATCCACTGCACCACCTAGCTATCTCTCCTGCCATTTCAAAGAAAAGTCATCTCATGAACTTTCATCCTTCCCATAACTTGTCCTCACTTTGATTATTTTCTTATGGTGCCCTTTCTAAAGCTGAACCTTTGAATTGTCCTATGGATCCTTGGTCTCATGGGATTGTAGATTTAGAACTGGAAGTTGTACTCAAAAGATCATCTAGTCTAACCCCCTTATTTTACAGATGAAGAAACTGTACCCTAGAGAGGGGAGGGGACTTGCCTGAGGTTACATAGGCAAAGCCAGGATTTACACTGAGATGTTCTGACTCTAAATCCAATAGTCTTTCCACTTAACCATGCTGCTCCAGTTTGACTCCTCCTTTATCTCTTATAACCAGTATTTCACAAAGTTCTATTGTTTCAAAATGTCTCTTGAATTCATCCCTTCTACTGTATCCTTATTATTACCATTCTTTTCCTTGCCTCACACCTGGACTATAGTAACAATTTCTGGTCTTTCTGGTTCAGAAACTCTACCCCCTGTCCTTTGTATCAGGTTACTGTTTCTAGACTAATCTTCCTAAAATAACACCTGTCGTGTCATTCTTCTCTTTGTCAGTGTCCACATAGAAGGCTTCATTGTTGGTAATGAGGTTCTACAAAGGATCTCATTTATAGGTGGCATCTAATCTCATCCAGCTCCAAGACATGACAAAGTCTCAATAAAATCTAATAAAATTCTAAAGGGATTGGTCTAATCATCCACACTGAGAAAACAAAGTGGAATTTTTGTTTGCTTTAAAGTGTATTACAGAAACTAATTTTTTAAAAGTATTACATTGGGACAGCTAGGTGGCGCAGTGGATAGAGCACCAGCTCTGGAGTCAAGAGTACCTGAGTTCAAATCTGGCCTCAGACACTTAACATGTACTAGCTGTGTGACCCTGGACAAGTCACTTAACCCCAATTGCCTCACTTTAAAAAAAAAAAGTATTACATTGTGCAGCCAGCCAGGCAGCTTCAACATAGTCTCTATGTCTTGAATAGATCTTGAGTTGGGCCCAGCATTGAATAAGAAGTAGAGATTAGGCTAGATTGTATGTGGGAAACTTTACAGTCCTTTAAGTGGCACCAACTGCTCACTGCTGCAAAAGCCCATGTTTTTAACACCAATATTCTCCAGGTGATGCTATATATGCCTGTGAATCATGGAACACCTCGACCCCAGAAGAACCAAAATTGCACTTGACTCAAAGGAAAATGGAAAGATGCATGGTTGTTGTAAGTAGGAGGCTGTAGCTTATAACCAATGATGACTTGCCTTTGAAAACTGCCATAACAGATATTGTCAGGGATATGTACAACTGGAAAAGGAGGTAGGGTTATCATATACTAAGAGTAAGGGACTGCTGCGGTGTTGCCTTGATACATCTGAAATAGCGAACCAGAGGAAAAGGTCTCCGGTGCATTAGAAGGGTCTTCTACAAAGAATTTACAGACAGATATGGATAGGAATCCTACAGGATAGGAAGGCACTATGAGGTTGTGAACTGTATTAGTAGGATAAATGAGGTCATAGATCTATTTATTGCATAGTATATCAAGTCTAAACTCCTTTTCTTGGCTTCTACAACCTTCACGGCCTGGTCTCCTGTCTATTCTGCCATTTGGTGACATAGCAAATAGAGTGTCAGACATGGAGCTCAGACGACCTTAATTCAAATCCAGCTGCAGACACTTTCTAGCTCTGTAACTCCGGGAAAGTCACTGGGCAACCTCTCTGCCTCAGTTTCCATATCTGTAAAATAAGAGTAATTATAGTGCCTGCTTCTCAGAGTTACTTGTAAGGATAAAATGAGATATTTGTAATGCCCTGTGCAAACTTTAAAGTGTTATATAAATGCCATTAGTAGTAGAGGTATTAGTGGTAGTAAGAATGGTAATGGTAGTAGTGATGGTGGTGGTGGTGTAGTAGTAGAAGTGGTAGTAGTCTTGGTAATGGAGGTGGTGGTAGTGGTAGTAATTTTCATTCTTCCCTGAAGCTAATTTCTCCAATTGAGTCAGCTTTATCTCTCTATCCCTCAGCATTCCAAAACCCATTTCCTCCTTTCCTTATTTGATTCCCCTGGTCTGGCACATAGTAGATGTTTAAGAAATCCTTTCTTTCTTCCTTCTTCCCCCCTTTCCATCTTTCCTTCTCTTCCTCCATTCCTTCCCTTCTTCCCTTCCCCTTCTTCTCTCCCTCCTGCCTTTCCTTCTTTCTTTCCTCCCCTTCTCTGTATTCCTCCTTTCTTTCCCTCATCCCTTCCTCTCTCCTTTCCTCCCTTTTCCATCTTTCTTTCCTCACCTTTCTCCCTCCCTCTCCTCCTTTTCTTTTCTTCTCCTTCCTTCCTTTCTTTTCCCCTCCTTTATTTCTTCTGTCCCTCTCTCCCTTTTTCCCTTCCTCTTCCTCCCTCCCTCCCTCCTTTCCTCCCTTCCATTGAGTTAGAGGAACAAATGAAAACTATTATATGATAAGTGATTATAGTTGCAAAACAAAATTCTAACAGATCCAAGAAGAAAAGTTCTTAAAGAGATCATGAATAATCCTGACAATCACTACCTACGGTTTTAATACTCTAATATTTACTAATGATGATAGTCAATATCTACATGCCTCACTGCCACCTTCCCAACATAACTTGTTGGTTATAGGCTAGAATAAATTTTGCTTCGTTAACATTTTGTGTTATAGCCACCATAAAAACCTTACCACTTGATCAAGGTTCCATCCTTTATCTTTAAAATATAAAGGCCCCATAACTTCAAAAAGTTTGAAATACTTGTTCACAATTAATTATCCCACTTTTGGAGTCTTACCAATGAATAGAATGTATAACATTTAACATACTATTTTATGTTGCTTTCTTGGTTGGTTAAAATAGGCTAGTTTTCTCTGATTAAACTATTAATTTAAATTCTTATAGAGCCTAAATCTGAACTGAGATTTTTGGAGCCCCCTGTGTTTCTTTTGTTTTTCTCACAATACCTACAGTACTACAAACTTGAATTGAACCTATGCTTTCATTGCTATAGGCCACTACCATTAAAGAAACTCTCTCTACCAATGCATATTGGCATCCGTTCTGAAATTTTTAGTCTTAGAAAGTTTGTCTGGGGCATTGAAATATTAAAAATTGCCCAGGTTCATATTAGGCACAGTATGTGTCAGAGACAAAACTTGAAGCCATGTTTTCCTGACACGGAGGCCAGCTCTCTCTTCATGGTGCTATGTTGTTCAACTATGTTCTGGAAACATAACAGTCATTTAAGAAATACTTCCTGCTTTCTTTCATCTCAGACTCCTAGTCATAAGAATGTTAGAGCCGGAAAGGATTTCTCAGGTCAACTAGCCTGAGAGTTTACAGTATTACCATGTTCCATGTGTCGAAGTCCTTATGACTCATTTTCTCTAATTTAAAAGTTTCTTAGTTGCCTTATTCTTTTTGAGAAGAAGTAACTCCTGTCTTTTTGACCTTCTCTATCTGCTACCTGCCTAGTCTGTATTACTTGAATTTTAAATGCAGTTTAGCATGATTTAATGAAAAAGGAGCCAGAAGTCTTGAATTCAAAATCTGACTCTGCTGCATAGTAACTGAATGATCTTTTACGAGTTACTTAATCTTCTGGAGTCCTGGTTTCTTTATGTGTAAAATCATGGGGCTGGAGTAAGTCATAGCAGTGATCCCTTCCAACTCTAAATTTTCCACATTTAGGACTATGATCCCATGCATTTATTAAAGCTGTTGCTGCTAGCAACCGGCATCTTTTATAAATTCTCTGATACAAACTGTTCCAGCAAAACACCTCCTCGGCGGCGATTTCTCAATAAGCTCCTACCTTTAGTATTTAAGGAAATATTTAATAAGGTTCTGAGTACTTCCTGGAAGATGGCGAAATAGTCACAAATGAAAGATCCCATTTTCTCCAATAATAACCACTGCCAATGTGGGGTGGGGGGGGGAGGGAAAGAGAGAGGAGAGGGAAGGGGAGGGGGAGGGAGGGAGAGGGAGAGGGAAGAAGGGAGAGAGAGAGAGAGAGAGAGAGAGAGAGAGAGAGAGAGAGAGAGAGAGAGAGAGAACATGAATAAGCCCTTTTAAAAAAAAAGACATTATAAGAGGAACTCAGCTGCTGCTGCAACTCCTGCAATGGCTTAATCTGCCATTGTTGCTGAGGCCGACTTCTGCCCTTGTTCCTGGAGGCTTGTGCTGCCCATCATGGGTAGTAGAGGATGCTAGAGGAACAAAGTGGTCTCTGCATCCTGGCATTGGAGCTAAGGTGGAGGAATGATGGGCTGTACAAAAGGTTGCTGCTGTATCGTGCTCTGGGATCAAGCTGAGGAAGGGGACAGCTAAGGAGAAGTCCCCTAGCATCATAATCCCCCTAGGTGGAGGGATAAAAGAAATTTGAAATCTATCACTGCTGCAGTATCCACTTTGCTACTCCCTAAGGAACTAGAAAAGGACTGAGTGTTGGAGGGAGGGCTGGACTTGGAGTCAATAAGACCTGAATTCAAATCCTGCCTCAGACATTTACTGTATAGCCCATGGGAATTCACTTTGCCTCAGTTTCTTCACCTCTAAAATGAGGATGATAATAGCACCTTCTAGGGTTCTTGTGAGGATAGAATGAGGTAATATAGGTAAAACACTTAAAATACTGTTGAAATATTAGCTCTCATCTATAAAGTGGATGTGATAATAATGCCTACTTCCCAGGGTTATTGTGAAGATCAAATTAAAAAATAAATGTAAAGTGAAGAGATAAAGAGGGAGCAGGATTAGGAACCACCATCCCAAGACCAGGTCAGAGCAAGTGGGGAAGGGAGGTGGGGCGGTGGGGGGGGGGCAGAGAGAGAGAGAGAGAGAGAGAGTGAGCGCGCACGCCAGCATGTGCACAAGAGCGAGTGCAAGAGCAAGAGCGCATAAGTGCGAGAGCTTGCAAAGGAGAGTTGTAGAACCTTTCTAGCAACAGAGAAGGGGGAAGAGAATAAGCATTTAATGCCTACTGTGTGTCAGACACTGAGCTAAGTGCTCTTTACAAATATTATCTGCTTTAATTCGCCAAACAACCCTGTGAGGTAGGTACTAGTATTATCCCCATTTTATGGTTGAGGAGACTGAGGCAAACAAACAGTTAAAGGACTTGCATTGGGTCACACCTAGCACCATCTGATATTTTTGGAAAAAGTAAAAAGAATAAATATAATTGAGGGAAAATCAATAGACAGTGAGAATAAAGTGGAGCTCAGAATATCCAGAACTTAAAAAGTATCATGTAAAATCAGTAAGAGATTTTGAAAACAGAATGAGTTGTTAGATTAGTCAGTCGTGAAGCGTTTGTTAAAAGAGACTGTGAAGGTACCAGGAACAGGAGTAAGAGACAGAGGAAGAAGATGGTTCTTGATTAAGGATAGCATCTAGGGATTAGACCATGATTTCATGTGTATAGGGAACTCCGGGATGAGCAAGCCCTCTCCTATTGCATGCCGGGACCTTGGCCGCAAGTTATAGTCTTAGGACTTTGCCTCAAGCATAAGAGGCTCAGTGATTCACTCACAAGCCACAGAACCAGTATGTGGTAGAGACAGGGCTTGAATTCAGGTTTTGCAGTTTCCAATACCAGCATTCTCGCCTATACCTCACGCCCTTATTAGAAGAAATAATTAGAGAAAATTTCCTAGAATCTAAAACAGTAATCAGTTCACAGGCGAAGAAAATTAATAGGGCCTCAACATGCAGGAATTAAAAACTCCAGTCTCCCAAAGGTATAATTATCAAATTTCAGAATGTTAAAGATAGTTTTTAAATAGTCAAGAAAGAAAAATAAATTACCTATTTGCCCCTGGGCCATGGATGGCACATACAATAAAGTACTGATTAGACTCTCCCCAGGTTTTTCAGTAATTAAATGAAAAAAAGGGCAAAATTGCACAAAAATATGCATAGGCCTTGAAGAGAGGATCGGATCCAAAAACTGCTTGTCAAATTAAAGGAACTTATTGAAAAAAAGTTTACAATTAAAGAGATCACTATAGAGTGTGTGTGTGTGTGTGTGTGTGTGTGTGTGCAACTTCAGATCAGTGAGATAAGATGTTTATTGCTAATTAAATAGTAGGGTAGTCTAATTCTGTCATTATCTTTAGTTGAGACTACAGAGGGTAATATGTAAGATTTTATTAGAGATAGAAACAAATTAGGATTTGAGATAATAATTAGGTACATTATAATTATTAGGGGAAAAGAAAGTTAAGATTTATTTCTAGATTTATTTACAAGTCACTTAACCCTCATTGCCCTGCCCAATAAAAAAAGTCCTGATACTAAAACAAACAGGCGGCTAGTATGTCATTTACAGTCTTGGAGAATGATACTGTAGAGCAAAGCTTCTTAAACTATGGGTCATGACCCCATGTAGGGGTCAAGAAAAATTTGGCAACAGTAAAAAGTTATGTATATTGGGGGCAGCTAGGTGGCGCAGTGGATAAAGCACTGGCCTTGGATTCAGGAGGACCTGAGTTCAAATCCAGCCTCAGACACTTGACACTGGCTGTGTGACCCTGGGCAAGTCACTTAACCCTCATTGCCCCACAAAACAAAAACAAACAAAAAACAAACAAAACAAACAAACAAACAAAAAACAAAAAACAAAAAAAAGTTATGTATACCAATTTCATATACCTATACACCCGGGATCAGTAAAAATGTCTTGGGTGAGAAGGGGTAGTGAGTGGAAAAAGTTTAAGAAGCCCTGCTCTAGAGGAGCAAGATGTTAAATGACTTTCCCAGAGTCAGACACCTCCTGATATGCTGCAGAGGCTCCCTCTGGATGATGTTGCATCCCTAGCCATCCTTTCTAGTACTGCTTGTCCCTTCATTCACATCTCCTTGATGACTGACCCTCTCGATACTGCTTGTCCTCTGTTGCCACTTTCAGGTTCTCACCATGCCACCATTACTTGGCAATCTCTCCTTATCACTCGATACAGATCCTTGTGGCTGCTATCTTCTAATACCCAGGCCTGTCTGCCTCCTTTCTAAATAGGTCGGTCTCTTTCACTATTCTGAGTCCTGCTCTCATGCTAAGAGACTGTTTTATGTATGTTAATGTTCCCTTAAATACCCCAGCTTGTTAGCTTGTCCATCTTTTCAGCTTGTATGATCTGCTCTTTCCTTCCCTCCCAGCTCTGGACAGAGATGGCCAGATCTTTAACCTTGCCATCATTCTCAGGTTGAACTCAGATCCTCCCAACTTCAGGGCCAGTGCTCTATCAGTTATACCACTTAGCTGTCCCTAGTCTTCCTTGATAGATCATTATTTATGACCCAGACTGTGGGCCATAAATAATGAGTCTTTTCTAGGCTCTCTCTTCTTTCTTTAATCTCTCACTTGATGATCTGATCCATTCTCGTGGCTTTCTTCAATTAGTATCTCTATGTAGATGACTCCCAGATTTAGAAATCTAGTCCTAGTTTCTCCCTGGATCTCCAGTCTCATTTCACCAACTGCCTAGTAGAAATTTCATTCTTGTGTCCCATAGGCATCTCAAAAATACCATGACCAAAACTGAACTCTAATTAACTTTCCTCCCCAAACTCACCTCTCTTCCATACTTTCCTATTGTTGTCGTGAGCACCAGTATCCATTTGGTTACCTCTGTTCACAACTTTTCTGTTGTGTGTGCCTGTGTGTGTTTAATTAATTACTCTAGCTATAGTCACCAGTTTGGGGTAAGCATATTATTAATTTATCAATATTATACCAGTAAAGGATTGACCACATGTCTCCCTAACTTCTCATGGTCTCAGGCCACATGGTAGAGAAAGCAGAGAAAGAGCTTCAACATTCCAGTTAGCATTTGCAGAAGAAAAACCCCAAAAGATCCATGCTGTCTCCCAGAGAGACAGAAACCATGTGGTCTCAGAGAACCAAGAGAAACTCACAAGATGCCCCAGAAACCCTATAAGACCCAGAAAATTTTTTGTGGTGTCCTCCAAAGGCTTTTTTATCCTCTTCTGATAGAGGCAGATCATTCTACATTGATCAAAGCTAATTGGTTAGCATCATTCAATTCTGTTGGTTGACATGACTTGAATGTGGTCTACATTAAAATGAATTGTAGAGATGACATCAGGGAAAAGGATGCAGAAGACAAAGTCCATTATCTAGGTGTGGTTTAATCCCATCTGTCCTTCAGTAATCTAGACAAAATAATCTGTCTCAATTCCTTTTGTTCCCTTGGGTTTGTCTTAGATGAGATTGAAGTTTTTCAGGGAGAACTGGAATATCTGGAGGGGCTAGGGTGGAGAGAAAGGACTGGGAAAGTGATCTCTGGGCCTCCCCCAAGAAATCCATTATTAATAATTATTTTCTTACAGTGTCATCCTAGACTTCTCATTCTCACTCACCTCCAATGGCCAATCACTAAGCAGTTTTTATTTCTCTTCTCTTGTCAGTGTCCCCTTTCTCCATTCACATAGCCACCATCCTAGTTCAGGCCCTGATTGCCTCTCATGGGTACCATTGCAGTAGTCTCCTAATTGATTTTCCTACCTCAAGTCTCTCCCCCTTCCAGTCTATCCTCTACACAACTTCCAAAATGATTTTCTCAAAGGGTAGGTCATACTTATCACTTCCCTACTGAGGAAACTCTAATGGGCTTCTTTTCACCTCTAGGGTGAAATATGAATTGCCCAGTTTGGCATACCTAACCTTAACCTTCTTTGTCTTTTTAATCATATACATTATTCCCTTACATCATACTGGCCAATTTACTGTTCTCATACAAAATATTCCTTCTCCTGTGTATCTGTGCAGCACCAGCTGCCTCCATGGTGAGAATGCTCTCTCTCCTCACCTCAGCTTCTCAGTATTGCTCAATACCTTCAGGCCTCTGCTCAATGCCACCTTGTGCAGGAGGCATGCCCCCATTCCCCAGTAACTAGTACCTTCTAAGGTTGGCTTTTATCTGATTTGTGTATATCTAATATGTGTTGATTAATGTAGAGTATGTGCTGTTTCTTTCATTTGAGTCCAGTAGTTAGAAACCTTTAAAGATAACTTAGATCTACCCTATAAATATTTTGTATATAATTGTTTTTGTATAGTATTACATTATCTGCCCCATTCGGGCAGTAGGCCCATGGAGGCCAGGGACTGTTTTCACTTTTTATTCATATACTCAATCATTAGCACAGTGCTTGGAAGATAAGTGCTTAATAAATATTAAATAATTGATTGCCGATTAGTTGTTCAGACACAGATCATCATAACTCCAAACCTTGATTTTCTATCGCTAACCCATGATGCCTCTCGCAGAAGTAGTTATAAGGGAGAAAAAAAAAAAGATGGTTTTACCTCTTAGATCATATTAAGAACAAAAATTCCAGGAGGCAAATCAAATTTAAAAACTATGAATGGTCTGGTTTATCCTATTAAAAGGAAAAGAGTTATGAGATGGTCTAAAAATGAAATACATTAAAGTGTTGCCTAAAGACAGAACATTCAATGCAAAAATATATACAAAGATTAAAATATATATAACTACAGGTTTTTTTTAAAAGGAGAGTAATATCTGATAAAGTTGAATTCAAACTGGAAAACATCAAGGACACAAAAAGGTATTATACAGTGATGAAAGGAACCTTAATAAATTTACATCATTATAATGACATCAATATTTGAATAGATATCAAAAATTAAAATAATAAAAGAGACTAACAACTTAAGAAGCAATAAATAAGAATGTAACAATAGGAGATAGAAACATTTCATTATAAGAAGCTAGAAATAACATGAATTTTTTAAAATGAGACTCCATGGAGACTAAAATATTTCCATCACATAGCTAAAAAAGAAATTAGAAAATTAAAAGAATATTTAAAATTGCAATGGTCATACCATTTATCAAAATTTCTAAGATAGAACCAAAACTATTCTTTGAGGCAAATTTGTAGTACTAGCTGTCTATGTTAATGAGAGACATAAAGACGAAAGTAAGGAACAACATAACAGTGCAAAAGAAAATTTAAAATGAGAGAATGAAGATAAAAATAGAAATAAAATATTAAATTAATAACAAAATGAACAAACATTATCTTAAAAGGTGAGACCACTAACAAGTTTAATCCAAAGAAGGAATGTGAAAACAAATTAAAGAATAAAAAGGATCATGACAAGCACAAAAGAATTTGGAATATCATCAGAGATATTGCACACAACTATGAGCTAATAAAATTTTAAGGTTCTGTGAAAAGATGACTATTTACATTACTGAGACTATTAGAACAAAAAAAAAGGATTATTTGAGTAAGCCAGTTTCGCAAGAAATATGAGTCAACAGTCAGTTATGGGTGATTTTTTCCAAATTAAAAAAAAACAACACAGGGGCAGCTAGGTGGCGCAGGGAGGCTGGTGCTGATGATGGATTTATTGAGTTCAGGAGTTCTGAGAAGCATTATTTAATGTCTGTACTAAGTACAGCACCAATAGCAGGAGGAAGAGCAGGCTGCCTAAAAAGAGGGCAAATGATCCTGCTCAGAAATGCACCAGGCCAAAGTTTCTGTGTCAATCAACAATAGAGTCAGACCTGTGAGTGGACGCTGTACTTCTAGCTTGGGCAAAATGGGACTATGGGTCTCAAAAACCAAAACAACCAAATTTTTATTACATCTGATATAATATTATAGTGGTGAAAGTGGTTACCCTTGTTTTATACCTGTTCTTAGTTATAATTCTAAATATTTTCTTACATGGAATATCTTTAAGGTTTTAGTTTGAAATTTTCTATGGTACAAAAATTTCTATAACTACTCATTTTAATGTTTTAATTATAAGATGCATACTGTATTCATTTATTTTTCTTGTGAGTATCACATAGTAGATTTATTTATTATTTATTTATTATAGTAGATTTATTTATAATCCCCTATCAGGGATTATAAGGGTGCCACTATGCCCAGCAGCAATTTGTAATAGAGGGGAAAATAAAGAAATCAGGTAAATTAACATAAGAAGCAGCTAGGTGGTACAGTGCAGAGAACCCCGGGCCTGAAGTAAGCAAAATCTGAGTTCAGTTTCAATCTCGGACACTCTGTAGCTGTGTGACCCTGGGTAAGTCAATTTACCTTCTGTTTGCCTCAATTTCCTCATCTGGCAAAGGGGAATAATAATAGCACCCACCTTTCAGGGCTGTTGTGAGGATTAAATGGGATAATAATTGTTAATTTAGCACAGTGCCTGGAATTTAGTAAGTGCTATATAAATGTTAGCTATTATTATTAGATAATAAACAAATGGGTAGCATTTTAAAGGCTCACTTTGGGAGAGAAAATTTAAAGTTGTGTTTGCCCTCCTCGATTTTAAAACACAAGATGAAATAGTTCATATAAGAACTATCTGATAAGGGGCAAAAGTCTTTTGGTTTTGGTTTTTAACGGGGGAGAAAAGATAAGTAGAACAGAAGAGAATCCCAGAGATAGGACCAAATAGGTATAAAAGATTATCACATAATCACTCTGGAAAACATGATAACATCTGGAGAAAAGGATTCATTATTTGACAGATTTCAGAATACTGGCTAGAACATGGCAATAAATAAATGTATATCTTTGCCTTACACCATATAACAAAATCAATTCCAGCTGGGTCCATATAATTTTTCAAAAATGTAAAAGAATATTAAAAAAGAAGAGGGGGCAGCTAGGTGGTGCAGCGAATAAAGCACTGACCCTGGATTCAGGAGGACCTGAGTTCAAATGCGGTCTCAGACATTTGACACTTATTAGCTGTGTGACCCTTGGCAAGTCACTTAACCCCAATTGCCTCATAAGAAGAGGAGGAGGAGGAGGAGGAGGAGGAGGAGGAGGGAATAATGTTTACTCCAGAGGGCAGATCATTTTTAATGATTAAACATATAAAATTATTAGGTAGAAGGATTTTATTACAAAAAAATAAAGTTCTACAGGAGAAGATATAAAAATAAAAAGTAGAAAAATATTTGCAGCAAATATAAGGGATAAAATAATAATATTTAAAATTTGTGAAACTCAGCTAAGTCACCTTTGCTTAACGGTCAGACGTTTTACAACAGAGAATGTCTCAAAATTGCTTTTAAAATACTCATTCTAACTCATGACCAAAACTCCTGATAAGTTTAACAAAAAAACAACTTTAAGGTACTGCTTCCAACCTATCCAGGTGAGAAACAACTAAAAGTAATATAATTATTATTCTGGTAGGATTTAGAGAAACAGGTATACGCATACTTTTCTTGATAGAGTTGCAAATTGGTATTATCTTTTTTGGGGGGACAATTTAGTAATATGTGACAAATCATAACAAAAATTATATTCTTGGGCCAGCTAGGTGGTGCAGTGGATAAAGCACTGGCCCTGGATTCAAGAGAACCTGAGTTCAAATCTGGCCTCAGACACTTGAAACTTACTAGCTGTGTGACCCTGGGCAAGTCATTAACCCTCATTGCCCTGCCACCCCTCCCTCCCACCAAAATTATATTCTTTTGTCTACTGAAATCCTATCATCGAGAAGCACTGTAAGAGTTAACATTATTTGTTAACTATATCATTATCATTTAATAAAACCATTCATGTTGGTAAAATACATAGATAACATCTATAATCAGTAGAGAGCAAGGGCAAAGATACCAACATATAAGGGAGAAAGAACAAATAAATAGGGAACAAGAATTGTGTATTCATCAGTAACCATCCTCATTGGAAGCACTTAGTCTGGGCTTATAAAATACCAGCATTAAGAACTTTTTTGATACTTGTGAAAATTTTTTTTTTTAGCTTTATGAGACATAACTATAGAGGAGGAATTATCTGGGATTTCACAGCTGAGATTCTTGTTTAGAACTGTACACACGGGGGCAGCTTGGTGGCGAAGTGAATAAGGCACCAGCCCTGGATTCAGGAGGACCTGAGTTCAAAAGCCAGTCTCAGACACTTGACACTGTGTGACCCTGGGCAAGTCACTTAACCCTCATTGTCCTCCCCCCCCAAAACAAACAAACAAACAAACAAAAAATAAACTTTAGACACACCAGCTAATTCCTGATCAAGTATTTCTGTGCTTTTTTTCCCTCAAATGGTCTGCTATGGCCCCTTCTTTTGTGTCAGGCCATTTGAGACTAGTTCAAGGAAATGTGTGTTATCCTTTTAAAATTGTATTTTTTAATTAAATTTATTTTTAAATTTACTTTCTTTTCTTTTCTTTCTTTATTTTTTTGTGGGGCAATGGGGGTTAAGTGACTTGCCCAGGGTCACACAGCTAGTAAGTGTCAAGTGTCTGAGGCCGGATTTGAACTCAGGAACTCCTGAATTCAGGGCCGGTGCTTTATCCACTGCGCCACCTAGCTTCCCCTTAAATTTACTTTAAAAATTATTTATCTCCCTCACCCATTTGGGAAAAAAAAGAAAAAAATTATTTGTAATAAATATGCCTAATCAAGCTAAATAAATTCTCTGGTCTTGTTCCTTCTGCACCCTGCAATTCATCCCCTCTCTTGGTCCCTTGATTATAGCCCCACTAATATTAGAGACCTGAAAGAGCTATGGGCTTAGTTTGAAACTAGAATAGAATGATACTTTTAATCTCACAGACATTTCTGAAGCACCTTTCAATGACAGTCACTCTACTGGGGAATTGGGAATATGAAGACAACACCAAAAAATATCTTATCCTCAAGGACTTTAGATTCTCTTTTCATTGAACTTGGATTTGAACCACATAATATTTTGAAACACCAACCATTCATGGAAGATCAGAGTAGATCAGGAAACTGAATTCCACTGAGAACAATGTAAACGATCCCTACAGTGTCATGGTAGGGAGAAAACTAAATGAACTTGAAATAGCAATAGGAGGTTAATACAGTTTCATGGAGTCATCCATGTGGCACAGCAGTTAGAGTGCCAGCCCTGGACTTTAAACCTCAGTTCAAATCCAGCCTCAGACACTTACTAGCTATGTGACCCTGGGGAAATTATTTAACCCGGTTCGTCTCAGTTTCTTCATGTAAAATAAGCTGGAGAAGATGGTAAACCACTCCCAGTATCTTTGTCAAGAAAACCTCAAGTAGGATCATGAAAAATTTGACCTGAATAATGGATGAAAAAATTCAATTTCATAAGTATTTCCATTATGTGATAAGATGGAACTTGTTAAAGGACTATAGTAATGAAAGCCATAGTGATATGAGATATATCTCTAGCCCCAAGGGCTGTTCTCTATCCTGGTTAGGCCATATCTAGAGTACTGTGCTTGGTTCTGACTACCACATTTTAGAATAGACATTGATAAGGTAGAGTGAAGCCAACGGGGGTGTGGATACAGGCAGGGGTCCAGGATGCTCAGAGGACTGAGAATCATGCTGTAAAAGCAAACTCTTCAATCCAGTACCTCCAGATAAGGAAGAAAGACTGGTTTATCATCTTTATTTTGTTCTGGATTTCTTACCTAAAAGGAATGAAGGAAAAAACACTTCAGGGAGGAAGAGAGGTCATTGCTGACATCTTTGGGTACTTGAAGGACTTTCAGTAGCAGGGACGTTGGATTTGTTTTGTTCTGTCTTAGAGGGCCAACATTTAGGAAGTGAGTCCAATTGAAAAGGCAGATCTTAGCTCAATATAAAGAATAACTTTTTAATAATGAGAACTGTTCAAAAATGGGAAGCTATCCCCTTCAGTGGAACTGAATGGTGACTCTTTGTTGAGGATGTTGGTCATTCCTCTATAACCATAGGTTGGGCTAGCAGACTGCTGAGATTCCTCCCAACTCCGAGCTGGTTCCCTGTAGGGATATTGGGGCCCACAGAGTTTGGATGTCTTGCCTGGAATCATGTATGTAGCGGAGCTACAATTCAAGCTTGCCCACCCCACTACAAATGCAAATCTCCTGTAATTTCTTCTACATCATACTCTGCCCCACCCCAATAGTTCACTGGTACAATTGCACATTGGCATGATCTTTTGAGGGGCTATCTGGTAATATGTGAAAAGTAACAAAAATAATACTACACTTTGACCCATTGAAATCCCCTCATTGAGAAGTACCACAAGAGAATTATTCCCCACCTCCAAACCCCAGCTAATGGGCTGGGTGGGGAAATATACTGATAAAGATAATTATAATGCATTTATTGCACATTAAGAGAATTATAAACCAGTGCTGTGAGAGGTCTATGGGACACGGTCGTTATAAGTAGTGGGTCAGAGGATCAGGTAGAGGAGGTGACATATGAATTGGGCTAAGGACGGGAAAGAGTTTCCATGGGGAAGGCAACAAGAGGGCAGGTGTTTGAAGTGTGTCAGTGAAGACATGGATACATGAGGTTGCAGTGCAGGCTTTTGGATGGTGGGTAGAACTTAGGGTTGTTGTGGGGGTAAGAAGATTGCCAGTTTTATCCCCATTTCACGGATGAGGAACCTGAGGCTCAGAGAGGTTAAGCAACTTGCTTGTGATCACACAGCTAGTAAGTGTCATAGGAGGCATCGAGAAGCTAGGTAGCACTGTGAATAGAGGGCCAGACCTGGAATCAGGAAGACCTGAGTTCAAATGTGGCCTCAGATGCTTATCAGCTGTGTGACCCTGGGTAAATCATTTCACCTTGTTGCCTTACCTGTAAAATGGCAAACCACTCCAGCATCTTTGCTAAGAAAACCCCAAATGGGATCATGATGAGTCGGACACGGCTGAAAAGTGACTAGACAACAATGATGGTTAGACAGCAGTTTTTCAGAAAAGATATGGGTGTATTTCAGGACAAAAAGCTCAATATGAGATAATGTTATATGGCAGCCAAAAAAAAAAAAAACACTTCAGTCTGCTTTTAGGAGATTTGCTAGGAAAGGCAGAGCTTCTAGGAACAAGGAGGTAATGGTCCCTTTGTACACTGCCCTGGTCTAAGGATTCCAGTCTTCACCTCTGGATGCTGTGTTTTAGAAAGGACATAGATAAGACGGAGAACAGCTTGTAGCACACAGAAGACCTGGGCTTAAATCATGCAAGTTCTAGGATAGTAAGAACCATCATATAGCAAAAAACAAACAAACAGAAACCACTGAATGGGAATGAGCTCACATATCCAGGATCATTGGGTAAAGACCCTACACAATGGCCAATTGTAGGGCAAACTTCAAGTATCACTGCTGTGAGCCAGTTTGAAGCTTTGACGAACCAATCTGGGCATCCCTCTTTTCTTCTGATCACCCGTTGGGGTGCAGTCTCGATTCTTATGGGTCTCCAGGCAGTTAGTACAGATAAAGGGGATCCACGGATTGACCAGGTTCATGCTGCAGTCATTACCTGCTCCTTGGGTTCAGATGGTAGTTACAACTGTAGTGGAAACCAAGAGTGTCTCTTTGTTTACCTTGTTTTTCCACATAAAGGTTCCCACACATTCTCTTTCTTCTAGAGCATCTCAAGAACTAGGGTGTGGGATGAGCTTAAGTCCATACCACCTAAAGACCAAATTTGAAGAAACTAGGGAGAAGACTCAGGAAGAACATGAGAGCTTTCCTCAGATGATTGATGAGCTGTCATGCTGAAGAGGGATTGAGCTTATTCTACTTGGCTATCAGAAAGATATCCTGAAAGATGCAGTAGAGCTGGCCAGAATGGGTGCAAAAGTTAAAATTGGGGCCTATGTAAAGAGGAATTTTGTGACAGAGCTATCTAAAAGTGCAATGGGTCACCTTAGGTCATAGATTTAGAACTAGAAGGAAATGGCATATTATTTTATTTTTTCCAATTTCATTTAAAAACAATTTTCAGCATTCATTTTTTTGGTCAAGATTTAGAGTTCCAAATTTTTCTCCCTCCCTCCTCTAACACCTTCCCAAAACGGCAAGCAATTTGTTATAGGTTATACATGTATAATGAAAAACATATTTCCTTCTTAGTCATGTTATGAAAGAACAGAACAAAAGGAAAACCCCATAAAAACAAAAGCAAAAAGTAAAAATAGTATGCCTCAATCTGCATTCAGACTCCACCAGTTCTGTCTGTGGCTGTGGAGAGCATTTTCTACCATGAGTCTTTTGGAACTGTCTTGGATTATTGTATTGCTGAGAAGAGTTAAGTCAATCATAGCTGATCATCACGCAGTGTTACTGTTACTGTGTATAATGTTCTCCTGGTTCTGCTCACTTCCCTCAGCATCAGTGCTAGAAGGAATTTAGAGGCCATTGAGTCCAATGTCGAGGCACAGAGAGCGACTTTCTCAGGGTCACACAGTAATTAAATATCTGAGGTGAGATTTGAACCCAGGTTTTTCTAACTTTAAAATCCAGTGTCCTATTCACTATGGCAGACTGCCTCTCATGCCGCATGGTTCCCCATAAATGGAGGTCTTCAAGCTCCAGGTGAATGGCCATGCTTGTTAGATACATTGTAAAGAGCATTTTTTTTTTAATATGGTTAGGCTGGGTGGCCTCTGAGTCCTTTCTGCTTCTGACATACTGTGATAAGGTTAATCTAGGCAGCCTTGAGTTTGTTTTGAGACCACAGGTTCCACTGTTTCCAGTAGAGGACAGACTGGCTCTGATGCCCAATGAGCTCATTGCTCTCAGCTGTGATTGAGCTGTCCCCAGCAATGATAGGAGAACCTGCAGTCCCCAGACACAGAGCTCATGTGTTATGGAGTTTAACAAAAAAAAAAAGGGGAGGGACAGCTAGGTGGCACAGTGGATAAAGCACTGGCCTTGGATTTAGGAGGACCTGAGTTTGAATCCAGCCTCAGACACTTGACACGTACCAGCTGTGTGACCTTGGGCAAGTCACTTAACCCTCATTGCCCCACAAAAAAAAAACAAAAACAAAAACAAAAAAAGGGAAACAAAGAAGGCAAGAGAACAGAGGCTAAGCACAGAATGTGCATACCAGGGTATCAAAGTTGAGTGAAAATAAAGATAATCCTTGTAAAAAAAAAGGATAGTGTGGCATACCAGGGAAGAGCCTGGCATAGGTGAGCATGGAAGAAGACTCAGATGAGTAACATAATGAAGAGTGCTCTCTTGGTACCACAATTCCTTAAAGTTCTTAAAGAGGAAGGAGAATTTAGTCCTTCCACTTGAATAGAGCAATAGCTTATCTAGAAGAAACAGATCCAATAGAAGAAGGGTTCATAGCCCTGTATGCCAACAAGCTACCTCTCCTCTATGGAGATTGATTAGCATGAGGATAGAAAACTATTGGAAAGCACTTATGTCAGGATCAATGGAGAGAGAAGCAGATGTTATATTGTTGCACTAAATACCAGAGAGATGATAAAAATAATGCACCCCCTAATAGAGATTTCAAACTTAGGACTAAAGTAATTTATATAATAGCATGTTTGTATGTGGATTTGTGCAATGTGTTATATGTAGAAAGACATGTTTGTTATTTGGTTTTGTTTAGTCATTTTCCTTCATGTCTGACTCTTCACGACCCCATTTGGGGTTTTTTTGGCAAAGATATTGGTGTGGTTTACCATTTCCTTCTCTAGCTCATTTTATAGACGAGAAAACCAAAGCAAATGGGGTTAAGTGAAATGTCCAAGGTCACACAGCTAGTAAGTGTCTGAGGTCAGATTTGGATTTTTGTTTGTAATATGAGCTTATTATTTCTGAGAGAGCTTTCTTATTTGAATAAAACCAAGATCTAGGCCTAAACTGCTATCCTGAGCGTGATAAAATATAATGAATATTTCCAGTTCACCTATCAGCCTTGAACATGGTAAAGGGCTTAGTCCCAAGGGTAGCCTTCTTCAGACTCATCCTTGGCTCTCAGCTGGGATAGGAATTCCTCATTATGTGCATAGCAAGGAGTGTTATCTTCATTAGTCTCATTCTTAGAACTACTGATGCTTCTGTCTATGATGCTATTGTCTTCTATTAGTATAGACTGTCTTGAATAAAAGATTAAATTAATCATGACTTCCCCCTCTCCCTTTTTTTTGTCTTAATAGCTCACTTTGGAGACCATAACTCTTCACTGCATCTTTCAGGATATCTTTCTGATAGCCATTTTATACCAGATCAGAATAAAGACTTTGTAACCAGAGTAGAGTCACTGCATGAACAGCACAGGTAATAACTTACTAAAGCAGAATCATTTCACGTGCAGCATTGATTGTTTTAATAACTTAGTTCTGGATGTATTTGGGCATTGTGTAATGTGATTTGTATGATCCTCTCTTCCTCTGGCTCAGGAATTCTTTTAAAAGGATAGTAGATGGGGTTAGCATGTTGGTAGCTCTATTTGTATATCCTCTGAGGGGGACATCTAGGTGGCCCAGTGGATAGAGGGCCAGGCCTGGAGTCAGGAAGACCTGAGTTTAATCAGATCTGGTCTCAGATACGTCTTAGCTGTGTGACCCTGAGCAAGTCACTTAACCCTTTTTGCCTTAGTTTTCTCATCTGTAAAATGACCAGAGAAGGAAATGGCAAATCACTCTAGTATCTTTGCCAAGAAAACCCCCAATAGGGTACAAAGTGTCAGACACAAGAAGTAGTTCTGAGAGCTTCTCTTAGGGGCAAAATAACTAACACTTGTTCGTTGAACATTAGCCAATTTTGGTAAATGTCTGTTTTTGCTCTTACCCGGTATAGATTATAGTATAAGTAACATGACAAGTTTTGTTTTAAAATGACAGACTGATTAAAAAAAAAAAAAATTTAAAAAAGGGGCAGCTAGGTGGCGCAGTGGATAGAGCACCGGCCCTGGAGTCAGGAATACCTGAGTTCAAATCCGGCCTCAGACACTTAACACTTACTAGCTGTGTGACCCTGGGCAAGTCACTTAACCCCAATTGCCTCACTAAAAAAAAAAAATTAAAATGACAGACTGAGCCTATTTTCCTAAGACATTTGTCCTTATAGCCTTAACTCCTAATAGAAATATCCCTTTTAGAAGTTGTCTTGGCTGTCATTTTGTTCCAGTATGGCTGGCCAAAGCACAGGCTGAACTTATGCTTTATCTTGATACCCGTTGGTATTTTACCTAGTTCTGTAAAAATCAGATAATTCCTTCTTGAGCTATTACAAAATCAATAACAGAAACACATAAAATGGTAAGTCAAAGTACAGACTTCACTTAGTTTACTTAAAGTTACTTTCTCAAGAGGCAGACTTCAATTAACTAGTAGCCAGGGATGACCACAGCCCTTAGTATCCTACACAAAGAAGGAAATCCAAGGGAAAGCCATTGCCCAGAAGTCATGCCTATCTGCTCAAAAGCTATTTGTCTAAAACCTAAAAATTATAGAGTCTCTAGGTAGAAGAGAGAATTTAGAATTGACTTCAGGCTCTGGCTTCTAAACTACTTTCCATGACCTTGGACAATTTAAAAATAAATAAATAAAGATGGTCCTACCTACACTGTGAGCTAAATGTCCCCGAGACTGACCTTCCCATGCTTTGAGAAAGGTCAGATTACCGAGTCATGACACCTTCAGCATCACTGCTTAGCTTTGTCACTCAGTTTCCTTATCTATAAAATGAGGGGGTGGTGCCTAATCCATCAGGTCTCTTCTAGTACTGACATTCTTTGTTCCCACAACTTCACATATGTTCATTTTAGACACGTGAGGGTCCAAAGGTCCCTGAGACCATGGCAGACCTGACCTTACTTATTAGGCAGCTCTGTCTCCAGGGCTTTAATTCAATCTGTAAAATGAGAGGTTTGGACTGAGATCTCTTTCAGTTTTCAAGTGCTAACATTCTATGAATTTGATTCTATCAAAACTGTCTACTGATTATATATTAGATTAATTAATAGTTATATTGGTAGCTAGCTAGCACAGTGGATGAAGCACCAGGCCTGGAGTTGGGAAGGCCTGAGTTCACCTACAGCCTCAGAAACTTACCATCTGTGTTTCCCTGGGCAAGTCACTTGCTACAAACCTCTGTCTCAGTTTTCTCATCCGTAAAACAAGGGTAATAATAGAACCTACCTCAAAAGCTTGCTGTGCGGATCAGATAAGATAATATCTGTCAAGTGCTTAGCACAGTGCTGGGCACCTAATAGGTACCATATAAATGCTAGTTATCTTCATCATGATCGTCATTATTCATCCATTTATATCATTTTTTAATTTTATTTTTCAATTTGTTGTTGTTTTTCAGTCTTGTCTGAGAAATCCATGGGATTATCATGGCAAAGGTATTGGAGTGGTTTGCTGTTTCTTTCTCCAATTTCTCCATTTTACAAATGAAGAACTGAAGCAAATAGGGGTTAAGTGACTTGCCCAAGGTTACCCAGCTAGTAAGCATGAGGTTGGATTTGAACTCAATTCTTCCTGACTATAGGCCAGTGCTCTATTCACTGCGCCATATTGTTGCTGATTTTTTTTAACAAGATTTTTTTTTCTCCCAGGGCAGCTGAGTGGCACAGTGGATATAGTATGGGGTCTAAAGTCAGGAAAACTCATCTTCCTGAGTCCAAATCCAGTCTTAGCTAGTACTAGCTGGGTGACCCTGGGAAAGTCACTTAACACTGTTTGCCTCAATTCCTCATCTGTAAAATGAGCTGGAGAAGGAAACAGCAAACCACTCCAGGACCTTTGCAAAGAAAACCCAAAAAGAATCAGACACGAATGAACAACAACAAAAATTTTTCTCCCACTTTCCCAATTAATTTTTTTTCTTTGGTTTTTGGGGTTTTTGGTGAGGCAGTTGGGGTTAAGTGACTTGCCCAAGGTCACATAGCTAGTAAGTATTAAGTGTCTGAGGTCGGATTTGAACTCAGGTCCTCCTGAATCCAGGGACAGTGCTCTATCCACTGCGCCACCTAGCTGCCCCCCCAATTAATTTTTAAAAATAATTTATTTTCAGCTTTGAATTTTCTCCCTCCTTCCCACCCCTTCTCCACCTATTAAAAAGACAAGAAATACAGTACCCATTATATCTGCTTTCTCAATTTTAAGCACACAAAGAAAACAAAACATTAGTAAAAATGCATAGACAAGCAAAACATTTTCTCTCATTTTCCAAGAATTTTTGAAACATGTTGCTCTAATGTCTGTACCTTTGATAGAACAGTGCATTTTATCTGAAGAAGAAAAAATTATTTAGCTTTTATTCCAGTTTGATTCTACTACCTAAGAGGTTAAAATAAAATAACTTCACAATTGCATGTCTATTACTAACGATAGGGATGGGACCTGTGATTTCTTTGGCATGGGGACATCCCAGACAGGAGAACTCCCTCCACCAATGCAGATTATTACCTTCTCTACAACTTAAAATCTTAGAGAGTTGCCTAAAGCACCAAGAGGTTGAACTTGAATCCAGGTCTTCTTAGCCCTAAAGCCAACTTTCTATCTACTTTGCCATGCTGCCTTTCAAAAAGTGATTCATGAGGGGGCAGCTAGGTGGCGCAGTGGATAGAGCATTGGCCCTGGATTCAGGAGGACCTGAGTTCAAGTCCAGACTCAGATGCTTAATACTTCCTAGCGATGTGACCCTGGGTAAGTCACTTAACCCTCATTGCCTCACCAAAAAAAAAAAAAAAAGATATCATTTACCTAATAATTTGACCTTTCCCCAACTATGAGAAGGTGAATCTCAACATTAAGCTCAAAATCCAGGCATTATTGCCTTTTCTAGTAAAAAAAACCTATTAAAACAGTTATATACAATCTTTAAAGAAATAATTTCTAGAAAAATCATTTAAAATAGTACGGGAATTTGACCATTTATACTATTTGTGTAAAAATTCCCCGAGTGGGTGATATTTGTACTGAAGCTTATTAGGAAAAAATCTGTGGCCCAGTAGAGGGATGGGGTTTTTTGTTTGTTTGTTTTATTTTAATGGAATGGCTTTCTCATTGGGTAGTTATTTCTTCATCAAATGGTTCAAGCAGAGTCTGCATTCAGGGATCTTTTCATTTGAAAGGCTGGGCTAAGTGACCATTAGTATCTTTTTCAAATCTAAGATTTGAAATTCAGAATTCTAAATATTCAAAAGTCTAGAAATGGGAATATGTTGTATACTCTTAAGTAACTTCTCTTAGATACAACTTTTGATAAATTACTCTGGTGCTTGGGTCTTCTCCCATTCTAAGCAGAACTCATGTTCTTGATGTTTTTTTCTTTGCTTTTTTTTTTAACATCTTAGATCTTCCTAGAGCATGTGTTTTCCTGAGTTTTGACTTGAAACTTAGACTGCCTCTTGGGCCCAGTAATAGGATCTCTGCTTTCTCCATAAATTTGTATTTAGTTGTTTGTCCTTATTCAAGTAAAGGTGTCACTTTTGATACTTCCTTTTTTTAAATGAGTCCTAGAGCCAGCTCCTGGTTATATCTAGGTATTCTTTATGGAATCTGAACAGAAAAACAACAATAACAACTCTTCATGCCAGTTTACCTCTTGATCAAGCAAAATATGTTTTGTCTATCCCACCCCCAGAAGCCTGTAACATTCCTGATACTACATCCATAAATATTTTCCCTTTGCATCCTGTCAGGGCTTTTGGGTGCAGTATGCTACTATATCATTTGCTGTCCTCAATCCCATATGTTTCTGAAGAATAGTTTTATGTCCACTTTAAAAAATCACTTCTGCTTCTAGTGACTCTTAAAAACCTGAATTTCCTCTCTCATTGGGATTTTCTCTGACTGTGTGGATCCTAGGAATAATAATAATGACAGTATAAAATTGATTTTATGATTTTATTGTCATAAGGGGTATCATTGAAAAGCAGGTTATATTTTCGTCAAGAAGTAATGGTATAATTGGGAGTTATGCTCCTGAAAAAGGGAACAAATTATAGATCAGTCATGAAGGCCAAGATACAAAAATTGCACTCCTTCACATTTATATAAAATTATAAAATGTTCTTTCAAGTACTAAAAAAACCCAAATGTACATGGCATGATCAAGCATATGTAAGGCACATCTAAAATATAACTGTACTGTGTAAGAAATTTCATCCCAAATTAACATATTCCTGTGGTAAACATTAGATATATGTACATGTATGGAAAAGAAGTACATTTTAGTGACTAGAATATTTTAGTGAATAGTCAGCCAATTGGTCAGTAAACATTTATTAAGTGTTTATTTTGTGCCAGACACTGTGCCAAGCATTGGGGTTATAAATGCAAATAAAAACAAAGACAGCCACTGCCCTCATGACACTTACAATCAGGAAGATTGTAAAGTCTTGCCTCTGATCGACACATAATGGTTGGGTGAGAGGGAATTTATTCAGTGGGAATTCTCTACTAAATGAAATCACAGGTCCATTAAAATAGACAAATATACACCTAATAAGAGACAGCCTGTTGTGGTAGATGGAGAAATGGGCCTTCAAATCAAAAAGATCTTAGTTTAAATTCTGCCTCTGATAAAACTATCAGTCACCAAGAGCAAATCAGTTATCTTCTCCATGTTCCAGACAAATTTTTGAGACTATAAGCTAAAGAGTTGTCTATCTCCATTAAGGGAGTTAGCACACTTGAAACTCACAGGCTGATGAAATTACAGGTTTGGAGACTATACCTCTCAAGTCCCCAAAAAGAGGGGTGTGGGGGGCAGCTAGATGGCGCAGTGGTTAAAGCACCGGTCCTGAATTCAGGAGTACCTGAGTTCAAATCTGGCCTCAGACACTTGACACTAGCTGTGTGACCCTGGGCAAGTCACTTGACCCCCATTGCCAAAAAAAAAAAAAAAAGAGATGTGTGTGTGTGTGTGTGTGCGCGTGCATGCACGCACATGCATGTGCACATGCATACATGTGTGTTTCTCCCCTTTTTATAATTCATAACCTCTAGAACTTCTTTGGAATGACTCAGATGGCTATAGTATTTTAAAATATATATTAGATGAAATGTAAACTGATGGATTCTTTTCTTATATTTCCTTGTAGCAATCAAATGCCTTCATGATCATCCCATTGATGTTAGGGTAATCTCAAAGGACCATAATAATTCCGGTGTGTGTGTGTATGTGCATATATAACACACATGTTTTGTTGTTGATTCTTTTTAAAAGGAAGAATGACTAGGCATTTTTTCCCTATTTGCAGTTGCTCAGATTCAGGCCAAATTAAACCATAATAAAAGAGTAAGTGTTGATTTTGTTGACAGGCATAAGTAAACTTCAAACTCTGAAAGCTAAAAGCAAGGACCAGGTCGTTAAAAAGAGCTTATAAAAGGAGACTTCAAAACCCATATCTTTCTCAGAATTTCTAAGACTTGTATGTACTCTGTGCCTAACATTGCCGTTGGCAGTTCTGACATTGGAACTCTCCAAGGAATAAAGATAGAAAATGAGTTTGGATTTAAATTGGGTAGCTTCAAATAAGTAAAAAGACAGGTGATTGTAATTGAATATTGATGGAGCAGTAAATAAGATGGGTCATTTAATCGTAGGAGTGATTTAAGAAAGTTGAGGTCATAGTAAGTAGATGAAACTGATCACTTCATTTTAATAACGTTTTTGCTTTCTTTTGGAATTAATGGCATTAAAATTTATATATATATATAAGAACTGTGAAAAGATGATTATCAAATTTGGTTGATTTTGTTATGAAAAAATTCAGTTCCTCAATTCCACAATTTCTGTTTTGTCTGCTTATTGAATTACTATTTTCCATTCTCATTAAGTCTCTTTTTTATTTTTGTTTTCTCTAGTGGCCTCAAGCAATCTGAAGCAGAATCCTGCTTTATTAACATTGCCCGAACACTAGAATTCTATGGAGTGGAATTGCACAGTGGTAGAGTATGTTTGTTTTTGTTACTTTTTGGTTGGAAAATGTTATTGTGGTTTTAATTTTTTTAAATATGAAAATGTCCTTGGTTAATAAAAACTATTTCCCTTCCAAAGTAGATGGGTGGACCATTATGAGTTCTAATATAGAGCTCATCTCTTTTATTTTGAAAGGTTAATATAGAAATTGTTTTCAATTGATTATTCTTTAATTCATGTTCTTAATTTTTAAAGCATTTTTTATTAGAAATAAATTCTTTTTATAAAGTCATATCTATATTTTTCTATCAGACAACTCCAACAGATCCTAATTTTTAAAAATTTCTATCTCTGCCAGTAAATCAAACAATTTTTTTCACACTGACATTGTGATTGTGTCAGTCAGCAAATAAACATTTATTTTTAATTGACTATATCTCTTTGTTCTCATTCCTTGGACCCTCTCCTACTGTTAGCCTAGCCATGTTGAAGAAGAGGTATTTGTGTGTTTTATTCCTTAAATGTGGCTTGATTTTATTTGTGGGAGATACATTAAGAGCGCTTTTAGAATCTCAAAGGATACAGTAGTGTTTCAGATTCATTCATAGGCTGTTCTCAAACCTTCGAGGTCATTTTTCACTTTTTGGAATTATGTTACCTGTCTCTTCCAGAACATCTTTTACATTCACAAAATTAGGAATGGTGTTCCAAGTTGCCTTTTTTCTTGAAGTTGACAACTTTCTTTGGGTTTCTGCCTTTGAAATGCCCATTGCATTCCAAGATGATAGATTCCAATCAGGAAGCAGATAATAAAAGAAAATTGTACCCTGATACATCTAAAAGTATCACAATGAACAATGAGCCATTGTTCATGATTTTGAAACAATGCATTATGGAAACCACTGTTTCTATTTCTATTCTTTCTGGAAAAGGGCCTTGTATCAAGTGATCTTAGATGTACCAAATTTATCTTCTTAAAAACTTTCTGTTGCTCTCCCTAGAAAGTAATTTAGAGATTATACTTTAACAGCTTTTGGGCTAAAGGCCAATGAGTAGATAACTACTTTTTTATAAAATATGAACAATTTCTGGTGTTTCTGCAAAGACATCTTGTACCTCTGAACTGCTCCATTCTTCATTCACAAGGAGCAACATATTACCTTAGAGTTTTTGCAGTATTATCAGTAGATATGACTATTTTTTCTTTTGATTTCTACAAATGTACTTTATTTTTCAAATACTTCCTCCACTCTCTATTTTTAAAATTAATTGTTTTTATTTTTAGTTCTATATTTTCTCCCTCCCCATCTCACCTCTCCCACTCTACTGCCAGTTGAGAAAGTAAGAAAAACAGACCCCTCTTTCAGAGCTTTATAGCCAAATAAAACCAATCTGGCATTAATCATGTCCAGAAAAGAACTTGGTCTCAACTTTGTACTCTTGAGCCCATTGCCTTTCTATCAGGAGGTGGATAATGTGTTCTATCTTGAGTCCTCTGGAGTTGTGGTTGGTCACTGTGTTGATCGATGTCCCTATGTCTTTCAGAGTCTCTGCAGTGTTGTTGTTATTGTATAAATTGTTCTGGTTCTGCTCACTTAACTCTGCTTTGGTTCATACAAGTCTTCCCAGGTTTCTCTGAAATATCCCCTTCTGACAACTAGGACTGTTAACATCACATAAGACAAGATTATTTCAAAGTGTTTTGTCAGGAACCCGAATATGGTTCAGAGAACAGAGTCTTCTGAAACAGGAACTTTGGCTTAGGCATGTCTCCTTATGTTTCAGAAATTATCTGTTCTTGGTGATAAATTATTTTCCGATGGCATATTTGGTTTTCAAATATGCCAAATTAAAAATATTTAACATTTATAGTTTGGGCTTTGTCTTAAAAACCCACTTCAAGTGCTGGTGTTTATTTTATGCCTGCCCCCTCTAGTCCTCTCTCTATTCTCCACTGCCACCATTGAGATACTATAAATAGAGGTCTTCCTCTTCCACTCTTTCCCCCCTCTGATCCCTGTTTTGAACTACTGCCAGACTTATCTTCCATATTTATAGATTTAGTGCTGCTTAAAAATCTTTATCTTTTCACTCTCACTTACTCCAAGTATCTGTTCAGTCACCAGATTTTGTCATTTCTCATATCATTCCACCCTGGTTGAGGGCCTCACCACCTATTATCTGGATTTTTGCTGTAGCCTCCTAATTCGTCTCCCTATCTTAGGTCTCTTCTCTCTGTAGTCTATCTTCCATACAAGTCACCAAAGCAGTTTTTCTAAAGTTCAGGTCTGACTGTATCATAATCCTCCACAGTAAACTCCAATGGTTCCCTGTTACCTGTAGGATTAAATATTAACTTAAATGTGAGGTAATTAATAATTAAATATCAATTTTTCTCTTTGGCATTTAAAGTTCTTCACAACTTGGTTCCAGCCTACCCTGCAAATTATTTCCCTCTTTCACACAGTATGGTCCACCCAAACTGGCTACCTTATTTTTTCTCATTTTTCATTATATGTGACTTTGCAATAGGCACCTCCCAAGCCTGCAACACACTCCCTTGTTACTCTCCCCTCCATTTCTTTTTCCCCCCAGGGCAATGAGAGTTAAGTGACTTGCCCAGGGTCACACAGCTAGTAAGTGTCAAGTGTCTGAAGCTAGATTTGAACTCAGGTCCTTCTGAATCCAGGGCTGGTGCTTTATCCACTGTGCCACCTAGCTGCCCCTCTTGTATCTCTTTTGCATATGTTTCCCATGTACCTCTATACGTACACATTGTCTCTTGGCGAGATGGTGAACACCACAAAAACAGGTCTTTGTAACAACTGTACCTAGCACAGTGCTTGGTACATTGTAGGCATTTATAAGACATATGTTTGTTTGTTGACTTAAGTGACTTCCCTGTTTCCTACTAAGACAGTTTTAGTCTCCTTTGCTTGGATTGCAGATCAAGGTCCCCCTAAACCACACACCACCCTTTCTTTTTAGCTCTATCTCCTCTCATCCTATCCCAGTCAGTCACTGCTGGCTCCAGCTAAAACTTGGCTGCCTTGTCCTCTGAAGATTCCCTGTGTTTTCCGTGCCTTTTCCAATGTTCTTCCATATGGTTGACATTTTCCTCCTCCTCATTTCTTTAATTTCAATCTGCCTTTTAAAGCCCAGTTCAAATGTTGTTTCTTCAATGCAGCCTTTCCTAACTCCTGGTCAATAAAGACCTTCTCCCTCCAGCCTTGTTTAGCACTTTGTTTTAGGACAATTGGGTGCGCATTGCATAGAGTGTACTTGCCCAGGGACATGCCGGTAGTAAGTGTCTGAGGCTGGATTTGAATTTAAGAAGAGTCTTCCTGACTCGAGGCCCAGAACTATATCCACTGTGCCACCTCATTTGCCCTCATATATGTATATATATATATATATATATATATATACACACACATACATATATTCAAGGGGTTTGAGTAGATGATCTACAAAGACCCTTCAGAGTCTTAAATTATATAATTCCAGGATTTAGAATATTAAAACACTGGCTAAAATTTAAATATTGCAGAATTTGTATTTCAAAGCACCAAAGGGGAAGGGGGCAGTTTTTTCTGCTACTCCAAGAAAACAAAAACCTTAATTTTTCCTCCAATACAGCTTCCTGAGGTTGGAAACCACTGCCTGGTTTTGTTTTTTTCTGTTCTTAATTGACAACCATATGAAATTATACCAAGATAGAGATTCATTTGAATTAAATATTTTTCTAATTAAGGAAACGCAGATACCACGATGAGAGTTAAGGGTTTGTTTAATCATTCTTTGTGAAGTAGTTTAATAAGATTGTTTTGTTCTGAATACATCTCTGAGATTAGCTGCCTTGAGAGAATATATGTTTTGATTGAAGAAGAAATAGGTGAATTTGGTACATATGACACTCTTGGGTGGGGACATGCTGGTTAAGATAATCATCCTGACTGAAAAGTGATAGAAGAAATATGCAGAATGAGATGCATATTTCTGTACATGGCCACTATTTGAAATTTGTTTATCTGACAAAACATATTTGTTCCAAAGATTTTGTTTTCCTTTTTTTTTTAACTCCCCCCCCCCCCCCCGCCTTTGGAGGGGCAGGAGAGAAAAGAAAAAGTAAATTGAAGAGAAAAGAAAAAGCCCGGGGAGGAGGGAACAAAACAACCATTTTTTTTTTTAAAAGCCAGCTACAGTATCTCAGTTTCTTGCTGTCTCTGGGCACAGGTGTCAGCGTGCTCTCAGATGGGTGGGACTACAGTTCTGCTGACGTGGTTGTAGGTTAAGAAGAAGGGCAGGTTTTCCAGATGTTTGCAGGCAGAGAGAGTTCCTTAGGAAGAGGCATAAGCATACTGTGTTAAGCACTTTTTACAAACTATCTCCTTTCATCTTTGATTCTGGAAAGCAGTTCTACAAGCTCAACAGATTCAGTACTCTAGACAGCGCCTGGTTGTGGCCCAGTCCTGAATGTCTGTCTGTCCCTGCTGTAGAACCCTATCTCTTTCAAGTCTCAGGTTATAAGTGCCTCCCTGCCCAGCCCCCAAAGAGTGGTCTGTTAGTAAAGTGATGAAGGGGCTTGGCCCCAGATTCTGAACACAAATACATTTCAGTCTATTAGCATCTTGGGAGCTCAGAATAAGCCCATTATGAGTCACCATCAATGTCATTTCCAGAATCTCTTGTATCTATACATTTCAGGGCCTGTGTAGCAGCTTCTTTTGGTAAGTGACGGATTGACTGATGGACTATTGATAAGAATCAGGAGAACTTTGAACAAGGCTCATGCTGGCATCCCAGCTGTCCATAGTACATGTGTCAGTTGGCATAGGGTTCACTGATTTATTGACCTATTCATACAGGTTTGGTGCTCTGCTGGAGTCTATAGTTGTGGTGTGTCTTGATCTTCAAGTAGCAATTACTTGGCTTCAGCAGAAAGAAGTATTCTTCACCATGGGCCATCTCACCCAGGAAGTTGAATCCTAGGCTCCTCCTAGAATTGTTTCACCAAGACCATCTGGTTGCAGTCTAAGATTTGAGCCAAGACCCTGAACCCAGTGACATATTTCAGAATTGAACCCTAGCCCTGTGGCAGTTTCTGGATCTTACAGCTGGAGACCTGTTACTTTGAGTTGCTAAGGAAATTCTGATCGTCTTTCAGAAAGGCTACACAGCCCAAATGCCAAACATACTTTTACCTATAAGATTATTCTACAGAGAACTTGCACAAGGCAAACACTCACATGGAAGTCACAAGAAGCGGTACAAGGACACTCTCAAGGTCTCTCTGAAGAACTTTAGTATCAGTTAGGAGACCCGGGAGATGCTGGCACAGGACCCCGCCCAACACGGCATGCTTGCATCAAAGAAGGTGCCATGATCTGTGAGCAAAGACGAATCACAGTAGTGCAAAGGGAACATGAGATGTGTAAATCTAGAAACATCTCCCTCCCCAATGTTCCAGCGGCCAATTCTAAGCCAGAAAGCTTGGTAATGATTCTTTTTGGAGTCTGCTGAAACCCACCGGAGTATATTTACTATATTGAAGTGGAGGACTGAGCCCTCTGGTGGGCTCTTAGTGAATAGGGATGATGCTCTGGAATCAAGAAGAGCTGAATTTGAATACCTTCTCAGATACTTTTACTAACTGTATAACCCTAGGCAAATCACTTGACCTCCGAACTTCATTTTCCTCCTCTGTTAAGGGTAAAGATAATAATAGCTTCTACCTCACAGGGTCTTATGAGGATCAGATGAGGTGATATTATGGAGAACATTTTGTATGTCTTAAAGCGCTATATAAAGGTGAGCTATTCTTAGTTCAAAGCTCTGTTTGTTGCCTGGCTATCAGCCTTTGCAGGACAGTACTTTCTTCCAGCTTGCCCATGAGTTGTTCATTACAGAGTAATACTTTTCATTATTAGCTGGTTGAGTTGGATTGAGTGTGACCCCTTCTGCTCAAATGGACTGGGGGGAGTTGTGTTTAGGCTTAACCAGCTTAATGATGACTGGGAGGGCTCTAAAAGTGGGAGGTCCGTGGTCTGAGTCAAGATGATTTAAGAAGAAGGAGAACAGCTAGGTTTTGTTTTTATTGAGAAGCCAAGGAGCAGAGCAGTGAGAAAAAATATATACCATATTTGAGTAGTAGATTGAATCTGAGAAGTTTGGAAGACAAGGACCGAGGCCAAAGGCTTAATACTTACCAGGGTCTTTGGAGTCTGGATCAGTAGCTTGGTTAGAGTGCTGAACTTGGAATGAGAAGACCTTGATTTCAAAGTCTGACCCTTTATTTACAAATTCTGTGACTTTGAGAAAAATCACTTATCTTTTCTGGGCCTGATTTTCCTCATCTGTAAAATGGGGAGTTTGGATTAGATGATCTCAAACCTAGTATTTTGTGATTGTAGGGATAGAAACCTCCAAGAGAGGTCCCCAGAAGCTGTTACTGGGGAGCTTCCGTTTTTATAGCCCCATTGATCACACTGATCTACTCAGCCTCTCCTCGGTGTCTAAGGGGAATCACTCTGTCAAGGGCACCTAAAAGAACTTAGGGATAAATCCGAATACTTAAGGCCACCAGCCTTTTCTTTTTGGTTGGAACAAGGGGCCCTGACAACTTTCCTGTTTCTAATCAACCTACTTTAGGGCATCATGGTGGCACAGTGGAAGAGCACTACACAGAAGATCTGAGTTCAAATCCAAACTTAAACACATCCTAGCTATGTGGCCCTGGACAAGTCACTTACTCATTTTCTGCTTGTTTCCTCATCTATAAAATGGGAATAACAGCACCTCCCTCCCAGGAACACAAAGTAAGCACTATATAAGTGCTGCTTATTTACTATAGGCTATCATTGAGTTTCCTTTATACCCATTTGAATCCAGTGCAATCCAGTGAGAAGATATTAAGTTCTAGGAATGGCTCTTGTATACAAAGATAAAATGAAAGACATTCCTTGCCTTCAGGCAGCTAACATTCTACTAACTTAGTATCCTCTGGATGAGCCCCTGGAACTAAGGATGTCTGGAATCCATAAGGTGCTTTCCAAGTTCAAGGTTGTACTTTAGAGACATATGGTTGCCAGAAATTTGATTGGCAAATAAACAGAACGTTACCTAACCAAAACCAAACCAGAAATACCTAAAAACTAAATAGTTGCCAGAATAAAAAAAAACACCATTTTTTTTTCAAAAGAGGTAGCATTTGAAAAATTTCCTTCACATTCTAGTCATTTTAACAGTCTTCTGGGTGCCGAAGATATAAAAATGTTACTGTGTGAACAGTACAGCTACACAAAGGCATCTGTCTGGAGGAGACATAAAAGCTACTGTTTCCTTAGAGGGAAAAACAACACCAAACATTAGTGTCCTTTATGTAATTTCTTTATAGCTAGAACCTTGGAATTGATTATAGTAATTTATTTTATTTATAGCCAGTCTGCTTCCATAAGGTTTTGAGACAACTTACATAATTAAAAATAGTGTAGCAGAGAATAGTGAGGGTTCCAGACAGAACAAAGACCTGTCTAAAAGGCACATGGGGGAAGCAAAAGCTACCAGGAACTTGGACAGTTGGTAATTAGCTCAACACCGAATCTGGCCCTAAGTTTTGGGGCCAACAAAGAATGAACCAGAAAGGGTTGAGCTCATTGTCTGACAAAAGAAAGCACACATTAACTATGCGGAGATCAGCTTTTTACTGGAACCAGCTTCAAGTTATGATTTATTGGTTGGGTCCTTGTACCAGGGATCTTGAGAGACATATCAACTGCTCTTTGACAAAAGATGTGAAAACATGGACGTTATTCAAATGTTACATTCTCTACAAAAGCTTAAGCCATAACTGGGTGTTCCTACATAGGAAGATAGGAAGGGGGGATAAGGTATTGCCTATGTACCTTGTCTGATGACCTATTTTAATAGAGGGGATGCAGCTTTAAGAGTCTCAAAAATGAGGGGCAGCTAGGTGGCACAGTGGATAGAGCACTGGCCCTGGATTCAGGAGGACCTGAGTTCAAATCCAGCCTCAGACACTTGACACTTAATAGTTGTATGACCCTGGGCAAGTCACTTAACCCCAATTGCCTCACCAAAAAAAAAAAGCGTCTCAAAAATTAATAGGCAGTTCAGTTAAATTTCGACAAGGACTGATTTTAATTTTAAGATGTTTACATCTTCTGTGTGCCAAGCTAGGCAGTACAGTGGCTAGAGGCCTGGAGTCAGGAAGATTCATCTTCATGAGGCCTCAGATACTAACTATGTGACCCTGGGTAAGTCACCTAACCCTGTTTGCCTCAGTTTCTTCATCTGTAAAATGAGCTGGAGAAGGCAGTGGTAAACTACTCCAGTATCTCTGCCAAGAAAACCCCAAATGGAGTCACGAAGGGTTATACACTACTGAAAAATGACTGAACAACAACAGTGCGCCAGGCACTATGCTAGCTAGGCGCTCCAGATGTACAAACAAAAATGAAACAGCCTCTACCCTCAAAGAGCTTACATTCTACTAGGAAAAGATAAATATATAGATAAGTAAATGCAAAATACATACTAAGCAAATGCAATTTAATTTTGTAAGTTGGATAGAGAACATTAACAACTGTTGAATGGGGTGGGGATGGGGCTGGGGGGTGGGTGGGAGTGAAGAAAGGCCTTGTGTAGGAAGTAGCACTCGGGCTGAGTCATAAGGAGCATTCAGGATCCCAAGAGGTATGGATGGAGAGCATTCCAAGCTTGTGGCTGAGCCAGTACAAAGGTCCAGGGAAGTATTGAATATGAGCAGATGGATTATTGAATGTGGGGAACAACAAATAGGCCAGTTTGGCTGGAATGTAGAATACATGAGGTGGGGAGTAACTTAAAGTCAATCTGCAAAGATAGATTAGATCCAGGGGGTTTTGGGGGCTTAACTGAGGAATTTGTATTTTATTCTAGAGTAGACTTTGATCCCTCCAGTGGTCTGTGCATAGATTTTTCAGGGCATCCGTGAATTTGGATAGGAAAAAAATACGTCTTTATTTTCACTAACCTATAACTGAAATTGAGCATTTCCTTTAAAAATATTATTCCCCAAAGGGCTCCATAGGTTTCACCAGCCCATAACAAAAGAAAGATAAGAAATCCTTAGAAGTAACCAGAAGCCTTCAGTCAGTCAGTAAACATCTATGAAACACTGTGCTAACCTCTAGGATTACAAAGAAAGGTAAAATATAGCCCCTGGTCTGAAGGAGTTCACAGTCTTATGAGAGAGATAACATGCAAACAAATATGTACAAACAAGCTATGTTAGGCAAGTCGTTGGCAGGTATTTGAGCCCTGTTGATCCATAATTGAACTTGTAGCTTTCTAGATAACATAGATATTCAATATGTTACATTCAAATGAGATACTAGACCTAAGGTTGTCCTTCTTTTGTGAAAGTTTAATAGCTGGCCTTGTAGATTTATTCAACAAAATGCTGATCCAAGGCAGTATCAGTGTGAGCAGCAGGTGTACTATATAATTTCTTTAGAAAAGAGATTTTAATCTCAAAAATTTCTGCGGGTAATTAGTTTAAACCCCTAGCATTCTGTGCCCTCTGATACAGAAAAGATTGCTGTACTTTTTCTCTCATTTAATTTCTCATTAAATATTTTTCTCAATTACATGTAAAGTTTTTTAACATTTAAAAAAAAATTGGAGCTCCAAATTCTCTCCCTTCCTTTCCCCTCTTCCCCCTTCTTGAAAAGGCAAGTAGTTTGATGATATAGATTATATACCTGCAGTCATGTAAAACATTTCCATATTAGTCATGTTGCAAAAGAAAAGGCAGACCAAAAAACCAAGAATTAATAAAGCAAGTTAAAAAAAAATGTATACTTCAGTCTGCATTCAGACCCCATCCATTCTTACTCTCCAGATGGATACCATTTTTCATCATAGGTCCTTCAGAATTGTCTTGGATCATTGTGTAGCTGAGAATAACTAAGTCATTCACAGTTGATCATCATATGACATTGCTGTTACTGTGTACAATAAGTATTTTCCTGATTCTGCTCACTTCACTTTTCATCAGTTCATGTAAGTCTTTCCGGGTTTTTCTGAAAGCATCCCACTTGGCATTTCTTACAGCACAGTAGTATTCCATAACAATCACATACCACAATTTATTCAGCCATTCCCCAATTGATGAACATCCCCTCAATATCCAATTCTTTGCCACCACAGAAAGAGCTACTATAAATATAGTTGTACATATAGGTCCTTTTCCTTTGATCTCTTTGGGGTAGATTGCTTTACTTTTAGAAATAATAATAGCTAATATTTACATAGCACTTAAAAGTTGACAGAGTGCTTTACATTTATTATCTCATCTGATCATCACAACTATTCTCTGAGGTAGCTGATGTTATCCCTATTTTATAGATAAGGAAAAAAATGCTAGCGTTAAGAAGTTAGGTGACTTGCCCAGGTTCATAGAGCCAGTAAATTTCTGAGACAAGATTTGAACTCAGGTTTTCCCAACTTCAGAACCAGCACACTAATATGCTACCTAGCTGTTTGAAATATTTAAGAGTATGCATTATCAACTGACTTTTTTGTCCATAGAGGAGCTATAATCTAGAGCCCTCATGGAAAGTAAAATTGCTTTTCAATGAGCTCTCCAGGATAAATTCCTTATAAAGTGCACCTACAGGTTGCCGAATTAATTGAAAGGGGTTACTGAAGATTGTCCAGGTAAATGTTTGAGAGATGCCTACCGATACGACTCACATTTTTATATACCTTATACTGAGCTCCTTTCAATAATTCTTTGATAAATTTCTTTGAATTGATGCCTTTGGTTTTTATATCACATTGATTTAAGTTACAACCTTTCCTGCTTCTCCCCTACCCAAATTGCCTTCTAGGTTTAAAAAAGAAAAGGAAAAAAAAAACAGTTTAGCAAAACCAGCCAATTCATTGAATGTGTCTAATAATAATAATTATTATTATAATTGTATAATAGTATTAATATGCTATTATATAAATGCTAGGTATAATATTGTAATAACTATAATTGTATAGATTATATATTATTATTATTATAGCTAACATTTGATCCTCACAGAAACCCTGAAAGGTAGATGCTGTTATTATTCCATTTTACACATGTAGAAACAGACTGAGAGCTGTTAAATGACTTGCCCTAGGTCACACAGATAAGTATCTGAGGCAGGATTTGAATTCAGGTCTTCCTGACTTCACCACTCCATGCACTGCCCACCTAGCTAGCTGCCTTATATGCTGCCAGTATGTATGCAGTATTCTGCATCATAGTCCCCAATCCTTGTACCAAAAGGGGAAGGTAGATTTTTTTTCTCAACTATACTCTAGGGTCAGGCTTTGTACTGTAATTATACAGTATTCAGTTTCAATTTATTACTCTTCTCATTTATATTGTGTGTATTATTGTCATGTTCTGATTAGTTTAGCTCGGCTCTGTTTATATAATTTCTCCCACATTCCTCAAAATTCTTCATATTTTGTTGTTACTTACAGTGAGGAAAACTTCATTTGTTTTAATTTGTCATTCTCTTATTATTTCATCATTTGGATTTGTCTTTTATATGGTAATTTTAATAATTTGAGATTTGGGGACTTATTTCTTAATATATTTTGACTATCATCCATTGGGTTCTGTATATTTCTGTTAACATCTTATATATGTTTGGACATCAGACTCTTCAGAAATTTTTTCCTAATAGTGTTTTTTCCCCTTATCCTACCTAGGCCTAATATGAGCTAAGTGACCTTGGTGATTCAGCTGTTCTAAGCCTCAGTTTCTTCATTTGTAAAATGAGAGTTTGATTAGATGATCTCTAAGGTCCCTAAATCTATGAGCCTGTAATACTATTCTAAAAGTACCCTGTGCACTAGCCAAATAGTACTGAATTTCCTTTTAGTCATTTCACAACTTTGCCACAGGTAGCTGATAGCACAATGGATAGAGTACTGGACCTAAGGTCAGCAAGACCTGAGTTCAAATCTAGTATCAGGCACTTAGTAGCTGTGTGACTTTAGGCAAGTCATTTGACTTCTGTATGCTTCAAATGTAAAATGGAGGTAATAATAGCACCTACCTCCCACAATTACTGCAAGGATCAAATGAGATATTTGTAAAAGCACTTAGCACAGTGCCTGGCACACAGTAGGTGCTTTATGAAAGCTTATTCCCTCTCTTTCCCCGACCCCCATCTTCACACTTTTGCAACTTCATCATTCCACTGAAATTTATCTCTCCCAAGTTGCTCTGTTAATTTTCAGATCCAACTGTTTTTTCTCAGTCCTCATCTTCCTTTACCTTTATGCCTCATTTGACACCACTGACCACCCTTTCCTCCTGGATATTCTCCCCCTGGGTCGTCTTCTGCCTCTACGACCACGCCTTAGTCTCCTTAGCTGGATCATTATCCCCCTTACTGAGTGTGCCTCAAGACTCCTCTATCTATTACCCTCTTATTTTTTCTCTCCTTACTCTCTCATTTGTTCATCTCATCACTTTTTTTTTTTTTTTGGTGAGGCAGTTGGGGTTAAGTGACTTGCCCAGGGTCACACAGCTAGTAAGTGTCAAGTGTCTGAGGCCGGATTTGAACTCAGGTCCTCCTGACAACAGGGCCGGTGCTCTATCCACTGCGCCACCTAGCTGCCCCATCTCATCACTTTTTATTGGTTTCGGTTATGCAGATGATTCCCTGATCGATATATCTCGTTTTCTGATTTCCAGTCTCACATTACCAGCTGTCCTAGGAGTATCAAACTCATCACGTTCAAAACAATACTCATTATCTTTCCCCTGAGACTCACCCCCTTCCAGACTTTCCTATTTTTGTTGAAAACACTGCTATGGTTTTTTTGTTGGTTTTTTGGGCCAATCAGTTGGTTGCCAAATATTGCTGGTTTTGCCTAAACAATAGCTCCCTTCTCCATCCCCTTCCCTTTGTTTTGCTTTTTTTGTTTTTGTTTTTGTTTTTGTTTTGGGCCGAGCAATGAGGGTTAAGTGACTTGTCCAGGGTCACACAGCTAGTACGTGTCAAGTGTCTGAGGCCAGATTTGAACTCAGGTCCTCCTGAATCCAGGGCCGGTGCTTTATCCACTGTACCACCTAGCTGCCCCTATCCCTTTCCCTTTGCACAGCCACCACCACCTTAGTTCAAGTCCTTCTCATCTCAATTGGATTATCGCAATGACTTCCTAGGGGGCTTCCCTACGTCAAGTTCTTTTGGGTATTGTGTTTTGGTTTGGCTTTTTTGTACTCTGGTCCATGCTCCTCAGGGCACTCAAGTGATTTTTCTTTATTGCAGCTTTTATTATGTTGTTCCTCTACTCAGTAAACCATAGCAGCTCCTTGTTGCTTCTGGGATAAAATATAAATCCTTCTGTTTGGTTTTAAAATCCTTCACAACGTGGCCTCAGCCTATCTTTCCAGCCTCTCCTGTACTTCTCTCTATTCTTCACAGACGGCACCTCATCTTCCATCTGTGTGCTGTTACGCTGGCCATCCCATTCCCCTCACCGCATGCCTGAAATAGACTTATTTCCTTGCTTCTGCCTCATAAAATCCCTCTCTTCCTTCAAAATGTAGCCCAAACACCACTTCCTACACAAACCCTTCAAATTCTAGGGCTATCCTAACATCCATCTTATATTTAACTTGTTGTGTTTCAGTCATTTCAATTGTGTCCAACTCTCTATTATCGATTTGGGTTTTTCTGAGCAGAGATACTGGAGTGGCTTGTCATTTCCCTCTCTCCACTTCATTTGACAAATGAAGAAACTGAGGCAAACAGGGTTAAGTGGCTTGTCCAGGATCACACAGCTAGTAAGTGTCTGAGGCCAGATTTGAACTCAGGAAGATGAGTCTTCCTGACTCTAGGCCTGGCTCTCTATCCACTGCACCACCTTTTATTTATTTTTTATGTAGTCATTCTGTACATATCTATATGTACTTACCCCACTCATTAAAGTATAAGCTCTTGGAGGGTAAGGACTACTGAATTTTTTTTCTATTTTCCTGACTTACTGTTATTACCTATTTAAATACACAAAAATGTACAGTTCTTGAGCAAAACAAATCTCATTGGCTACAAACAAAGGGGTCTCTCATTTAAATGTCTTTAGTAGCAATATCCTTAAAGGCCACAAGATGGTGATGTGGCTCCATGTGAAAGTTGGCCTGGCAACTTAGTCTGCATCTCTTGCTTGCCATGTTTATGCCTGTCATTTTCTGTGGCTTGTTTTCTCTTCCAGCTCTCCTGTTTTTAATTCTCCATCAAAACAAAACAAAAAACTCAAAATGAAACAAGGTTAATTTGCATCTTGCTTGCAAGTAATAGGGTTTTTTCCTCCCTTGCAGTGAGTTGGTTGAAGTCTCCTTCTACTTTAAGGTTATTGGGTTTTCAATATTTACAGTATTAGACATATCTAAAACATTAACAAGCTCATACTTGTAAAAGGATTCTGTGTTCCAGATTTCACTCAGCCAAATTCCCCTCTCATTCTTTTGACTCTAGTTGCCTTTGAGATGAAAGGGTTAGACCAAATGATTTCTGGAATATGTTCTAGCTCTAAAGCTCTGTGATAAAATATTTGTTCAATTCTGGTAGGGAATTGAGAGGGAGCACTATTATTGGTAGAGTGTCTCTTTTTTCCTCTGAGTTTGATAGTATTAAAATTAGGTTTTTTTCTTACTTCTCCTACTCATATTTTATTTTTACATCAATGTCATTTTAGATTATATCCCATTTAGACTATATCCCTTCCTTCTCCCTCATCCTTTGTAACAAAGTGGTTTTTTTAAAGATAGAAAGCATCAGCGAAATCAACCAGCACATCAACTATGTGTGATAAAATATGCAGTATTTTACACCCATAGTCCTCCACCTCTGCAAAAGAAGGGAAGGAGCTACATTTTTCCAACTTTTCTGTGGGGCCAAACTTTGTCATTGTAATTACACAACATTGTCTTTTGGTCTTTCCATTTACATGGTTGTAATAATTGTATGTCTTGTTTTTCTAGTTCTGCTACTTTCAATGCACCAGTTCATATAGGTCTTCCCACACTATCAGAAACATTTTTTATAATGGGCAAAAGTCCAGGTTTCTTTCTCCAGTCCATCTTCTAGATAGCTGCCAAATTGATATTCCTAAAACAAAATCTTTGTCGCCGTCCTACTCAGTAATCTTCAGTAGCTCACTATTGTTTCAGTTATTTCTTTTTTTTTTTTCCGGTGGGGCAGTGAGGGTTAAGTGACTTGCCCAGGGTCACACAGCTGGTAAGTGTCAAGTGTCTGAGGTCACATTTGAATTCAGGTCTTCCTGAATCCAGGGCCAGTGCTTTATCTACTGCGCCACCTAGCTGCCCCCCTCACTATTGTTTCAGACTGGCGTTTAAAATCCTTCACAGTCTGGCTTCTTCCTACTTTTTCTCTCTTATTTGATATTACTCCCCTTTAAACACTCTCTGTGTGGGGCAGCTAGGTGGCGCAGTGGATAAAGCATTGGCCCTGGATTCAGGAGTACTTGAGTTCAAATCCAGCCTCAGATACTTGACACTTACTAGCTGTGTGACCCTGAGCAAGTCACTTAACCCCCACTGCCCTCCAAAAAAAGAAGGAAAGAAAAGAAAAAAACACTCTCTGTTCTGGTCAGACTAACCCATTTGTTCTTCATCATATTCCATTTCCTGCCACTATGCCTTTGCACAGATGGTTTCCTACACTGGTTGCACTCCTTTCTTGATTTGGCTTCTTGTAATCCATAACTTCCTTTAAAACTTAATTCAGGTGCCACCTAATACATGATGCTTTTCCTTATCAACTAAATTGATTGTGTTCCCACCATCTTAAGGTTATTTTATATTGCTTTCTGTATGCTTTGTATTTACTTATCTGTTTGCATGTTTTATCTCCTCTCTCCCATAGAAAGTAAACTTTCATGGCAGAAACTTTTTTCTCTGTATTTTCATTACCTGACATGATGCTTTATACATAGGTTTTTACCAAATCTTTTTTTTAAAAAATAGGATCTAATTTTAATTTGCTATGAAAGTATAATTGAATATGTAATTGTATGATTTTTTAAAGATTAAGCATTGCAATTTAAATATATATTTTTTAAACTTTATTTTTAATTTCTGGAATAAAAAACCATTTCCATAACATATTATAATAAAAAGATGATTGTCCATGAATCTGCAAATTTACTATACACAACATGCTATTCCAAAATATTATATTAATATCAACAAAAATAACATAGAAATGAGCATTGCAATTTGGTATGGAGGAAAGGTCCTGAATCTGAGACCAGAAGACCTGGATTAGAATCGAGTCTCTGCTATTTACTAGGTGTATGAACTCAGGAATAATAATTCACCTCTTTGGGACTCAGTTTCCCCATATGTCAAGTAATAAAGTTGGACTAAAAGATTCCTCAAACATTTTTTAAGCTAGGCAGTGTAGTCAAAGATGATATTAAGAGACCCTTCCTTCAAGATGTTTAAATGATTAGATCTCTATAGTTCTAAATCATCTGAAACCTATGGAGTTTCTATCTGAGAACTCTCAGAAAGAATGGAGCATATGATTACTCTCATCTGTGGAATATGTCAGTAGATTTTTTTTTTTTACATATAAGGTATTTTATTTTTTCCGTTACATATGTCAGTAGAATTTAAAGGAGACACAGTGTAGAACTAGGGATATTTTGACTTTTTCCTTTAAGCCTTGTTTTTCAGTATGCCTTTTTCTTCAATGTTAATGTACAGGTCACTATTTGTAAATGTATGGAATGTTTCAAATTCAAGGCATTCCTAAACTTGACTAGGACTGCTTTTTGCTAATATGATATATTCCTTTTGCAGGATCTACATAATTTAGATCTGATGATTGGGGTTGCTGCAGCCGGCATTGCTGTCTACCGCAAACAGATTTGCACAAGTTTCTATCCTTGGTAAGATGAATTCATTTCTAATTATTTTTCAGAATTATGCTTAGAGATATGTGCTGAGCTAAAGCATTGCTATCTCTTAATTAAAATTGTACTTCCTAGAAAAGTGAGGATGTGTCTTACTCTAAGTCTCTTTACCAAACCAGATCAAATAACCAGAAGTTTTTGTTGATTGCTTGTATATGGCTTGGTAAACCAAAACACAGTCTTAAAGATTGTCGTGTCCGATCCAACAGGTCTCTTACTAAGCATTTAATTTTCACAAGGCATTGACTGCCAGGTGACCAGGAAACCAAACAAAAAAAGTAGTATCTGCTTTCAATGAGTTTCCTTTTTATTGGAGGGAAACAACATGTACACAAATAAGAAAACAAATGATGATTTGAGAAGAGAGGAAGCACTAGAGACAGCTGGAGGAGATCAAGGAAGGCTTCCTTTGGGAGGAACAGAGCATTGAAAGAAATCAGGAATTCTAATCAGCAAAAGTGAAAAGAAAAGTTCCTTCTATCATTAGGGCAAAGGCATCAAGAACATAGTTTGAGGTTATAGGATATAGGATAGTCTGTCCAAAACATAGAGGGAAATGATAAATAAACCTAGAGAGGTTGTGAATGGCTTTAAATGCCAAGCTAAGAAATTTGCATTTTAGCCTAGAGGCTGTAGAGAGCTACTGATGGTCCTTTAGCAAGGGAATAATGCTATCAGACTTAAATTGTTTTGGCACATTGAGTAAAGAAGGGAAAGTAAAAGCTAGCATTTAAAAGTGGGTATAGTCCAAGTGGAGAAAAAGGGACAGGTGTGGACGTGAAATTGATGAGATACGTCAACAAATTGGATAGTGGGGAAGGGGTGGATTGAAGAAGAGCAGGAGGTCAAAGATGACACCAAACAACCCCAGTGTTAGGGAGTATAGTAGAGCCATCATGAGAAATAGTGAAGTTTGAAGTAGGGAGTGGGTTGAGCGGGAAAGATAATGTTTCTGACGCCTTGAATTAGAGATGGCTAAGGGACATTCAGATGGTGCTGTCCAAAGGGAAACTGGTAAACTCCAGTCCTGCACTATCATTTGCCTTCTGGATATCACCTGAATGACCTATCAATATTCTAAGCTAAGCACTTTCAAAATGAAAGTCACCTGGATCCTCCTATAAATTTCCCTATTTCTGTTGAAGGCTTCACCAACTTTCCTGTCACCTAGGTTTTCACCCTTGGCATCATCCTGATCTCTACACTTTCCCTCTTGTCATTTATGTCTCTAACACCCTTTACACCTGTCCTATTTTGTCTACTTGGATTGAAACTGTCTTAGTTCAAACCCTCATTATCTCTCACTTAGATTATTATGATAGTTTTAAAATTTTTTTTCAAAAATATTAATTTATTTTTAACATTCTTTTTAGATTTTGAGTTCCAAATTCTCTCCCTTCTTTCCACCCCCTCCTCCACCCACTAGGAAGGCAAGCAATATGATATCAATTATTCATGAGAAATCATGCAAAACATTTCCATATTAGCCATACTCCAAAAAATAAAATGAGTGAAGAAAATTGTACTTCATTTTGCACTCAGAGTTCATTAGTTCTCTGGAGGTGGATAGCATTTCTTTACCATGAATCCTTTGGAATTGTCTTGGATCATTGTATTGGTCAAAGTAGCTGAGTCTTTCCCAGTTGGTCATCATTATAACATTGCTGTTTCTGTGTATAATGACCTCCCCATTCTTCTCACTTCACTTTGCATTAATTAGTTCATATAAGTCTTCCCTGGTTTTTCTGACAACATCCTGCCTGTTATTTTTTTTATTTTTTATTTTTAGCGAGGCAATTGGGGTTAAGTGACTTGCCCAGGGTCACACAGCTAGTAAGTGTTAAATGTCTGAGGTCGGATTTGAACTCAGGTACTCCTGACTTCAGGGCCAGTGTTCTATCCACTGCGCCACCTAGCTGCCCCTGTTATTTCTTATAGTACAAGTTATAGTATAGTTATAGTTCTTATAGTATAGTATTCCATCACAACCATATGCCACAACTTGTTCAGACATTCCCTAATTGATGAGCATCCCCTCAATTTCCAATTCTTTGGACAAAAATTGCCGCTATGGATATTTGTGTATATATAGGTCCTTTTCCTTTTTCTTTGATCTCTTTGGGAGACAGACCTAGTAGTGGTATTGCTGGGTCAAAGGGTATATGCAGATTTTTTTTTTTTTTGGCGGAGCAATGGGGGTTAAGTGACTTGCCCAAGGTCACACAGCTAGTAAGTGTCAAGTGTCTGAGGCCGGATTTGAACTCAGGTCCTCCTGAATCCAGAGCCGGTGCTTTATCCACTGTGCCACCTAGCCGCCCCTATACACAGTTTTATAGCCCTTTGGGCATAGTTCCAAATTGTTCTCCAGAATGGCTAGTCCAGTCCACTGCTGCACTAACAGTCCATTAGTGTATCTTTTATAATAGCCTTTTAATTGGTATTCTCTAATCCATCTTCTACATAACTGCCAAAGTAATTTTCCTAAGGCACAGTTTGGACTGCATCCTCCCCCTACTTATAAATCTTACATAGCTCCTTATTGCTTCATGATAAAATAGAAATGCCTCTGCTTGGCATTTAAAACCCTTCCCTGCCTAACACCAGTCTACCTTTCTAGATTTATTTCATATTACTCACCTTCATGCACATTCTGTTACAGACAAAGTAGGCTACTTAGCTGTTCTTTGAATTTAACATTCCTAATCCATACCGTCATGATTGGTTATCTCTTATGCCCGAAATGCACAGCCTTCTTATTTCTGCCTCTAAGAATCTTCATCCGCATATGAGACCCAACTCAGGTGCTACTTCCTTGGTGAAGCCTTTCAAATCTCCCAGACTGTCAGTGTTCCTCCCTTTTCTCAGGCTATCATTACTTATCTGTGTATACATTTGTAACCCCTTGGCAGAATGTAAGGTCCTTGAGATCATAATCTATTTGGTTTTCCTTTTTCATTTCTAGTATAATTCACATAGTAGGTGATTAATGAATATTTGTTGAATTGAAGAATTTCAATTATGATAATAGCTAGCATTTATAAGGTACTTTAAGGTTTACAAAACTTTTGTACTAATATTAACTCATTTGATCCTCACAACAACCCTGTGAGATAGGTGCTGTTATTATCCCCACTTTTCAGTTGAAGAAACTGAGACAGACAGAGGTGAAGTGACTTGCCAGGGTCACAAGCTAGTACATGTCTAAGGCAGGATTTGAATTCAGATCTTGTGACTTCAGTTCCAGATCTCTATCTACTGCACGGCTGAGCGATAGTATCATGGAAAGAGCTTTGGTCATAGAGTTAGGCGACCTGAGTTTAAATTCCACCTCTAATACTTATTATTTTTTTTTCTTATGGGCAAATCAGTTATCCTTTTCTGAGCTTCATTTTAATGCTTATACTCACCTCTTAAGGCCCTCCATAAATGTGAGTTATCAAAAGATGGGGGATTTTATTTAACTCTCACTACTGGTAATTCGAAGTTTATTTTTCATTAAAACTTAGTGGGCCATGGGGCAACTAGGTGGCGCAGTGGATAAAACACCAGCCCTGGATTCAGGAAGACCTGAGTTTAAATCCGGCCTCAGATACTTGACACTTACTAGCTGTGTAACCCTGCACAAGTCATTTAACCCCCATTGCCCTGCCAAAAAATACCCAAGAAACAAAAAAAATCTTAGTGGGCCAGGGGCAGCTAGGTGGCACAGTGGATAAAATGCCAGCCCTGGATTCAGGGGGGGACCTGAGTTCAAATCCAGACTCAGACACTTGACACTTACTAGCTGTGTGAGCCTGGGCAAGTCACTTAACCCTCATTGCCCCACAAAAATAAAAAATAAAAATAAATTTAAAAAAACTTAGTGGGCCAGCTCTACTGTCTACCTTCCTTCAGTCTTTTGGAAGTGTTTGCTAAGATGTTACTGCCTCTTGCTGTTGCTCAATTGGAAAATTGAAATCTCTCTGGGAAGAGGAGAGGGTTCTTTTTATTTTGCAAAGTGCTTGTGTCATGAGGTTTGTGACTTGACTTGATGTTGACAAGTGATACTGTCTGTTCTTTATAGGATGAACATCCTAAAAATCTCCTTCAAAAGAAAAAAGTTTTTTATACAGCAACACCAAAAGCATGTAAGTAGATGCAGGTTTATTTTGCTTTATTGTATGTCTTCAGTTGTCCTGTCAGTGTTAGTTATTCAGGTATGGGTAAGCCAGAGGCAGCCTAGACAAGAATGTTGCTCCTCAGAGCAAAGATCTCTGAAGTCACTGCTTCTTTCTGGACCTTACCTTGGACTTTAAGATGAAAGGCTTGGTCTCAACAGCCTCTGAGCTTCCTCATAGCTTTGACCTTCTGTCATCCTGTGAGTATTCCTGAGTTAATGCTTGGAGTTTCCACCCTCTCTTCTTATCTCTGCCTCCTAGCTTTATGGTCTTCCTTCATGTCTCAGCTTAAGTCTCATCTTCTGCATGAAACCTTTCCCAGGCCTATTTAATAGTGTCTTCTGTCTGAAACTACCCCCAATTTATTTTATATATATTTTGTTTGTGGGACAGCTAAGTGCTACAGTGAATAGAGCTATGGGCCTGCAGTTAGGAAAATCTGGGTTGCAGTCCAACCTGAGACATTTATTACTTGTGTGACCCTAGGCAAGTCGCTTAACCTGTTTCCTCCTCTGTAAAATGAGCTGGAGAAGGAAATAGCAAACCACTCCCAGTATCTTTGCCGAGAAAACCCCAAAAGGGATCACAAAGAATTGGACACAACAGAAAATACCTGAACAATAGCATATCTTGTTTATACATAGCTGTTCTCATATTGTCTCCCCCGTTAGAAAAAACTATCCCCTTGAGAGCAGACTTGTTTTTCGTTTCTCTAGTGCTTAGCACATAGTAGGTACCTAACAAGTGCTAGGCAGACTGATTGGCAAACTGGGTTAACATTATCAGTCCTTTCCTCTTGCTCAGCCTTCTCTGTCCTTCCTGTTATCACCATTCTTTTTCTCCCAATTAGCATCTCTCTTCCACACGACATCATTGTTTTCCATTCTAACATTTCTTAGATCTCCCTGCTTCAATAAATAAGCCACAGAACAGGTTCTGATGTGAGCAAAATAAAGGAAAGATAATGTTGTTCCTTTTTTCCTTTCAATTAAAAAAAAGTTTAACATTCATATGCATAGAAAACATGTGCAGGGATTTCTCTGGGTATAAATATTTGTTTCATTTGTTACACATTTTGTTTCCTTTATTATACACACACATACAAGCATGCCAGTATGCGTGGAACTCCCACAATACAGAGATTATTTATCATTCTTTCTCTGTCTCTGAGTGGATCCACTAGCTCAGGGATTTATCAGTCTTAAGCAGAACTTTTTCCCCCACAATCATTTAATCATTTGGGAATTTGAAGTTGGGTCGCTTGCATAGCAGGTAATTGAGTCTCCACTTTGAGAACTCATAGATGTGAAGCCTACGAAACAAAGTTGTGCCATGCACTGTGTTAAGTGTTGAGAAGATAAATACAAACAGAGAGAAAGATAGCTGCTGACCTCAAGAAGCTTCCATTCTCTTTTTTTAATTTATGGAATAAAACAAGCATTTCCATAATATGGTTTAATAAAAAAGATGATTGCACATGAAACTGCAAATCTTCTATGTACAACTCGCTATTCCTTTCAAGTATACAACAAAATTATCATGTATATTTCTTTTTTTTTTCCTACCCTCCCCCCAACCCTGGTTCTGGAGATGGCTACCATTAGACACAAATAGGTGTGTGTGTGTGTGTGTGTGTGTGTGTGTGTAAATAAAATCATTCTATTCATACTTCAGTTTATCAGTTCTTTCTCTGGATGCAGAGAGCATCTTTTTTCATATGTCCTTTATAATTCATTTGAGTCTTTGAAGACAGCACATAAAAGGGACCTGCATGGAGGTGGGAAGATCAAGATGGCAGAACTGGGGGAAGGGTAGAGAGAGTCCTATGGAGACGAGTCAGGACTACAGCCTGGAGAGCAATGAAGACCTGGTTGGTCTGGACCTCCCATTTAAAATGGAGGTTCTGAGAGAAACCAGCCAATCAGAGAGAGAGCCCATAGGGGCTAAGGTTACTTCCATTGTAAGGAGTTGGGGTAGAATAAGTTTCCAGGTTGAAGAAGTTTCTTTGGCGTGGTGGAGAAAGTTCTAAGGAGAGGAGAGTCAGGAGTATGGCCCAGAGAGGAATGAAGGTAAATGTGGCTTCACTATTTCATCTTCTTCAGTGGTCGTGGTGGATCTGTTGTCATGTACTTGAAACAAAACCAACTTAAACGTGCAATAGTGCTATTTTTATCCTGGCCTTCTCTCCAAGAAATTAGAGATTTCTGTTTTACTTGTTGGTACTGTGCATAATGTTATCAGTTCTTACCTATTTGGAAGTAATTACAATAGTAATTGAAATGTTTTACCAATATTATTTTTTTTTTGCATAGACTAAATCAAGATTGTTTTCCCCCTTAGGATGAAGGCAGAGATCACATCATTGCCTTCAATATGCTAAATTATAGATCTTGCAAAAACTTATGGAAATCCTGCGTGGACCACCATACATTTTTTCAGGCAAAGAAAACAATACCTCATGAAAGAAAGATCTTAACCCAGTACTGGACATTAGGTTCTAAAAATCCCAAAAAGTGAGTACACTTTATTGATTTTTTTAAGTTATAGGAAGTGGGTTGTGTTTGAAATAGATCATTTCCATCACTAGATAAATGAAAATCTCTGTCGCAAAGGCCCACTACTACTCAGTGAGGATCTATAGCTTGGGCATCTCCAGCCGCCGGATCTCAACATCTAATTTTGGAAATCTCCTAACCTGTTGGCTGCCAACATGCCCACTTTGCTGGCCAGGGAAGTGATGACCCTTCCCTCCTCATCCAAGGGCTTTATCAGCCTCAGTCCTCTTGCCCCCCTGACAAGCAATCTCAAGAATTTAGGGAAATGGAAAGTGTTTCCTTCTCACATAAAGGTCGGGGATGCCTGCAACAATCGCAGTAAACTTTTCTCTCTTGGTCTACAAGGAACTGGTATCATTTCCTGTGGCAGAGGTACAGATAATGGGGACGGTACTACTTGCCCTTACAGGGTAGTCATCAGGACTCAGTGGTATTATATGTAAAGGTGCTTTGCAGTCCTGAAAATGCATGCGAATGTTGCCGTATTCTCTACTTGAGCACTGTGAGCGCATGGTTCAGGATTCACGGTGCTGGTTTCACTGGGGAAACCTTGGCTAGTTGGGAGCTGATGATTCATTATCCTGAGAGACATGGTGCTTCCACACCAAACTGATGGCTGCTGCTCCAGAGGGTGCCAGGATTCAGAGATCGCGGTGGGCTAGACTAACAAGACACATTTAATAAAACAAGTGATAATAGAGGTAAATATAGTCATGGCATCATGGGTCTAGGTTAGATGGATCTTTAGAGACCATCTGAACCATTCCCATTCCATTTTTCACTTGAGGAAACTGGGCCCCAGAGAAGATACGGGATTTGCTCAGTGTTGCACAGGGAATAGATAATCATGTTAGGATTTTCTCCCTTTTTTGTTTTTGTTTTGGGGGGCTGGTTGTGGGGCAGTGGGGGGGGTCAAATGACTTGCCCAAGGTGACACAGCTAGTAAGTGTCAAGAGTCTGAGGCCGGATTTGAACTCAGGTCCCCCTGAATCCAGGGCCGGTGCTTTAGCCACTGTGCCACCTAGCTGCCCCCTAAAAGGTCATCACTGCTTTGGGGGGGGGCAATGAGGGTTAAGTGACTTGCCCAGGGTCACACAGCTAGTAAGTGTCAAGTGTCTGAGGCCAGATTTGAACTCAGGTCCTCCTGAATCCAGGGCTGGTGTTTTATTCACTGCGCCACCTAGCTGCCCCCTAAAAGGTCATCATTGCTTTTGGGGGGGCAATGAGGGTTAAGTGACTTGCCCAGGGTCACACAGCTAGTAAGTGTCAAGTGTCTGAGGCCGGATTTGAACTCAGATCCTCCTGAATCCAGGACTGGTGCTTTAACCACTACTCCACCTAGCTGCCCCCCTGATCATGATGGGATTTGAACCCAGGTCCTCAGATTCCAAAGCCAAGCTCATTCCACTGCACCACAAAACATGGGTTTCCTGACTTGGTGTTCCCTGTGTTCTTTTCTGCTCGTTGCTTCTGCTCTGCTGGTCATTTGTAAGGACCAGATCATGTACAGACAGATGGGACTCACTTGGACCTGCCCAAAGCAAGCCCCACCATTCGGTCCCAGGCAATTTGGAGAGTTGTCAGTTTGGCAATAGACCTCAAGAAGGGCAGTAGTTAATCACTTGGACAACTGAAATGATATCCAGCTTTCCTCAACATATAGGGTCCCTTTTTCCTGGGTCCACAGACAGATACAGATCAGCAGAGATCTTCATACAGCAAACCCTCCTCTCTCAGGAAATCACAAGAAGGTTCAAGTCTCCCAGAGGCCAATCCTCGTGGATTATAGTACTTGGAAGTCAAATACACACACACACACACACACACACACACACACACACACACACACGAACAAACAGAATCCCGAGGCCACTATGAAAGATGAAATTCCCCAGATTCTATACCATTGCTGCAGCCTCGCCCCTGCAGTTCACCAGACAATCCTGCTGCAGAAACTTACCCTTCAGCTCACACCAAGGCAAGCAGGTAGATTAGCAGATCTCTTCTGGCCCCGATAATGCCTTTTGTCGATTGCTTTAGATGGATCTAATGGTAGCAGAGTAGCCTGGGTGGTATTGTCTGAGTGCTCTCTGCTGTGCCCCTATTCATACATGCTATTTCTGTTTCAACATTGACTTCATTGCCTGTGATTGCATGGCGGGTATAGATTTTGCTGAATAAATTGTGGCTTCAATGGCTTCCCCTTTGATTTCTGAGTTCCCCTTTCTCTGTAAGTGATTGAGGGTCAGCTTTTTAAGCTTCAGTTACTGGTTAGCTGTGTCTGTAACCATAATTGCAGATGGTAAATAGTATAAGACACTGAGCTGAGTGCATGCTAGACCCTAGGAGATAATCTGGAAATTGGGTTGGGGTTTTTTTTTGGGGGGGGGGGTGGAGGGGAGAGGTTGAAGTGGGAGGGAAATCCCTGATGACAACATTTTTTTCAGTCATTTGCTATGTTTTGAAGAGTGAAATGAAGGATGTGTAACTGAGTGATCTTTAGAACCAGATACTATGCTCGTCTCTGTGAAATTGCTTATTGAATCAAAGGGCCGCTATATCCCTTTCCCAAGCGAGTTCCTTTTCCTCCAGAAAATCTTGTTTATATCTATTTTGTGCCATTTGACTTCTCAGCATTATTTTGGCATCACTAACTTAATGTTTCATATCAACTTCTTTAATCATAGAACAGTTTCAGCTAAACATCCTTAGGAACCATGATGCCCCAATTCCCCCTTTTTGGCAGATTAAAAAAAAAATCTCAAAGAGGTTATGTGATTGATTTGTCCAAGGTCACCTAGTTGATCAGTGACAGAAGTAACACTAATATAACCGAGACCTCCTGACTGCCAGTTCTAGCTCTCCTTCTAGGGTGATCACTACCTTTGTGTCGGCTTCAAAAAGCTCATATTAATTTTTTTACTAAAATTGTAAAGGTGTCTAGTCATTTCTGCCATCCAAGAATTTATGGCAGGATATTTGGGGTTGGGGGAGGGGCTCACTTTTATGCCAACAACATCATTGTCAGAAGACACTTCTGCATATATGACATCAGGCCCTAATTTTCTACAACTTTTTTTTTTTTTTTGGTGAGGCAGTTGGGGTTAAGCGACTTGCCCAGGGTCACACAGCTACTAAGTGTCAAGTGTCTGAGGTCAGATTTGAACTCAGGTCCTCCGAATCCAGGGCTGGTGCTTCATCCACTGTGCCACCTAGCTGCCCCTACAACTTTTCTTAACAAAATTCCACAACCAAAGAATATATTAAAAATCATATCTTTAATGTTATCTTGAGATTGAAACTCCTCTATAGTGGCTGTGTTGATGATCACTTTTCTAATTAAATTTCTTTTTATTCTATTCTGAATAAAACATCCTGATTATCAGTGAATTCAGTGGGATACCCAGGCAGGCACACCTGGAGATGGTAATAAACATCTGCAGATGCAAACCTTACTTCCTCAGAGAGAGCACTACAGTTTCCCAGCAATATAATAACTTCTCTATCCTAAAGTTCACCTCTCATTTGGGAATGATTCTTAATGGAAAGTAAAAAATTATGGTAGAACCAAAGATGCCTTTGTCTATCCTTTTACTCGTAACTTACCAGTTAGAGGGAAACAAGGGGCGTGTTGAAAAAGTACCAAGATGATAAAATTTTTTAATCACCAAAGGTTTTTTTGTTTTTAGGGGAGCTGCAGCATTAGCAACATGTGAGAACAGTTAATTGTTCACTTTGTTAAAAGTAACTCAGATTCATAAGAGCACCTACCTCACAGGGCAATTGTAGGAATTGAATGAGATAACACATGTACAACATTGTGCAGACCCTAAAGTGCTGTATAAATGCCAACTATTTAGAGAGAACTAGGTGGTATAGAGTGCTGGGCATGGAGTCAGGAAATCCCGAGTTCAAATGTGGCCTCACGTACTTAATAGTTCAGTAATTCTGAGCAAGTCACTTCACCTCTGTCTGCCTCTGTATTCTCATTTATAAAGTGGGGATGATAATATTAACAACAATAACAATAATGATAATACCCATCTCCCAGGATTGTTCTGAAGATAAAATGAGGGAATATTTGTAAAAGTGCTTTGCAAATCTTAAAGCTCCATATAAATACTAGCTATTGAGGGGGCGGCTAGGTGGCACAGTGGATAAAGCACCCGCCCTGGATTCAGGAGTACCTGAGTTCAAATCCGGCCTCAGACACTTGACACTTACTAGCTGTGTGACCCTGGGCAAGTCACTTAACCCCCATTGCCCTACCAAAAAAAAAATAATAAATACTAGCTATTATCATTATATGACAATTTTGTAATTTACAAAGCTTTTTTTACACTTTGTGAAGTAGGTGGTTTGTTGTTAACCTCATCTTACAGGTGAGGAAACTGAGGCTCAGATTGTTTCAATGGCTTGAGCCCCTAGCACAGTCCCTGGCATGTGGTAAGTGATTGACAAATACTTATTGACTGATTGATCATTTGAGCCAGGCCGAATGGCTGGTGAAGCCTTGACTGAAATCCCTACATACTACTGCTTAATTCTTGAAACAAGAGGTGCTAAATTCACCTATATGTGGTAGAGTAGGACTTTGACAATCATAAAAATGGGACTTGAAGTAAGGCTTTAAGATGAAGAACATGGACATGGTAGAAGAGACCCATAACGCAGGTTGGAGAGGAATAATGTTTGCTCAACCTTCAAGAGTTATGTTGGGGTCTGTACTTTTACCATCTGGAATACTTATGAAGCACTTAGCAAACCTCCTATGTGCCAAGCACTGTGCTTACTAAAGCCAGCTCCCTTCCCTAGTGTTAATCACTTAATCATGACAGATGATTTTTTAAAAAATGTTTAGCTAATAGTTATCCCTTCCACATCTCGATCTTCCCCATTGCAGTTTCAGTCTGTCATGCCTTGGCATGATAAGTTAAATGGGAATTTGGGGAGAGTTTTGTGGAAGCTGCACATGACACAGAGAAAGTTCTTTTTTTGGGGGGGGCAATGAAGATTAAGTGACTTGCCCAGGGTCACACAGCTAGTAAGTGTCAAGTGTCTGAGGCTGGATTTGAACTCAGATCCTCCTGAATCCAGGGCCAGTGCTTTATCCACTGCACCACCTAGCTGTCCCCTGAAAGTTCTTTTTCATATGGTATTTTTACTTAACACTGACCTACATATAGCCTCTTACCAAATTCTTAACTCAAATTTTACAATAAGGTACTGTAAACATTCCTTAAAAGAAAAAAAATTAGGACTTCTTCTCTGGTACAAAGGGAAGGCCAAAAAAATTCATGTGGATTTTCCAGATCATGGGAGCAACACGACCCTAACTCCCACCATATGGAAGGGATAACTCTATAGCATTTTAAAGTTCTCAGCACATTTGACATTTGTTACCTCTCTCAGTCCTTGCCACAACCCAGGAGTTGTGAGTGGGAGGGCTAGTACTGTCTCTGTTTTATAGATGAAGAAAGTGAGTCTGAGAGAGATGAAGGAACTGGCCAAAAGCCAGACTACTCATAAGTGTCTGAGGCAGGATTTGAACTCCAGGTATTCCTGACTCCTAGGTCCCAGACATATAATCCTCTATGCATTGCACCTGGCATAAGTATTTAATTTTGGCAAAGATACCGGACTGGTTTGCCATTTCCATCTCCAGATCATTTTATAGATGAGGAAACAGGGTAAAGTGACTTGCCCATGGTCATACAGCTAGTAAGTGTCTGTGACCAGATGGGGAAGATGAGTCTTCCTGACTCCAGGCCCAGAACTCTTATCTATTGTGCCAGCTAGCTGTCTAGATTTGTGCTAAGGGCTCAAAACAATTCTGAGGCTCAGTTTCCTCATTTGCAAAATGGGGGTGTAAACACACCACCTGCTTCACAGTCATTGTAAGAAAAATGCTTTATAAGTTGTAAATGTCATATAAATGTGGAATTTGGGTGTGTGTTTTTGGTGAGGTAATTGGGGTTAAGTGACTTACCCAGGGTCACACAGCTAGTAAATGTTAAGTGTCTGAGGCCGGATTTGAACTTAGGTCCTCCTGAATCCAAAGCCAGTGCTCTATCCACTGCACCACCTTGCTGCCCCAGAAGTACTTTTATTGTCATTTATGTTGCAAATGTTTACCAGGAATGCTTGAATAAGGATCTTAGAAAGGAGATAGGGTGAATTCAACCCAGAGTATTTGCCACCATTGTGTGTTTTCAGTTGCTGTTGAGAATAAGGAGGGCAGAGGTGACAAAAAATTGTGTAGCTAAAGGAGGATGGAGTCCAAGCCAATGTAATAAACATTTACTAAGTGCCTACTATGTGCCAGGCACAGTGCTAAGCACTAGGCATACAAGTAATAAAAAGAAAGACAAGCCTACCCTTAATGGACTTGTAATCTAATGGGGGGAGACAGTATACCAAAGAAGGCAAGAAAGGGGGCACAACAGCAGGGGGTGTCTGGCACAGGGTCATCTTGTTCTGTGCAGTTCAAACCAGGCAGGGGAAGCAGATGCAAAGTGGAGTGAGCCCTAAAGTCCAGTTTCTGCCTCTATAAAGAAAGGCATTGAGAGGAGTTTGGCCCTCCACTCAGAGGGCAGAGAGGAGGTGGTGTCGGTCAAGACTTGAGTTAGCAGCGTGCTGTTGAGATTAGAGATGCTGAGCTTAACCTGGAGAGGCCATTTTCTTCCAAGGAGCTGGAACCAGGCGTAGCAGCAGATGCAAGAGTGGAGTGTGGGGCCCTGTCAGAAATAAAGTTATACATGTGTGCACCCACAAAACAACCAGAGGCAACCTGCTGAAAGAGTACCTTGTCAAGCAGGACATCTTGTTCCCTATTGAGATTCTGATGTACTGGAGCTAATCCCAGACCTTGCCTCTCTTGGGTGTCTCTCAGTCCTTGTTTTTAACTGGCTTTAACTTCAAAACCATGCCTGCCCCTCTAGCATTTTAGTGAATAGGTCATCTCAGACCAATTCACCTCAACAAAGATTAAGTGCCTTCATAAATTTCTAAGGCACTAACCTTTTTTTAATGCTATATAGATGCCTTTTGTATTTACATTATCATTATATTACATACATATGCTTACCCCCTCAGATTGCTACATGTACACACACAATTTTTGAAAAGAAAAAAACAAAATGACTGGTATATTTTTTTCTAATTTAATTTTTTTACTTTTATTGAATAAAACAAGCATTTCCATAACATAGTACAATAAAAAAGATGATTGCATATGAAATTGCAAATCTACTATGCATAACTTGCTATTCCTTTCAAATATACAAATGAAATTATCTTGTAAATTTCTTCTTTTCCTTTTTTTCCCTTCCCCTTCTCCCCTCACCCTGGAATTATGAAGTGATCCAACAGTTTTGGAGAGCAATCTGGAACCATGACCAAAGAATTAGTAAATTGTCTGTACCCTTTCACCCAGCAATACCACTACCTGATCTATTTCCCAAGATGATTAGGGAAAACAGGAAAAGAATCCATATGTTCTAAAATGTTTATAGCAGCTTTCTTTGTGGTGGCAAAGAACTGGAGATTGAAGGGATGCCCATCAGTTAGGGAAAGGCTGAACAAGTTGTGGTATATGATTGTGATGGAGTACTACTGTGCTATAAGAAATTATGATCCCAAGGATCTTAGGAAAGCATGGATATCTTTTGTCTTTACAGTGGTGTCAAACTCAAACATTAACAGGGGCCACTAAACCATACATAGGGATCCCTGCACACTGCATATTGACTTACTTTTAACATATGTTATCTATGTTTATGTCATAAATGTTTTTCTATGTTTTATTGTATTTTTTGTTAAATATTTTCCAGTTATATTTTAATCTGGTTCTGGCTTTGGTGTGTTAGATACCTCTGCTTTATATCACAGTGATTCATATTTCTTTCTCTCTCTCTCTCTCTCTCTCTCTCTCTCTCTCTCTCTCTCTCTCTCTCTCTCTCTCACACACACACACACACACACACACACCAGATCAAACACCTACCCCTTATGAGGCACCCCGTGATTCTTCTTGTGTATTTCTTTCTTTCTTTTTTTTTTTTTTTTGGTGAGGCAATTGGGGTTAAGTGACTTGCCCAGGGTCACACAGCTAGTAAGTGTTAAGTGTCTGGGGCCAGATTTGAACTCAGGTCCTCCTGACTCCAGGGCCAGTGCTCTATCTACTGCGCCACCTAGCTGCCCCTAGCACCCCGTGATTCTAATGCCTAGTCATTTGCAAACCCAACCCATGATGAGACCAGGCATGGAGCTGGTTTAGGAGGGAGAAATGGTATAAAGTAGACTAATGAGACCACTTGGGAAAGTCAAGAAGGGGCAGCAGGTTTTTAGAAATCTTTTCTAGATGTGAAGAGAAAGAGCAAAGTAGAGGGAATTGAGTACATACTGGTTCAAAGTGCTGGAGCTAAAGCCTGGTGGGCCTCTTAGAATTGCTAATGGAGGGGGCAGCTAGGTGGCAAAGTCGATAAAGCACTGGCCTTGAATCCAAGAGGACCTGAGTTCAAATCTGGCCTCAGACACTTGATACTTAACTAGCTGTGTGACCCTGGGCAAGTAACTTAACCCTCAATGCCCTAAAAAAAAAAAAGAATTGCTAATGGAAGTGAAGAAGTCCAATAGAGAAGAAACTTAGGAAATGCTGATAGAGTAAGAGGAATTATTTGAACAATGTCATGTACAGGGGCCAAGAGCAGGACTGGACTGAGAATATGCATCCTTTAGGTCAGAACCTATTAGAATTGTGTCTAGTTGTTGAGGAAAAGTGGCTAGATGGGAAATTGGGAAGGAAGGGGGGGAACAGGAGAATCAAAAACCTCAAATAGATAAATTAGGGTTTTACACAGAAAGGGACCTTGTTAATTTTGAGGGGGGAGTGTTGGTTTTTTCCTCAATAACTTAAGGAGATGAAGAGTGGCAACTTGGCTTGCCGCTAAAGTGTAAACTCAGACTCGGCTGGTACAGAGAACTCTGATTTTAATCAGGACCTTCATAAACAGCAAATGAAAATAAGGATTCATGAAAATACTATTGGATACCTACCTTACCCTTGAGGTTAAAGCTCTGTCCAAACTAAGCAGTGTAAGACTGAATGTGTGGTCTGTAACATTGATTATCATCTCAAATTCCTTTATATTATAATAAAGCCTGATTGAAAAATTTGAATCACCTGTATAGAATTGCTGGGGAAAGAGTATGGAAAAATCAGGACCCAGAGATACAGTTTTTGACATCATGTGTTCTTTCGTAGATGCTACTAATTTATGTTCTACTTCATATAAAAATCAAAATGCATCTGTCTTTTAGGTCTTTAAATAACCAGTACTGCAAAAAGGTGATAGGTGGGATGGTGTGGAACCCAACCAAGAGGAGATCTTTATCAGTCGAGCATTTAGAAACCAAAAGTCTTCCTTCTCGATCTCCTCCCATTACTCCCAACTGGTAAGTCATTTCTCTCACCTTGCCAGACACAAGCAAACATTCATCTCTTTTTTCAAAATGCAAGCTCATCTAAAGAAAAAGACTGAACTTTAACACACCTGGCAGTGAGATTTTTTTTTTCCTTTTCAGTTAGTGCATAAAAGAGCTGTGTCTTAAATATTTAAATTAACAAGCTACATAATGCTAATGTAAATGTTTGTGTTTTGGTGGTGGCCATGGATTTAGGGAGCTACCCAGACAATATTTCCTAGAATGATGAGCTTGGAGCTGTCCTTTAGAGACCAAGAAAAGTATTTGTGAGCTTTTGTAAATAATTCTCTAAAGACATCAAGCTCTAAGTGTTGCTGTAGCAACAGAAGGGTGGGGCACTGTAAACAGGAGAAATGAAATGAAAAGAAAAATATCCTGTTGTAAAAAAAAAAATTGTCACCCATGATCCATCTATACTAAAATACATAAACTACAATACCTTTGTCCCTTCTCATCTTGTGTACTTCTCATCTGCATTTTCCCATAAATCATCAGTAGAAGAGCTGTCCAATTACTAGAGGCCTTCCTCTTCTTCTGTTTTTGTTTTCCCTACCACACAGGGTTGTTGTGAGAAAACCTTAAAGCGCTATATAACTGTGAGTAATAATACCCTAAGGGTACCAATGTGTCATTCAGGCCATCCATCGTTCTTGCTATATGACCAGCCCACCTCTTTTTCCCATCATTCATATCTTTTCCTTTACTTCTTGCACGCAAGTCATCATGGGTAACATGCTACAAGCCTGCTTATACCCACCAAAACCTTTCCATCACCCTTCAGATTGTTCATAATTTTAGTTTTTCTGAGATGATTGCATCCTATAATTCAGAGTTTTGGAGATACTAAAATAAAAGATTAAAACGACAACAAAAACAAACCTGACCCAGAAAAGGTGACCAAAATAATCAAGAAAATACATAGTGGTGAGAGAGGAGCATAACGTTTATTATAAAGCTAAACTAAAAATGATTAGTTCAGCCAAGAAATAATTTTAATAATCCTCCCTTAGAGGAGTTGTGATTGACAATCTAGGAAGCCATGCAGTGTTGGAATAAAGCAGACTTGTTCGCCAAAGCTAGATATCTAATAACTAGTTGGAAGTTTACACCTTGAAGCTTAGAAGAGGTAAAATTAGTAAGTACAGTAATAATTCTCACCTAGAGGTCATGTACAGGGCAAATCAGCTATTCAGAACAGAGCCAAGAATTTTTAAAGGGCTCTAAGCAACCAAAGTAGGATTTGCAAAGGCCTTACAGTATAGCTCATGCACTCTCCTCATAGGAATTGCATTGAGTAACCTCCACTGCTCAGAAAACAAAACTTTTTAAAAATGGTTTCATCCATGTAGGGTACTCCTAGTCTGGACATTCTCTCCACCAATGCAGGTAGGCCATGTGACTTCTAGTCTTTGAGAGTTGCCTTGTGGTGCTAACAGATTAAATAATGTGTCTTTGCTATCACAGCTGGTACAGGCTTGGACCATGTTGTCCAGATTCTATCCACCATTCTACACTGCCTCTCTATTTATTAAATGCGCAGACATTTTCCCAGGAAATGTGATTCTGATAGCTCATTCTGTCTTGGAGGTGATTGCAGGGTGGAGGGAGAAGTCTGGAAGGCTGTGTTAGCAGACCAGAAGCTCTATCTGGTTTACCACATCATAACGTCTTTCAAGTATGACCCTGATGGGCAGCTAGGTGGCGCAGTGGATAGAGCACCAGCCCTGTTGTCAGGAGGACCTGAGTTCAAATCTGGCCTCAGACACTTAACACCTACTAGCTGTGTGACCCTGGGCAAGTCACTTAACCCTAGTTGCCTCACCAAAAAAAAAAAAAAGTATGACCCTGCAAACAGACTGATTCTGCTTTTCTAAATACCAGATTAATTAAATACAGGGGCCAATAGGCTGACCATTTGGTAAGGAATTATTTGACTATGGCAGTCCATGAAAGAAAGAAAAAGACAAAATGGTCTCCATCCTGTGTATGCGATTCTGACTTGTGTGGTTGTGGCAGAAAGGGGGCAGAGAAGAGATCACAGGGTGCTGAGAATCACCATTTTTAGACCATCTCTAAATTTAGCTATTTGTCCTCTAGATGGAAGAGCTTTGTCCCGTGGCCCATGAGTGGACATTTTACCAGAGCAACTTAATGAGTGTTAATCTTGACCTTCTTGTTATAAACAAAACCAGAAGAAAGAAGGAAGTTGCAGATGAAAAGAAGGATGGCTCACAGGTTCTTCTTGGGAAGACAGCAGAATTGTCAGAATAGGGTTTTAATCAGCCCACCCAAAAGCAATAGGAATTTTTATTTAATGGGATTTTTTGTTAGCTCATTGTGCAGCACTGTGAAGTGTTTCCAAAAGGATCACTATGAAAATAATTGTAGTTTAGGCTAGCATCTACCATAGAGGATGGAGGGGTAGAGAAGGGGAATGAAGAAATTAGTAAGACCCTAGAAGTAACGTTAACTTTTATTTTGATACTCAGTGATTTAAAGGAAAATAAGTAAAGTTAGCAAGAAATCTTGGAGAATCTGGATCAGGACAAAGGAATGAGAGAAACTGAAGACTTGGAGACTATAAAGAAGTCTCACACTTGTATATCTTGAATACTTTCTATGAGAAAAGACTAGGTGGGCACGGGATATGACAAGCACTGAATAACATCACAAAAATGAAATTGATTATGTTTTAACAGACAGGAAATGACTGTTACTGATGTGATAGTCATTACTGAATCAGCTGTCTGTTTAGAGCCAAGCCATCACCTTATTAGAGCAAAGATCAAAATTAGTACAAAGCTTAAAGAAAGAAGAAAAAGGAGAAAAAGATAGCATTTTATTAACATTATTCCACCCTGACCTATTTAAACAAGTTACTGATGGTGAAAAATAGGATGTGGGTGGATGAAAGAACATACAGTCTACAATAATTTCAATAAAAATTTTGACTGATACAAATCAGTTGCCATAAAGAAAAGACCAAAAGATGCCTCAAAATGCCTTAATCAATAAATGTTTGGCTCTTTATTCCAGAGAGAAATGGTAACCAAGTCTAACGCTGGTTTAGATTATAAACTTGTTTATAAGATTTTCTGGAGAAGGATGATGGAAGACTGTGAACAGCATTGCCTCATGAAGCAGAGGAGCAGTGGAAAGTAGAACCAGTTTTTTAAACACTTGGCAGGGGCAGCCAGGTGGTGCAGTGGACAAAGCGCTGGCCCTGGATTCAGGAGGACCTGAGTTCAAATCCAGCCTCAGACACTTGACACTAGCTTTGTGACCTTGGGCAAGTCACTTAACCCTCATTGCCCAGCCAAAAAGAAAAGGTTAAACACTTGGCAAGAGACCCAACTAAGCAAAATCATCCCAAGGATTTCAGTATAAAGAAATCGGAAAGATCTACAAAGATTTTAATAACAGACTTTTTTTTAGCAACCTTAAGAGCAGTGGAGCTGCCATATTTGGTCTCTTACATATCAATCCCAGGTGGGCTATTAGAGGAGGTATGAAAGGCATTTCAGAGATAAAATATGGAAAAACAGCTAGATTATACCAGGTGTACATAGAGGAGATCCATGCTGGAAATGACCCAGTTTTTTAAGTATCTGAAGGGATTGATTCATAAGATATCTGAAGGACAGGATAATCTCAAAGGCATAGAAAAAAAAATCTTGGACTTTATTTTTTCCCAGAGATTTTGTTGGAATTTTTTTTCTTTCTGGTACACATATAGAAAATTATTAAACACTTAAACTTGTATGAGTTTAATGTTCCTTTTAATCCTGAACAGGATGAGGCCAAGTAAACCCCCTGCTTAGGCTTGAGGGTCCCTTGTAGCAATAGATAAGGTGTCACAATCTGACCATCCATCCCTGGAAAAAATATCTCTAGGAACTAAATCTCTACCGAGTTTTGTTGAAGTATCTCAAGGATTTCTTTTCCTTTTTAGTCTTAGCCTCAGCAACTGTCTCTTCCACTGTGGTAGCAGGTTCTAAACCCTTCACTTTTTTGTGTAACTTTTTAATACCAAAATAGCAACCAAGACTACATCAGTTACCAACCTGTATGCCTACTTTAAACCACCTATATAAATTTTTCCTGAAAACATTATATGCATGCATCACGGATATTAAAAATTAGTTTTACCAAGAAGGCAACAGAAAGGCACGTGCTGGTTGTGAACAAATTGTAACACATAAGGAAGAATCGAATAAAGAAAATCATTTAAAAAATAACATGACTAATAAAAAAGATGGTCTGGTTATGTAGAGAGAATAAGGGATAACCAGTGGATAGCCTCTATGCTCCACTAGTTAGCCACATGTTTTCAGGAGAAATAGAAGAAAGGCCCCAGTCTTTGGATGGATCTCCCCCTTTGGTGAGCTCATAGGAGGTCATAAATAAAACTTGCAAACCATGGGCAAGCATAATTTGCTTCACTGAAGGGAATGTACACATCGATGAGATCCCAGAACTATTTGCATATTTATGATTAAAAAACAAACATAGTAATTATAATACGCTTCCTTGGTTTTCTGTTCCATGGTTTGCCTGGAACTTAGTTCATCAGTTAGCATAATAATGAGCCATCCCTTCTGAAGCATGATACGGTGCTGTTCTTACAGAACCAACAATAGTAAGTTTCAGGTAATCAACAGTATATCTAAAATGTTATTTTCAACACCACCTGGTTAGCTGGCAAGCTTCTCAAAGTATCATGCCTAGTTAGCATTTTCCCAAGGCAGGGGGAATGTCATTTAAGGGAATGGGCTTCTTTTTCCCCCAGGCTGTCCATCCTAATTTTGGATTGGCCTAGTTGGATATTCTAGATGAAGTTTATTAGTCAAGGTTGTCCTCTCAGGTTCATTTCAAGCTATTTAGGAAAGTTTCTCATTGCTGTCAGAATTGTGACATTCCAGCACAGTCTTTCTGCTTAACCACTAATCGTCATGTCACACGAAAGGCAATAAATACATAATCCCAAAGACATAGGAACACTCCTCAAAAGATCACAAGGATACCATTTTCACTGCATCTTTCCCCTCCATCCCTTCTCTCCCCTTTCCTTTCTTCTTCTTCTTCTCTGTTGCCTTCTTTTGTTTATCTTTTTAATCCTTTTCCTCTACTTTTCTCCATCTACAATGTGATATGGTGTAAAGAGCACTGAATGTCACGCAGAGTGAGAAAACCTAGTTTCAAATTCCAATTCTGCCACTTAATCCTGTGACATTTAGGGCCTCAGTATCCTTATATATTAAATGAGGATATCTAAGGTTCCTTTTCTGCTCTGTCACTCTGACTTCTCTCTTTTCTTCTCCCCTTATTTCTTCCTATCTTTTCTCCTTTCTTTACTCCTCCTACTGTCTCCACTTCTTTTCCTTCTTCCCTCCTCAGCATTATTCTTGTGGAACCAGCTGCTCCATATATCATTGTTTTGCCTAACATAATGGCGTTCCTACCTAATGGCATGGTGAGCCTCTAATCCTAATAAGTTAGCTTATAAAGTAACATCATTTATATTGAATGAAACTTCAGAGTGAATTTGATTTAATTAACTCACTCACCCCCTTTTTCTTTAGGCGAAGTCCTAGGTTACGACATGAAATTAGAAAACCACGGCATTCGTCTGCAGATAACCTTGCAAGTGAAACAACATACCTTACAGAAACAGAAGATGTATTTTATACCTACAAGATCTCTCCATCCTCAAGAGACAGCGATTCAGAATTTTCGCAGAACCGAAGTCCACAGAGACAGTAAGAGAACTTGTGTTCATTCATTTACCTCTTTGTATACAGTGATTTGCTAGACTTTTAGGCCAAAAGGTGATGACTAGGAAATCCTTTAAAGTCCTTTAAAAGTTAATTTATAACTGAGCATCAATTGTGTAGTGATCCTAGGCCCTGTCAAGGGACCATGACCTCTGAGTAATAGGTTTCTGTTGTGAGAAAATAATTATTAATAATGAATTTTGGTGGGGGGACCAGAGATCAGTTTCAATCCTCTTTATCCCTCACCTCAGAAAGTTCAGCTCTTGTCTGGGACAGGCCCAGGTGAACAAAAGAAATGGAAATTGATGTTTTGATTTAGCACACCTAAACACTGGAATTTGCCCTTTTGCATACTCTTTAGACCATCCTCAAGTCACATCAATCAATGGAACCAAATGATGTTATAACCAATTGACTTAGATCAATGTGTAGTGGCTTACCTCTGTCTAAGATGGATAAAATCCTTGGCCACACCAGGGTAGGCCTCTTTGCTCTCTCTTTTTGTCCTCTCCTGCCTCTCTTTAGCCTTGCTCTGGTTGGTTCATGCTCTTAGAACTATATAGGTATGATGACCTGAGACTGTAAGAACTTAGGGAGGGAGACACATGGTCATTTCTTTAGTGGTATATATGATATTAATTAATAGTAAATGCTTACTGCCAAAACGGGTACAATAGCTAGTAATATATAAATAACAATTAATTTATAAAATACAGAATTAGCAATAATTTTAAAAAACACACTGTGACCTCTGCCACAGGTACACCTCAAAGAGTAAGGAGGGGCTCAGAAAGGGCTTTTTGTTTGGATTCTATTTTTATTTTTATTATTTTTTTCAACTAACAAGCATTTTTTCTCCCTCCACACTCCAATTGAACATACACACACACACACACACACACACACACACACACACACACACACACACACACACACACACACACACACACACGAAAGTTGTCCTAACAGATTTACGGTAAAGCAAAGTAGAGCCTTGTATTGGCCCTGTCCAAAAATGTACATCTCATTCTCCACCATCAGTGCCTGATCTCTTTGACAGGAGGTGGGCAGCATGCTTCATTAGTTCTCTGGAATTGTTTGTTATTTCATTAACCAGAGTTCTTAAGTCTTTCAAAGTTACTGTTCTTGATAATGTTGTCATAATATAAATCTTTCCAGCTATACTTGTTTCACTCTACATTAGTTTATATGTCTTACAAATTTTCTCTGAAAACATCCATTCTGTCTTTCCACAGAATTATTCTGTTACATTCATAGGCCGTAATTTATTTATCCATTCTCCAATAGATATGTATTCTTTTAGTTTCCAGTTTTCTGCTACAACAAAAAAAGAGCAGCTCTAAATATATATTTTTTAAACTTAAGCTTCCTTTTCCTCTTTCTTTGGTCTCTTTGGGGCATATTGGGTCAGAGAGTATGCACAGTTTAGTGACTTTTTCGATGTAGCAAATTGCTTTCCAGCTAAATGGACCAATTCAGACCTCCATCATTGGTGCATTCGTGTGCCTTGTTTTCCCACAACCCCTCCAACATTTGTCATTTTCGTTTTTTGTCAGCTTTCTCACTCTGACAGTTTTGAGGTGAGACCTTAGAATTGCTTTAATTTGCATTTATTTGGTTTTTAGAGCCATTTTTTCATATAACTGTTGATAGCTTGGACTTCTTCCTTTGAAAATGGCCTTTCCTCTTGTCATTTATCAGAAAGGGTTTTCTCTGATGTATCTATCACTGACCTTATGACATAGGATCATCATTGTCTTCTCCCGATGTAATAATCAGTGTATAAAGACTTCCAACAGCTTGTGTCCAACCCAATCCCCGATAGTCTTCCCAGGGACACTCAGAAAACAAAGGAACACAGACACACAGGAAAAGCTAACTCTGGAACCAAAACTCCCTTGGCAACCTTGTTTTGCACTGCAAAGGTCTCCCCCTGAATCTCCTACTCTTTCTTTGACAGAGCAGCCAGCTCTGCAGTATGGGGCTAGTTTAGAAATAGCTCAGTTTAGAAATAGCTGGTTTAAAAGCCAGCTCAGCTTTTATATAGTAGTGACGGGAAGCCTCAGAAAGATGGGTTCCTTTATCAATGTTAGTGGTAATAGCTGCTGCTCCCGTCCTGCTCCACAAATCAATTGCCTACCCTTCCTGATGGTTTTAACAGGTACAGCAGGGTAATGCAGAGTGTAATGACCTAGTTCCTGCCTTCTAAAACAAAATAGTAAACAATTAAGCAAATGCATCTAGCCTGCAAAAAATTCTTTTAAGAAGCTATTTGAGATGTTAAACATAAAATACTAAACCAGTAGAATGTAATTTCCTTGAGGAATGCCTGTTTTGTTTATATATCTCTAGTGCCTGTTTTGAGTGCCTCAGGTATGATAGATCCTTAAATAAATGTTTGTTGAATTTATACTACTGGTTCTTCAGGGTCAATGTTCACATTCATTTAGCTTATTTCTTATGAGCTACAAATATTGCCTTCTGTGTATATCAGTTACAAAAAAAAAATCTAGATTTCAGTTTCCTTGTGATATCTGTTCCGCTTAAATAATGCCTTTGTTAGTTTCTGGTGACATCCCTTTCTTTTGCTTTAAATAACCCTTTTGTTAAAATGATTATCAGCTATTATTCGTAACTATACCCTGTAGTCTCTTGGTGTCTAGAAAGAATTAAACATTTAGTTTACCTCCTTTTTTTGTTTTTGAAGTTTTATTGGTGTGTTTTGTTTTTACATTACAAATATTTACAGATTGGTCCTTTGTGAAAAGTCTCTGGTAGAAAAAAAGTTAAGTAAAGCTAATAATACTGTGATCTCATCCAAAAATACTTTCAGCATTTCACATTTGTAGCACCCTTACCTCTCTATTAAAAAAATAACAATCTATTTTCTGTCCTTCCCACCTCTTACTCTATTGAAAAATAAAAACCAAACAAATTTCCTGTAGCAAATATGCAAAATAATATGTGTATACACACATATACATATGTATATAAACATTATACATGTCTCATTCTGTACCCTAAATCCATCACCTCTCTGTAACAGGGAGCATATTTACCTCCTTTGAAAAAAGGGTGCATATGTAGAGAGAAGATATGGCTAGATTTGTGAGGTTTTTTGCTTTGCATCAGTCTAAAGTAGTGACAATAACTAACATTCATATAGCTATTTAAAATTTCCAAAACAAATAGATTGTCTTTTTTTTCCATTGGATAAATTGTCTCATTTGAGTTTCACAATAATCCTGGGAGCAACGTCCTGTAGAAATTGTTAGCCCCATTTTAACAGACAAGAAAACCAAGACTCAGAGAGATAAATAACTTAGCTGGTTGGTAAATGTCAGAGGCAGGATTTGAATTCATATCTTCCTGACTCCAAGTTCAGTAATTTTTCCATCATGCCCCACAGGAGATGGAGGCAGAGCTATAAATGGGGGGTGAGGGGAATGTGAATTTGAGAAACTAGCTAGCTTCTCCCTAATTCAAATCTTCATGATGTGACTTGGATTCTCAGAACCAATAAATGTTAGGGCTAACTCAAACCTATCATTTTGATCGATTACTTTGTTTGAAGCATTGGAAATTTTCAGATTATTGGACATACTTTATATTCAAAATTAAGTCATAGTCACCCAAAATGAGCCAAATTCAATTATTTTTTTAAATTATCTTCCATTTGGAATACTTGAATCACTAACCTCCATTAGCATCAACCAGTCAGTGATATTTAAGTGCACACTGTGTACCAAACACTATGCTAGGAGCTGGAGATAGAAATACAACAGATGAAACGAGGAGTTTATCTGCTAACAGGGGACTTGGCAAGTACATACATAAATAAATACAAAGTAAATAAATAAATACAAATACATGCAACATCATGTGAGAAGGAGAGCAGTAATAGGGTTATTAAGAATTGATTCTAGGGGGCAGCTAGGTGGCGCAGTGGATAAAGCACTGGCCCTGGATTCAGGAGTACCTGAGTTCAAATCCAACCTCAGACAATTGACACTGGGCAAGTCACTTAACCCCCATTGCCCTGCAAAAAAAAAAAAGAGTAATGATACTGTAGATGTTGATGGACAGACACCATATCTGGATTCTACCACTTCAGTAACAGATTGCTGCATTCATCAAGTATGATGAAATTCATGTTGTATGTAGAAAGAAATCTATGTTGTATGTAGCATAATTGTAAAGGCACTGGAGGATCAATTCTCAAAATAACTTAGAGGACAATATTTCAAAATAATAGAAAATCTTAGAAACACTGGTTTTACAAAAAATAATATAATACAAAAAATATCAGAGAAACCAAAAAGTCGTTATGAATATCTAACCAATGTAGTGCTTTCTTACTGAAACAAAATCTTTATACCAAAAGTCCATGTAAAGGATATCCTTGATCAAAATATGAAGTTGTGGAAAAGCTTTCACAGATGATTTTCTACAGTAACCTCACAGAGAAGTTATAGTGGACATAAAATCCTATACTGTGTATTTCAAAAAAGCATTTGATTTAGAGCAGGTCATTTTTGAAGAGCTGTATAAATACAGGTAAAAGGGGGAGCAACTCTTAAAAGTTCACTGGTTTGGGGCAGTATTCTGCTTCATTGTTCTGAAAGGGTAGTTATTGAGGCAAGTCAATTCAGTGTTCCAAGTCAGCTTTTTCTCATTTACTTATGACTGCCTATACAACTTTGGAGTAGATACAGGATAAAAATCTTCTTTAGTGTTTTGTGCTTTAAAGGTTCATTTACAAATCAAATATGGAAGAACTTTGAAGTTGATAATAATCGGGAGAAATGTGGATATTAGAATTGTTTTATGATTATAGGACAAATGTATTTTACCTGATTATGAATTAGTGAAAGAAGATGAGAATTTGGTTGGTAACCATGAGATAGGGTGAGGTCTCTCACGGAGAAAATCTAGTTGCTGATGAGCTGAAAAGATAAAAAGGTAAAAAAGAACAGATTTCAGAGGTGTATCAGAGAGATCCCAACTCTGCACTGTCACTTGTTGCCAGGCATATTTAGTTGGCCAAAGAGAGACTGGCGTTCTCCCTCTACTGCCACCTGCTGCTGAGCAGAAGAATGAGGAGTAGAGAGGATATATTTTGCTTGCTTGTCAAATTCTGTTGAAGAGGGAAGAGCAGGCAGAGAGGAGAAGAGCTACTGAGAGGTGAAGAAAAGAACACTGCCAAAGGAGTGGAGTTTGGACAGGCATTGAAAAACTTATACAAAACTTAGTATAAGACTAAATAGCAGGCTGACCACTGCTTTAGATGAAGGTACCGGCTAAGCCTAAAGCTGCACCTGATCGATAATAAAGTTGCTGTTAGAGAACAAGCCCAGCCGAGCATAGGAATAGCCTAGAAATGGAGTATCACAGAAACAGTCCAACAGATTAGCTCGTCCAGCTGAGCTTATGCCCAATGAGGTGTCAGTCCAGCAGCATGGCTCAGCTCAGCTTAACAGTGGAAGCATCTGATCAACACAGAAACCGTGCCCATCCGTTCATAGTTCCAGAGTTATGAGTTGTTTTGGCCACAGGTATTTCCTTCATGCTTTAATGTCCTGGGCTTTAAATGTGTATTTATTTTCCCCACAGATACTGAGTGCATGGGTGTGAGTATGTAGTTGAGCCTTATGGGTGGGATCATATGAAAATATTGTTTATCTTACATTTTCAGTAAATTTTTTGATTAAGGTTAATTAAGTTTTAGCAACTGATTTGTTCATGGGGACCACTCCAATTGGGGTGGGGCTTATGAACTACAATAGATCTAGTCCCTTACAAGGCTTACTCCTAGAACTCTGAGAATAGTGAGTTATAGCAGCTGCCCTCCCTCTGGGAAAATCCTAACCTGTCAGTCATTCAAATGACTTTATTTCTTCTGGTGAATTTAAAGGTTAGCACTCAGAATAGTAAAATAATCCAAATTGCAGAGAGTTGAAGTAAAACCTAGGATTAAAAAAGTAATATTTCATATAGGAGGCTTAAATATATTAATACTAGAAATAATGCAATCTTGGAGTTGGAAGGGACCTTAAAGATGATGTGGTCAAACCTTCCACCTAATACAGCAGTCCCTTCTAAACTATCCCCAACTAGGCATTAATACACTGTTGGTAGGGTTGTGAACTGATCCAACCATTCTTGAGAACAATTTGGAACTATGCCCAGAAAGCATATCCTTTGAACCATGCATATTTTAACTCAGCAATACCACTATTAGGTCTATATTCCAAAAAGTTCAAAAAGGGGGTGGGGGGGGAAAGAGCACTTTATACAAAAATGTTTTGTTTTTGGTTTTTGTTTTCTTTTTCTTTTTCTGGGCAATGAGGGTTAAGTGACTTGCCCAGGGTCACACAGCTAGTAAGTGTCAAGTGTCTGAGACCAGATTTGAACTCAGGTCTTCGTGAATCCAGGGCCGGTGCTTTATCCACTGTGCCACCTAGCTGCCCCTCAAAAATATTTATAAAAGCTCTTTTTTGTGGTGGCAAAGAATTGGAAATTGAGGGAATGCCCATCAACTGGGGAGTAGCTGAACAAGTCGTGTTGTTAATGAAATACTATTATGCTATAAAAAATGATGAGCAAGATGTTTTCAGAAAAACCTGGAAAGACTCTCATGAACTGATGCAGAGTGAAGTGAGCAGAACCAAAAGAACGTTGTACACAGTAGCAGCAATATTGTATGATAATCAACTGTGAATGACTTAGCTATTCTTAGCAATGCAATGATCTAAGACAATCCCAAAGGATTTATGATGAAAAATGCTATCCACCTGCAGAGAAAGAACTAATGGAGATTGAATGCAGGTTGAAGCA